>NC_060122.1:115713370-116060370 GCF_021461395.2 Schistocerca americana | reverse complement strand
TAAATTCCCCAACCCGGCCAGGAATCGAATCCTAGACACCGTGATGCAGACGCAGCAACGCTAGCCACCAGACCACAAGCACGGAAAGAGCCTTATGGTGACCTGTGTAAACGACGAATTCGATCCTGAGAGTTATACTTGAGGAACTAGAGTGTGTATATATTCTCTGGCGCACTGCAATCAATTACTTCAGGTTGGAGATCGAGAAGCTTTTTCATTTTCCCCATTCAATTGCACAGAAAATTAACGGCGTGCGCCTGTAGTCAGACGAACTAATAAATTCTGCGACGAACCTCTACATTTTCTTCATTTTCCTCGATGGTGCTAAGAGTTTCATGTCCTACTGCGAAACTATTTTACCTGAAGTGGACTTAAATGTCAGCTGCAACTAGGAAGCATTCTTTTATCAAATCACCACCATCGAAAGGGCGGACGGAATTTGCTAAAAGTAGTGCCGTTTTACAGCTCACCGGAACTGCTCAGTTACTTGATTTTTCTTTCCTTTTTTATCTTACAAAAAAATGCTTCAAATGGCTCTGAGCACTGTGGGACTTAACATCTGAGGTCATCAGTCCCCTAGAACTTAGAACTACTTAAACCTAACTAAGGACATCACACACATCCATACCCGAGGCAAGATTCGAACCTGCGACCGTAGCGGTCGCGCGGTTCCAGACTGTAGCGCCTAGAACCGCTCGGCCACACCGGCCGGCTTTTATCTTACACGTCTAGTTCGTAAGACCAAATTGAGGAACAAATCTCCAAGATCATGGAACGCATCTGTACATGAAATTACAACATAAAAGTAATAATAGATAAAATAATAAGTTCATGTATACACTATCAACAATATAAAAAAGGGATCAGTTTAATTTTTCAAGGAACTGCTGGACAGAATAGAGTGAGTGATCAATGAGGAAGCTCTTCAGTTTCGATTTTAAAGCGCATGGATTACTGCTAAGGTTTTTCGATTCTTGTGGTAGCTTATTGAAATTGGATGCAGCAGTATTCTGCACGCCTTTCTGCAAAAGCGTCACTGAAGTGAGATCCAAACGTAGTCTGGATTTCTGCCTAGTATTAAGTGAGTGTAAGCTGCTAATTCTTGGGAATAAGCTGATACTGTTAACAAGGAACGAGAGGAAAGAATTGAGAGGCCAATGTCAGAATACCCGCACTAATGAACAGGGGTCGTCAAGAGGTTCGTGAACTTACACCACTTGTTGCCCTAACCGTCCGTTTATGAGCCACAAATATCCTCTGAGAATACCATACGTCATAAGCGAATGAAAATAAGCAAAGAAGATTACTTTTCGTGTCGAAATATCACTTACTTCAGATAACATTCGAATAGTAGAAATGGTAGCATTAAGTCTTTGAACAAGATCCTGAATGTGGGGTTTCCACGGCAGTTTACTATCTACCTGAACACCTAGTATTTTTAACTGTTCAGTTTCACTAATCGTAGGTCCAATCTGTGAAATTAAAACGTCGGGTTTTGTTGAATTGTGTGCTAGAAAATGTAAAATCTAAGTATTACTGTGATTTAGCGTTAGTTTATGTTCTGCCGACCATGAACTTATGTCTTGAACTGCGCTATTTGAAACAGTGCCAACGTTGCACACAT
Source organism: Schistocerca americana (assembly GCF_021461395.2). NCBI lineage: Eukaryota > Metazoa > Arthropoda > Insecta > Orthoptera > Acrididae > Schistocerca > Schistocerca americana. The sequence continues at coordinate 116,058,746 of NC_060122.1, read as the reverse complement.
CATTCTTTACTACCAAGCTAGTGTCATCAGCAAACAGAGATATTTTAGAATCACCTGTAATACTTGAAGGCATATCATTTATATAAATAAGGAACATGCGTACTTCTTCAGAGAGTTTCCTTTTCAGCTTTAAAACCTCTTCTACACGTTCAGGTCCCTCGCATTTTCATTTGCGTAAATTGATGTGGTAAGACATGTAGGATTTTGTAAACTGAACTGGCCGTGCGGTTCTAGGCGCTGCAGTCTGGAACCGCGAGACCGCTACGGTCGCAGGTTCGAATCCTGCCTCGGGCATGGATGTGTGTGATGTTCTTAGGTTAGTTAAGTTTAACTAGTTCTAAGTTCTAGGGGACTAATGACCTCAGAAGTTGAGTCCCATAGTGCTCAGAGCCATTTGAACCATTTGTAAACTGAACTTCCTGAAAATATTTAGTGTCTTACAATAGACTGAACATTTTACCAGAACATTTCTTTGTAAAAATATAAGATTCCTCGCTAAGCGTACGTACATGTGAAGACATTTCGGGTAAGACACAGTGCTGACTACCCACAGCTCCTATTAATGGCACTAGCGCCAAAACATTTTCTCCCCTGTATCACAACTGGCGGTTCTCCTGTGTTATCATGATCACGTGGTGGGTCGGGCACATTTCTTTCACCCCCCTCCCACCCCCCCCCCCCCAACCACCAGCCTCGTGGTCACGTCAAAGTGCTCGCTCTCAGGCGAGTTGTTAAGCCCTCCACTACATTAATTTGGGACTGCTGTTTCGAATCGTCACTTAAAGTTGCTCTTTAAAATTCATTTTGTTTGTAACGTGAAAGAAACCGACGCTTTCCGTCGACATTGCATGTCACATGAAAAACGCGTTCAGTAACTGCGCCGGCTGACTCCTGCTGTCTATTGCAAAAACGAAATTACAAAAACCTGCAGATATACCATAGAAGATCCTCCTGGCGACTGTTAGGAGGCACTCCCTGTGAATATAAGATTCAAACATACCGTTCTCAATTACTTGTTGGTTGCATACCAGTCTCTGTCTTACTGTACGCTTCTTCTAGTTATACTGAAGTTACTCACAGGTATCTTGACAGGTGTCCTTTCTTAGTGCCATTGCTATACATACGCTCCTCTCTTCGCCTATTCTCCTCATTCCAATTGCAACTTGTTTTCATCATTCTTCTGTAGTACATCTGAAACGCTTCAACTCTCTTCTTTTCCACTTTTCCCACGGTGCATGATTCACTTCCGTATAGTTGTGTGCTCGGAAGGTGCCTTCTCACAAATTACTTCACCAAATTTAGGCCTATCTTCGATACTAGCCTAGACTCCTTTTAGCCAAGAACGCAGTCTTTGACTCTGCTAACCTGATTTTATTTGTCCCTTAACTCGTCCGCCATATGTTACTTTTGTTCCAAGGTAGCATAATCCCTTGACAATACGCAAGAAACTTCCGGAATTGTGGAAAAACAATTCATGGCTTTTGCATCACTACAATGCACCTGCTCATTCATCGTTGCTTGTGAGAGACTTTTTGGCCAGAAACAACACCACAATCGTGCCTCAGCCAGCATATTCTCCGGATTTGGCCCCCTGCGACTTTTTGCTGTTCCGAAAACTGAAGACACCTATGAAAGGACGAAGATTTTCAACGACTGAGGAAATAAAAGCTGCATCGATCGAAGTACTCAAGGTTGTACCAAATGTGCTTATGAGTAGTGCTTCGATGATTGGAAGAAGTGTTGGCGCAAGTGTATAGTATCTCAGAGGGATTACTTTGAAGAGTACATCATGAATATTGATAAATAAATAAATATTTTTTCATAATAATATAAAGTCACCTTACTTCTTGAACACACCTCTTACTTTTGTAATCACCAGTTTTGATGTTATTTTTGTTCTAATTTTACATCTGCTGCACCTCAATTGTTCCGTCTTTCTTCAGTTTGTTCTTAATCCACATTCTGTAATCATTAGACAAATCATTCCATTCAGTAGATCTAGTAATTGTTCTCTTTCTCCGAGGACAGCAACATCACCAGCGAATCTTATCATTGGTTCACACGTTAGAAATACGAGTTGCTCAGTAAAGAAGTGAAGTCACGCGAGTATGACACACCTGTCGGTTGCGTGGGCAGTGTGGACACAGATTCGCACAGTGCCAAAGTGGTGTGTGGCCCTCTGGCTGGTCTGTGGCGCTGCTGTAGGTACTGCAGTGGACGTGGGTGGGCGGCTGGACTGCCTCGCGCAGTCGATCCACCGCGCCCGTGCCGCCGTATACCCGTATATCTGCGAGGCCGTATCTCCGAACGTTACTGCCCCAATAGGTCGAGTTAAAAATTCCATTAGGGGAGTCCCCGGCCGGAGGGAGATGCGGCGCTCGAGTGTGGGGGCGGAGGGGCGTGGATGGGGAGTCTGGAGCTGGAGCTTTGTCTGGAAACACGCGGTCAGCGCTATTTCCGGCCCTCGTGTTGCGGTCACTGCGCACGCGGCTGGTCCACAGCCGCTGGTGCACGTAGAAAATCGCGCTTGTCCGAACCAATTTGTTGCTTATGAAACTCATCTAAGGGCATCACAGCTACCAACAACAACATCTAAGTCTAGTGATTAAATCATTTCTGCAGCAAACTTGTGGTGTGCGTACTGTAAGACCTTCAGTACACACACCATCAGATTATTTCACTTGTCGCTCTAATGAAGTAGGCGAGTGTCAGCAATATGTCTCGTGGTTTTATCGTGGCGTGTTTATCTTCTGCCATTAGGTCACATGATAGAAATGCCACTTGCACGCTTGGAGTAGCAGATTGACGGTGACCAACGTTAAACAGAACTTGATTAACTTTCACACTCATTTATTAAAATAATAACAAGCATAAAAATTACGTGACTTGGTTCCGGATGCTATTTACAATTGACAATCTGAAGTTCCTTTGGTATTGGTACGTTAATCTTATTCTCACATATATCTCAGATACTTGAAAAAAGTGTCTATACATTTATCTTCATGGCTATGTACAGGAATATGGTAATCTTATTAGGCGCAGGCTGAAACTTGACTATAGACTGATACAGACAAATGTAGACTGGTACAGACAAATGCAGACTGACTAATCAGAGGTCTGTACACTTGTTATAACACCTCGCGCGTTCATGTATCACTGCGCGAGTGTGATCTGCGAGGAGAAAAGGTTCTACATAAGCAGCAATCTCATTGGCTGCGTTACATATTAATACACGGGTCGGCGGAAGCTGAATTTGGTCCGTCTCTATGGCAGCGCCATCTCGTAGTGCAGAGACGGACGAGCGCTGCGCCTGCGCTGTTGTGCTTAGTGGGGTGCGCTTTAGTAGGAAAGTTGTGTACGCGCTGACTACAGGGAACTATGTACACAACAAAACTCTGAATGAATTTTCTCTTAGAACTAATCATCTTTTCGATGTTGTTCTTGTAATTCTTAAAACAAGTCACAGCTGGCATGAGAAATGAGTAACAGAAGAGAGTTAACGTGCATGGATGTCAGTAGTTCAGGGTATAAATGTACTAAATTGTGGCACATCACTCCACAACAAGAATCTAGTGGCCACAGTAGAAGAACTATGTACATGTGCTAACAAAACCGCAATAAAACACTAGCGCATTCCCTCAATTGAGACTATCAGTTGCTTCCAGGGCCCACTCCCAAAACCGTGTAATTATCCACTATACTAAATGCTACTTCGAGTGTCTGTGTGAACGATGTACTAGGCCATGTACTTTAGACGTGCATATTGCATATACAAGGCGACAATTACTGAACTATGTGAATTAAAATCGTCAAAAGTTCTGAACGGTTTGCGTCAGCACGATCAGACTACATGGTTGGTTGCAGGGCAGGATGGAAATTAGTATGCGCACGCGCACGCGGCTTGTTGTTGTCGGCCATTTGCAGGTGAAGCGCTTAGCGCTTGTGAATGCCTACTATGCGTGCAATAACAGCCCACCTGCTGCTCAAAGGAAGTTTGCAACCTAGTTCAAGCTGTAGACAAGTGGACCAATTCTGCTAATATTCAAAAATTTGGTTCGCATGTTTGGGAGAACGGGTATTGCTCCTGATGACAGTGTTGGCAATTCCGGTCGTCCAGAAAGGATGAAAACGCCAGAAAACATCGAGAAGACACGCACTGTGTTTCAAACTAGCCCCAGGAAATCGATCAGACGAGCTGCACAACAGTTGGAAATCAACTGGGAGACACTGAGACAAATTGTTGTTGGAGGCCTGCATCTATTCCCATACAAAATTCATTCCAATCAACCATTAAGCCCCAGGGCCATGGAACAGCGATTGTGTTTCCCCACCACTACTATCCACGCAATTGACGAACAGGACTATGATGCGAACATGGTTTGTTTTAGCAACGAATCCCATTTTCAGTTGCATAGGTTCATCAACAGGCAAAACTGGCCCATTTGGGGCACTGGGAAACCACATTTCGCGTTCGAAAAGTCTCTTCAACCTCAATGGGTGACTGTGTCGTGTGCGATGTCCAGTCACGGAATAATCGGTGCGATATTCACTGATGACACAGTGACTACTGAACAGTACGTGAAGGTTTTGAGAAGATGGTTTCATCACTATTATCCAGCCGGCCGGAGTTCCGAGCGGTTCTAGGCGCTACAGTCTGGAACCGTGAGACCGCTACGGTCGCAGGTTCGAATCCTGCTTCGGGCATGGATGTGTGTGATGTCCTTAGGTTAGTTAGGTTTAAATAGTTCTAAGTTCTAGGGGACTAACGACCTCAGATGTTAAGTCCCATAGTGCTCAGAGCCATTTGAACCATTCTTTGTACCCATTATCCAAAGTGACCCTAATTTTGGCAAGGTGTGGGTCATGCAAGATGGGGCTGGATCCCTTCGAAGGAAAAGAGTGTTTGATGTCCTGAAGAAGCAGTTTGGGAACCGCATTCTGGCTCTTGGGTACTCAGAGGACACTGGCATGGCCCGCGATTCGGCGTCATGTTCTCCGGATCTGAACACATGCGAATTCGTTTTGTGGGGCTGTATTAAAGACAAGGTGTGCAGCAATGACCCTCAAAGCCACTGCTGAGCTGAGAACAGCCATTCAGGGGTCATCGACAAAGTTGATCTTCCAACACTTCAACAGGTCATGCAGAATTTCGCTATTCGTCTGCGCCACGTCGTTGCCAATGATGGCAGGCACATCGAACATGTCATTAGCTAAATCCGAATATCTGCAGTGTTGTTGACATGTTGCATGAAGTGTGTGCACGCCGTAGTTTGTAACTAATCTCCATTTTTTTTCTCCATGGAGTCCAATAATTGTCACCCTGTATATCTGAAGGACGTTGCATACTACATCGTTAAACCCGTAGACTGCAAGGAGTATTACATGCCTAGACAGGCTGCGATAGTAATAATAATAATAGAAGAGTCCCTCCTGCGCGGGCATCACAGCAGTTGTGGCAGTGCAGAACGTGGACGCACAGCTACGCGTGATCTTGATCGTCTCTGGAGGCTAGCTCGGATAACCGAAGCGGTCAAGGAGGCCACTCGAGTAAAGCGAGAAATCCGGGTTCGAGTCCTTACCTGGCACAAACTTTCACTTGTGACTAAAAAACTGTGCGAAAGCAGTCCAATCGTATTTGCAATACCGAATAATTTTTTTCTCTGTGTGTTAAGGGGCTCCGGAACGCCCTATACTTGCAATGTTAAAATAACGCTTATAAATTACATCTTTCCTCACAAAGTATTTGAGGTAGGAAGTTGAACTTTTTACAGATTATTTATTGGAATATAGGCTACAACTTAACACAGGGATTTTACAAAATTTTAGTTCAGTTATTAAAGATGATTTTTTTTCAATTGTAATGAAGATTCACAACATTCTTTTGCAATTTTTTATTTATATATTCAAAAATATACAGTTTTTTGGAAAAAAGCTGTGTTAAATTATGCAGAAGGTGCTGTGTAACATTTACTGAAAGTTTGAAACAAATATGTTTGGAAGATCCTTAGAAAACATTTAATTAGTATGAGAAAATAAAAGTTTTGGGAATCGAGCGACAAAGCTTGGACTAACTTTTTAGTGCATTCCAGGTCCATAGGATGAATTATCTTCATCCTCTGCAAACTCCTCCTCCGGCTTCCTCTTGTTCCTCCTCCTGTTTACTCTTGCTTGTATTTCTAGACTCTTTACAGCCCTGTCTGCAGCCCGAAGGCGTTCCTTGTCTAAAGCAAGCATCGCTCGTACCATGTTAGAACCTATCTTCATTCCCATATTTCTAAATACCTTGCACCTTACAATGTTGCCATCATTGAAAGCCGCAACAGCATCATACACACCAAAGTGAAGTGTTTCTATTCCAACTAATACAGTCTTGGGGATTCTCGACCATATAACACTATTTACACTTTCACTGGGGTTTTGAGTTTTTCCGTGAATACACTTTTTCAACAGTTCAGGTGCTGCTAAGTCTCTGAAAATAGGTTTTATCACCTCCATTATTGCAAGAGGCAGACTATGCTTATGAGTGTACACTTGACCAGTTAGCAATCCTTTGTTATATTTACACCAACTGTCTTCTTCTTTGGGACACAAGCTATGTTGGGGATTTTCATCGGTTGAAGAAGTATGAAAAAAAAGAGCCCAAACAGCCTTCTTCATTTCGTCGACACTTTGTGTATTTTGCCTAATAGCCATTCCATAATAGTTCTGCATTTTGTCAATTACACTGTCAGTTAACCTTCCCTTCCCATCCAACCCTTTACCATCACTGAGTTTTTGTTTTTTGTACGAAGCTTTCAGTCGCCGAAGTCTTGTTCCCATTCGCTTCTGTACGTGTCCAATACACTCAAATTTCTGCACTACAGCATCATCACCATAGGGCTTCAGTCCTTGAACATGTTTTAAACTTTTAGAATCACCGTCACCAAGGTAATTAACATATCGCACTTTATCACACGCCTCAGAACGCTGGAATATACTGGCAACACCAGCCACTTCCATTCCCCCACTACTGCCACTATAGTTAGCTTTGCAATTATTTTCATGTGTACCTTTATATTTTTGTGGACATCTACAATACTTTGATATTACTGCTACATCTAAAACTTTCCCTGTATACATACTGGTGGCAGATACTACACCATGAAGAGATGTGTGTCCCCGTGTATGCCAGGTACCATCGAACGCTGCAGTCAAATCTCTCTTACCATTATTTTCCATTACTGCCTCTTCCACAACGTTCTTCGTAGATTCTATACAGACATCTTCTACTTTAGACCCTATTAATTTATTATAGGTCGTAAACTTGGTTGGGGGATTCGGAAGATTCATGATGCCACAGAAAATTGCACCTGCAGTAGCACCCTTACCAACTGAACGCAAGGAATAAACAAATCTAATGTTGTGTTCGTAGATTTTGCTACCATTTTCTTCAGTTGCAGTTACTGCAACACTGTTCCAAAAGGTGGTCATGTATGAACACTTGTCACATTTCAGTTGTATTTCACTAGCATGTCCTACGTGCTTTATTATGGAGAGTTCCAGACCAACTTCACTACAATGAATACATCTTACACAGTTTGAAAAAATTCCTTTGAGAACCGACATATCAAATATTTCATTCACATCCGATTCGCCCAGAAAACATTCATAGTTTTCACTCATTGAACCAAGCTTCTTCTGTGAAGTATTTTCTTTCCCACTTTGACTGCTATGGGCAGGTGTACTTGAGAGGTTAGGTTCACTCACTTGGTTATCGTCTTTATTGTTTACAGTAATAACACATAACTTTGGCTTTCCAACATTTCTCCTTTTCTTAAAAGCCTTCAGAGGATTTCTAATAACTTTACTTTTACTCATTATTATACTTCAACAAAACAGAGACTCAAGAAACAGAATTAATTACGAAAATTTTCGAGATAACGATAGAGTAAATAAACATGAAACAATCGACAATCACATCAGCGATATATATTGAACCATCACAGGTTAGCCACAACACATACTTTATCTCACATGACTAAAATGTACCTGATGAACACGGACGTTAATAATAACACCATTTGACAGCAGTTTAACAGCGCCACAGTGGGTCACGCCCATGTAGAACACATTTCAAAAAAATTTTAAAAATAGTTGTAGTCTTCGGAATTGAATAAATTATATATCTATTAAAAGGTAATAGTCTGCAGATTCTGAAAACGCAAAAAAGTAAAACTTGATCTTTTCATGATTTTGAGCCTTTCCGGAGCCCCTTAAAGTCCCAGCCCTCAGCCCCAAACTCTGTCAATCACTGACTCGGTCTGTATCTCTGGCTCACTATCTCCTCATCTCTCTTATATATATATATACCACTGGACACTAAAATTGCTACACCAACAAGAAATGCAGATGATAAACGGGTGTTCATTGGACAAATATATTATACTAGAACTTATTTATGATTACATTTTCACGCAATCCTGAGAAATCAGTGCCCAGAACAACCACCTCTGGCCGTAGTAACGACCGTGGTACACCTGGGCATTGAGTCAAACAGAGCTTGGATGGCGTGTACAGGTACAGCTGCCCATGCAGCTTCAACACGATACCACAGTTCATCAAGAGTAGTGACTGGCGTATTGTGACGAGCCAGTTGCTCGGCCACCATTGACCAGATGTCTTCAGTTGGTAAGAGATCTGGAGAATGTGCTGGTCAGGGCAGCAGTCGAACATTTTCTGTATCCAGAAAGGCCCGTACAGGACCTGCAACATGCGGTCGTGCATTATCCTGCTGAAATGTAGGGCTTCGCAAGGATCGAATGGAGGGTAGAGCCACGGGTTGTAATGCATCTGAAATGTAACGTCCATTGTTCAAAGTGCCGTTAATGCGAACAAGAGGTGACCGAGACGTGTAACTCCATGCCATCACGCTGGGTGATACGCCAGTATGGCGATGACGAATACACGCTTCCAATGTGCGTTCACCGCGATGTCGCCAAACACGGATGCGACCATCATGATGCTGTAAACAGAACCTGGATTCATCCGAATTTGCTTCCCTGTGTAGCCGTTTTTTCCGAAAACCAACCTCAGATGTTCACGTTCTCGGTTAAGGCTCCCGTTTTCAGACAGGGTATGGGCCCTGTGAACCAGTGTTTTGAGGACGCTGGATGGCGGCAGCAACTTGCATGTAAGTAAAGGTCGGCGTGCGTCTTCTTACAGTCCACGCTGTGGCCCAATGTGCCGTCTGTTCTTTTAACCAGGACATCCAGAAAGGGGAGCCCTCCATCCACTTCGACTTCCGTGCTAAACTTCAGGTTCTGATGTATGGAATTGAGATGTATGAGGAAACTGTGGTGTCACCGCCAGACGCCACACTTGATAGGTGGTAGCCTTTAAATCGGCCGCGGTCCGTTAGTGTACGTCGGACCCGCGTGTCGCCACTGTCAGTGATGGCAGACCGAGCGTCGCCACACGGCAGGTCTAGAGAGACTTCCTAGCACTCGCCCCAGTTGTACAACCGACTTTGCTAGCGATGGTTCACTGACAAAATACACTCTCATTTGCTGAGACGATAGTTAGCATAGCCTTCAGCTATGTCATTTGCTACGACCTAGCAAGGCGCCAGTACCAGTTACTATTGATACTGTAATAATGTACCGTCAAGACCGACGTTCACAATTAATGGATTAAAGTTAAGTATTCCACCATCTACGTCCGTTTTTCTAAATTCTAATTTCCTTGTCCTGTTCCAGACCTCACGCCAGCCAGCGTGAGCTAAGACGCATGCCTTTCGGTTTCCTCTTGTAACCCGGTGTTGGCTCTCCTGTCAACCCTCAACACAAACCATTCAGCTTATCGCTACCATGTGGCCGTATGACAAACGTGTCGTCAACATAGGGGAAGAAACAGGTAGTTTTGCACCGTGCTGAATCCAGGGCTTCCTCCTCGAAATGTTCCATGAAAAGTTGGCAACGACTGGTGGAAATGGACTCCCCATGTTTATTACTTCCGTCTGCTCGTAGTATCTACCGTCGAAGACAAAGTCTGTCGACGTCAGGACGTGTCTAAAAAGGTTGGTTGACTCTGTGTCAAATTTCTGAGCAATAAGTTCCAAGGATTCCTGCAAAGGCACCCTCGTGAAGACAGATACAACTTCGAATCTCGCAAGGATCTCCGAATCACGAAGTCTGAAGTTGTTAATACGTCTGACTAAGCGGACTGGGTTGCGAATTTGATGTGGATATTTTCCGACGTAAGGCTAAGCACATCCCTCAGGTATTTTGCATGCGAGTACGACGGAGCACCAATGTTTCTGACAATTGGACGTAAGGGCACTCCCTCTTTGTGTACCTCCGGGGGTCCGTAAAGTCTTGGTGGAACACACGCTCTGTATCGTAGCTTCATTACAACATCTTCTGGTTAGCCGGATTCCCTGAGAAGAGCCATGGTCTTCTTCTCTACTCTCTTGGTAGGATCAGCGTTGATCTTCCGATATGCGCTCTCTTTAGCAGGCTCCGCATTTTGTCAATGCGGTCCTGAAGAGATAAAATCACAGTTGGTTGCCTTTGTCAGCTGGTAAGATCACGATATCTGGATCTTCTCGTCGCCCCGTATGGGGCAAATTCGGAGAGATGTACGTCTCTCACGGACTGTGCAACCGGAGGAAACAGAAGAGGACCTCAGCAGGATGGGGACGTAGTATCTATTACGTTCTATGGCGCATTATTGCGAAAGATAGGTCGAATTGTTCAAAAACCCTCTTTGAATCTGATTAAAAGGAGAAATAAGACATACAATCACGCACTGACTTCGAGACCTTGCAGAGATACTAAGAACTGCTGCCGACACGCGTCCCTGGACGCGGACCGCGAATATGCTGGATGCTTGGGGAGGGGGGGGAGGGGGGGGGGAGTGAGAAAGAAGAAAAACGCCCGGCGCGGGCGCCTCGGCGGTCAGTTGGTACAGCATACCTGACGACGGCAACGTAGTCGCTTGCCGAAGTATTTTGCCCGTTGGACACTAACACCAGGCTGTTCGCTCGTGAACTCTTTCTTCATGACGTACGCCGGGAGTAATTGAAGAATCACAACTGAACGATTGTTTTCATTCCATTGCTCCCATAGACTGGTTTCACTCGAAACAATGAATGAGTAGTGCAGCTGACTGAATCGATTGTTTTCATTAGGTTGCTCCCACTGACTAGGTTCACTCAAAAGGATGACTGAATAATTCAACCGATACGTCTAACTGCAACGGAATGAGTCAATTGTTTTCCTACAAAAGTATGAATCGATTGTTTTCTTTCTGTTGTTCCCATCACTAGTCCACTCTGCACAGCTAATGCTTCTCCCGATCTACAGCGGCCTGTTTACTATTTACTGCGAAATCAATGTTATGTAATGTAATTTATGTAAACGTGGCAATATTGCTCGTTTGCAGGACGGTGAGGTAGAGAGGGAGAATGAACTTCAAAGACAACCTCCCGGTGTCGGCGCAGAAATCAACAGCTGAGCTAGGAGGAGGTGCTCACGCACGTTGCTGTGAGCGGTGTTATTTGACTGAAGCCGTGTTGGAAATGCCAGGATGGCAGTGTCTGAATAGTCCAGATGCACTTTCTTACACATATGAGGATGACGTACAAAGAGGCGAAACGGTTTTCCAGTCAATTAAAAAACTTCCTTCAATGGAGTCTGTCTTTCTAACAAACGTACAGTCATCCCGAATTTAGTTGAATGAATAGTGTGTTTCTCAGTCTGAAGTCGTTACAAATGTTGAAGACAGGGCAGACGTTTTATTACTTCAATAGCTCAGTTCACGTCAGTGAGATATTTGCACTGATTGAAAACACTGTTAATCATCTAGGAGTAGAATGCTGACCAGTCTGCTGCGAGTTTGTAACTCGTAAAACGATTTTCTACCTGCCTTGCCCAGCCGGCGCAAAGTGGGCCAACTCGCTTCGAAAAACTGCACGTAACGGAAAAGTGGACACAAAATCCTATGAAACTGTGTTCCTTTTAGATTTTTTGGATAGCTTATTATGAAACCAATGTCGGAATTACAAAATTCCAGACGGCAGATCGAATACGTCATATTAATGATTTATAATTTAGCGGATTCGTGTAACACTTCGGTTCTAGGGAATTTTCAGGTCCGCGATAACGAATTAGAACTCGGAATTGTCGTATCAAAATGTTAGGTATTTACATTTTCCAGTCGAATGCAGTGTTTACATTTTTCAGTCGAAATCGAGGTCACATACGCCGCTTGCGTCACTATCGCATTCAGAATCGTCGCTGTCGGGCTGTCCACTGGTAGATGGTCCGGAGGTGGATCTGTTACGTCAGGTGGTATCTGATTACCTTCTTCAATTTCCATCTACTGGAAGTTCAAGATAAGTGTATCTGAAGATGCCAGAAGCCGACTGTATACGTCACACATCGTCTTCTCACAAGAATTTTCGCGGGTACAACTTTTTTGGTAATGCTGGATATCCACGTCGGACCGAGCAGCTTCGAATATGGCAAATCTGGGCATGCAAATCACAAGAACCGATGTCGGCATACAGCACCGTTTGTAAAAATTTACATATCACCGACCCACATTGAAGCAGTACGTTTTATATTTCACGACATTAATGGCACACCCGCAAGACATTGTTTGCTAGATTACCTCGTTCTTCGCCATCAGCTCCTCACCAGTCTCCAAAATTTGTGCAGTTAAGGGCAGACTGTCGAAACAGCGCCTAGCAACATTACATCTACATCATCTACATCCATACTCCGCAAGCCACCTGACGGTGTGTGGGGGAGGGTACTTTGAGTACCTTTATCGACTCTCCCTTCTATCCCAGTCATGGAAAGAAAGATTGTCGGTATGCCTCTGTGTGAGCTCTGATTTTATCCTCATGGTCTCTTCGCGAGATATACGTAGGAGGGAGCAATATACCGCTTGACTCCTCGGTGAAGGTATGTTCTCGAAACTTCAACAAAAGCCCGTATCGAGCTACTGAGCGTCTCTCTTGCAGAGTCCTCCACTGGAATTTATCATCTCCGCGACGCTTTCGCGATTACTAAATGATCCTGTAACGACGGGCGCTGCTCTCCGTTGGATCTTCTCCATCTCTTCTATCAGCCCTATCTGGTATGGATACCACACTGGTGAGCAGTATTCAAGCAGTGGGCGAACAAGTGTACTGTAACCTACTTCCTTTGATTTCGGATTGCATTTGCTGTGCCCGATCCCTGCTTCGGAACGTTTGAAATCGCGTTAAATTAAGAGTTTGCGAACCACGGTACGCAGTTTCTGCTCCACACACCGAACACGCCATGTTTTGTCTTCGTCGCCATTCTCTTAAGCTAACCTCTTAAACCACTACATAAACAACATCCTGACATGGAATTGAGATATTGTGACAGCGAGGTTTTCGATCCACAAGTAGGTCAACGTAATTAAATTATTTCCAAGGTCACTTACAGATATAATAACGTTGAGCCGATAATTTCCACATTGCTGTCCATTTTCGGTATAATGATAACTTTTACTTTTCGGTCCGTCTGACAACAACTGAGTGAAACACAATTTTCGTGCCATACGCTTTTCGCCTTCATTCTCCGCAAGGCATCTTCAGTGGCAAGTTTCCTGGACGATTTTCTGCATATTAAGTTTCTGTTCCATTTTTGGTGCCGTTCCTCTTCTTATAATTGCCCTTGAGGTTTTTTTCACATTTCGCTGCACTAGGAACTTTCAAATTCTGAAGGTGGCAGGGGTAAAATACAGGGAGCGAAAGGCTACTTACAATTCGTACAGAAACCAAATGGCAATTATAAGAGTTGAGGGACATGAAAGGGATGCAGTGGTTGGGAAGGGAGTGAGACAGGGTTGTAGCCTCTCCCCGATGTTATTCAATCTGTATATTGAGCAAGCAGTGAAGGAAACAAAATAAAAATTTGGAGTAGCTGTTAAAATCCATGGAGAAGAAATAAAAACTATAAGGTTCGCCGATGACACTGTAATTCTGTCAGAGACAGCAAAGGACTTGGAAGAGGGGTTGGACGGAATGGACAGTGTCTTGAAAGGAGAATATAAGATAAACATCAACAAAAGCAAAACGAGGATAATGGAATGTAGTCGAATTAAGTCGAGTGATGCTGAGGGAATTAGATTAGGAAATGAGACACTTAAAGTAGTAAAGGAGTTTTGCTATTTGGGGAGCAAAATAACTGATGATGCTCGAAGTAGAGAGGATATAAAATGTAGACTGGCAATGGCAAGGAAAGCGTTTCTGAAGAAGAGAAATTTGTTAACATCGAGTAAAGATTTAAGTGTCAGGAAGTCGTTTCTGAAAGTATTTGTATGGAGTATAGCCATGTATGGAAGTGAAACGTGGACGATAAATAGTTTGGACAAGAAGAGAACGGAAGCTTTCGAAATTTGGTGCTACAGAAGAATGCTGAAAATTAGATGGGTAGATCACATAACTAATGGGGAGGTATTGAATAGGATTGGGGGGAAGAGGAGTTTGTGGCACAACTTGACCAGAAGAAGGGATCTGTTGGTAGAATATGTTCTGAGGCATCAAGGGATCACCAATTTAGTATTGGAGGGCAGTGTGGAGGATAAAATCCTAGAGGGAGACCAAGAGATGAATACTCTAATCAGATTTAGATCGATGTTGGTTGCAGTAGGTACTGAGAGATAAAGAAGCTTGCACAGGATAGAGTAGCATGGAGAGTTGCATCAAACCAGTCTGAGGACTGAAGACCACAACAACAACAAGAACCGGACACTCATTTTGATGCAATGATTTGTTTTGCGTTGCCGACTGTCGACACTCGACTAACGAAACATGTAGTGAATCATTGCATTTAAAAGCTATTCACAAGTTTCATAAAATATGATGTATCAATAATAAATAACACTAAAATATCAAACTACGTACCGTGCAGTTGTGATTTTTGCATCGTGTCTACAAAATATTACATTCAAATGTAAGATATTAAGAAAACGAAATCGTTTGCCAGCACACAACGCGACTGATGTTCTTCGCAGTTAGCAGAACGCTGAAATGGCGGAAGCACAAGCATTTCAGCTAGTTTCCGCACCGGCAGTGCTGTCCAGGAAGCAAATATCCACCTATCTAGAATTAGGCCATCGTAGGAAAATGGGCACCTTACTCTATATCTTTGGCAACCATCAGCCTAACTGCATCTGCTGCTCTTTTGTAGTAAAGCGAGGCCATCATGTCCGAATAATTTTACGTGCTTTCACATTTTGACTAGAGTGCTTTCGGAGCGTATTTTACATAGAATTAAGTTGGACAGCCATATGCCAGGAGTTTGCCACCCGAAACACGTCACTTTGGATCACATTCCTGATAATAATGATCGTATGCTAATATATTTATATCGATTACCATAACAACCGCTACCTTTGGTCCTTAAGACGACAATATCAGAATGTATTGAGGTTATTTAGTTTGCAGACACCTTGGGTGTGCGGTTGTGTTCTCAAAGTGAGGGCCATACTTCTCTTGTTATCACGCTGCGAGGGTAACTGAGGTTGTACATTCCATTTCAAAGAGAACGTTGTAATTGCTAAATTTCCGTAGGTAGTATATTAGTAGATCGCTAGAAGCTTTCTTGCAGTCAGTAGTTGGTGGTTGGAGAGGTTGACTGGTTCACTTTTCTACAGCTTTTTGAAACTGAAACTTTAATTACACACATCGTGTAAAAATGATTTTAATTCGGAACACAGCTATGGTTCCTGAAGCTGGAGCGTAATACATTTACAATAAAAGCGTGCAATTCCTTCATCACGATCCCCCTACCAGATCTAATCCCTCCTTCTTCCTCCCACACCCTCCTCAGGTCTCCCTCTCTCCCTCCCTCTCCCCTTTCCTTTCTTCCTCCTTTTCCCCTTCCCAACACTTTCCTCCTCCTTTTCACCCTTCCCCCCCCCCTCCAAGGGCTTCTATCTCCTTTCCTTCTCCCCTACAATGTCCTCCTCCTGCCCCTCCTGCATTTCCCCCTACCGTCTCTCCCTCTCCCTTTTCTTCCCCCCCCCCTCTACCCTTCCCCCTTTGGTAGGTCCCCTTTGGTGCAGTGATTTTTAACGTTTCGGTTGTGGTGTCAGTGTTACTCCAGCGCCGTGTGCAGTGCTACGTTCCACCAGCACCAACAGTGTCGCCAACATCATTCGTTTGTGTTCCCACTGTGGTGTTTCTTTGTTTTTTTTTTTTTGTGTCGACTCACAGTGTTCATTCTTCAGATGTGTGTGTGGCTCTCGTCTATGTTGTTTTTAAATCTACAGTTTATACTCATCTATTTTTTTTGCTTTTTTCACTTTATACCATTCTCTGTTATGTATACTCTTCTCATGTGACTATGTTGTTTCTTTAACTCTCTTGGCTGAAGAGCGGAGTATTGTGCCGCTGCCAGCCCGCCCCATTTTGGGGAGTGAAATAACATCTCACCTCAAAAATATTCGAAATGACAAGTTCTTTTGAATTGCGATGTGGCAGAGAGAGGAAAGCAATTGATCCGACATCTGTCGAAGCTTTGCAGGAGGGGTCGAGCGGTGGTGTGCAGACATGCAAAGCACAGGGAATAGCCCAAACGTTGGCCATGCCTGCGAGCATGGTGCACAAAATCCTAAGAAAAAACCTGCATTCCTGCCCATACAAGGGTACCCATGTTCAAGATTTGCTTCCTGTTGACCTGGCAGCAAGACATACGTTCTCTCTGGGATTTCTTACTCGTATGGAATTGGACAATTAATGGCAAGAGAAAATTCTGTGGACAGACGAAGCTCATTTCCATCTCCAAGGATATGCTAATACACAGAATTGCATAAAATGGGCAACGGAAAATCAGCACGCACTTCAACCAGTACAACTTCATGCTGCAAACGTGTGGTTTGACGGTCTCGGTTTCGTAGGGCCGTATTTTTTCGAGCAGACGAGTCCTACAGGTCCTGTTACCTATACTGGCACTGGTAAACGCTATGAGTCCTGAAACTTCCTTGCAGATTAAAACTGTGTGCCGGACCGAGACTCGAACTCGGGACCTTTGCCTATCGCGGGCAAGTGCTCTACCAACTGAGCTACCCAAGCACGACCCACGCCCCGTCCTCACAGCTTTACTTCCGCCAGTACCTCGTCTCCTACCTTCCAAACTTTACAGAAGCTCTCCTGCGAACCAACCAGGACTAGCACTCCTGAAAGAAAGGATATTGCGGAAACATGGCTTAGCCACAGCCTTGGGGATGTTTCCAGAATGAGATTTTCACTCTGCAACGGAGTGTGCGCTGATATGAAACTTTCTGACAGATTTAAACTGTGTTTTTTTCATATCAGCGCACACTCCGCTGCAGAGTGAAAATCTCATTCTGCTATGAGTCTTTTTCGCACCTGGTCATTCCAGCCCTTCAACACAGTGGATGTGTGGGTGGTGGGTGGGATCGTTTTAATGCAAGACGGAGCTCCTCTGCACACTGTACAGCCAGTGAAGCGGCAGCTGCACAGGCATTGCGGAAAGGCTAGAATTTACAGCCTTCGTTTCTCTGCAGTGTGACCGTACTGTTCACTTGATCTCAATCTGCTTGACTTTAGGCTGAGGGTTATCTGAGAGATGATGAGTTCAGTGCTCCATTTATGGACATTGTTGTAATTGAATTCAAGCATTGGGCAGTGCATTCTTAACATGAGCCCAGATACTCTCCGATCTGTTGCGGAAAATGCTTATTCTGGATTTCAACCCGTGGCAGAAAACGGTGGACAGCATATTGAACATGTCTTGCGCCAGTATCACGACAAACAGAAACCAATATCATTTTGCTATTTATGCCGTTTCTGGCCCCAAAACATTAAAAAATCGGTATCATTTCACTGTTTATGCTGCTGTTGGCCCCAGGACCTAAAACCCGACGTGTTTTTGCTTTTAATGCGGTTTTTGGGCTCTTGACAACGAAAAACAGATTTTGGCCGTCCGATGTGGTACAACCTTCCCGTGGTGGTAACCAAAGTGCAACAACTCTTAACTGGCAAACTTGTGCACTAATGCACATTGAACAGTACGGATGGTGTAATGTGCAACTCAAACAATAGCCATCGTCTTGCGATTCTTGTGCCATTTGTAGCCGACCCCATTTACGTTAAGATGCTTACAGTGCCGTCTACAGGTAGAATATTCGTTGATATACTGAGCACTGGTTCTCTTTCTACTGCGTTCTGAAACTGGAACCATAATTACGGCCACCCTGCATTACTATTTGTCGGCTGCCAAGAAGGGCATTTTACGTTTAGTGAAATTGTTTGTTAAATTAAGCCCACGCTTGCGCAGCCCTCGCTCCTCCCAAAACCAACACAACACCTGTACACAAGAGTAGGTGTGATTCCAACACAGTAGCATCAGCGAGAGGGCGGTGCCAGGAATAACCGTGCGCTGTAAGGCGAGGAAGCTACGGCGCTGTACACCCTGCCGGTGGGCGTGCAGCGAATGAACGACAATTCAATAAAAGCTGCAAGCAGCGGGCGGCGGCCTCTGCTGCGAGACGTGGGCTTCTCTCGAACGTTCCTTGAAGTGCCCCAGAGAGAGGAGCCCACGGATGTGGAAAGCTATTTCTGTTCTCCAGTTTGCCCCCTCGATACCATTCTCCAACCGGTGAAACGAACGCTGCTTAATTTTCCAGCGATTAAAATATATTTCAACGAACTACACAATTAAATGAAATGCTTTCGCAGGCTAGATTAAAGCTGTAACGGATACAGAGCACATGATGTGCCTTGTGGAGACCATTCCAAATTAAATTACTCTCATTTTATAGCAGCGAAAATAGGGAAATGGAGTTCATATTTTTGTTAAATTCGTATTATTCGCACGTTTTACAACTTCTCAGTATCATCATTCGTGCGCCCTGTGGTATATTCTGAACCCAGTCTGTGAGTTACTGCTATGATATTCTGGGCGGTATGCACTACCAGTATTAGCGACTATTTAATCTGCTTCATTCGCATAAGGAAAAATTAAAACACGGACTAGAGACCCCCATAAGCAGTCTATGGCAACCTCCGATGGTTGTTGTTGTTGTTGTTGCGAGACATGAGGTTTGAGATGTTGTCTTTTCACACCGCGCCGGCCGGTGTGGCCGTGCGGTTCTAGGCGCTTCAGTCTGGAACCGCGTGACCACTGCGGTCGCAGGTTCGAATCCTGCCTCGGGCATGGATGTGTGTGATGTCCTTCGGTTAGTTAGGTTTAAGTAGTTCTAAGTTAGAGGGGACTGATGACCACAGGTGTTAAGTCCCATAGTGCTCAGAGCCATTTGAACCATTTCTTTTTTTTTTTCACACCGCCACGTCTCGTCACATAAAACACTGATTTGAGTAATGAAAGAGGCCAAGAGCCATTTATTTGCCAATGTATAATATTTAACTACGCATTGTAATGATGTATTTTGACGATTTACAAGGAGAAATGAATCCAGCGCCACTGACTCGTCTAAGAGACTGTAGACTAATTCAGCTCACATATAGAAACATCGATATTAAAGACAGACTCTAAAGACATTTGAATATTTCAACAAAAACAAGCGCGCAACCCATCGTCCACTGCCGGACGATATCACTATCTTTTTATCATTGTATAATACGGACGCACCATTACATAGGCGTCATTATTAGACTTGTAATTTGTTTAAATCTATTGATAAATACTGTTATTTTCTTGCCTTTGAGAGTAATATGTGTGAAAAACGCAGACTGGTTAATGAATGGATATTCCTATGTGATTTCTAAACTTTTCAAACCAAGCTCTGTCATTGTTATTTACGTAAGTGTTAACATGTTATATGTACGTCCAAGTTCGTAATTATACTCTAAATTTGTGTTTGCTTAATCATTTACTTTCTCTGTGCCAAGTTTTTTTACAGAGCCAACCGTGTCCGACGTGTTATTGTGCGGACAGAACAATCTAGGCCGACGTTAACATACTACTTATATCCTCCCCCACCCCCCTTGTAATATTCGTCAAACTCAGTTTTAAACTGGCCCTTAGGTACATTTTCAGTGCGAGTGGCGTCCGGGAATTTCTTAGGAAACTTCTGTAATCGCACATCGCTCGCACAAAGCCTCACTGTTTCACACTGGTCCGCGGCTGTTTCTAAACGGGAAAGCGAGCCACGCAAATATATGATGCTTCCCCTGCTGAATGTGATGCTTAAATAATAATAATAGCATTTCTTTATGTCAGAGGTTGTGTCTTGTGCAACGTTTATAAAAATCACGGTTGCTACATATTTAAGTGCTGTATAATATGTTAAAGCTCTATGGAGGATAGTATTAATTTTTCAGATAGAATTCTACGGTGAATAAATTTCTGCACATTTTTTTAAAAATACTTTCATAACGTCAACTACATTATACCTTGGGAAGAAAATCTTCTACGTGGAACACACAATTGCAAATAAACTTAGTTTCTTTAATGTCTTAAGAAATTTTGCTGTCTTGAAAACGGAAATTTCTGATAATCTTCATTTCTTTTACTTACTTACTATTCCGATGTGGTAGAGTAGTAACGTAACACAACGTACACCGAAGTGACAAAAGTCGTGGCACATCTCCTAACATCGCGTCGGACCGCCGTCTGCCTGACGTAGCGCAACAACTCTACGTGGTACGGGCTCAGCAAGTCGTTGGAAGTCGCCGGCAGATACGTCATGTTGGCACTACACCCGTCCGTAAATGCAGAAGTGTTGCCAGTGCAGGATCTTGTGCAAGAAACTGCCCACTTGATTATGTCCCACAAATGTTAAACCGGGTTCATGTCGGGACAAATCATTCAGCCGAATAGTCCAGAATGTTCTTCAAGTCAGTCGCGATCAACTGTGGCCCGGTACGCGACTCCGTTGCTTAAGAATATGTAGTCCACGAAAGGTTGCAAATCGTTTCCAAGTAGCCGGACATAACCATTTCCCGTCAATGATCGGTTCAGTTAGACCAAAGGATAAAATCTAAACACACTCCACACCATTACGTTGTTACCACCAGCTTGCACAGTGCCTTCTTGTGAACTTGGGTGCATAGTGCGGTGGGGTCCGCGCCACATTCGAACCCTACCATCAGCTCTTACCAACTGAAATAGGGACTCATGTGACCAGATCAATGTTTTCCACTCGCCTATGGTCCAATCGATGTGGTCGAGCCCACGAAACGCGCTGCAAGCGATTTCGTGCTGTTAACAAAGTCACTCACGTTGCCCATCTGCTGCCATACCCCATTAACGCCCAATTTTGGCGCATTTTCCTAACAGATACGTACGTCGTAGGTCCCACATTGATTTCTACGGTTATTTTATGCACAGTTAAATGGTTGTTGGCTGTGACTGCTGTACGCAAACGCCGCTGCTCTCGGTCGTTAAGTGAAGGTCGTCGGTCACTGCCTTGTCTGTTGTGAGATGTAATGCATGAAATTTGGTATTCTCGGCACACTCTTGACACTGTGGCTCTCGGAACAGTGAACTCCCTAACGATCTCCGAAATGGAATATCCCATGCGTCTATCTCGAACTAGCATACCTCATTCAAAGTCTGTTTGAGCCATGCTGCGGCTCACATTGGTGCTGTTTGGTTTCTGTATCCTCTCTTGGAGGCCGGACCACATCGTTTAGTTGACATCGTTGCGGTTGTTTGTCTTCTTCTCGTGTTGACTGGCGCCACTTCGTTTCGCAAATGTTGCCTGTTCGTTTGTGGCAGCAGTGGCGGTTATCGATATGTAGTAACTGTGGCCCTATCTTTGGGGCGACGTTGTGCTTCTTCCAGGTCTTGAGTGTGCAGTTCGGTTGGGGACTCGGGGGGAGCCAGGTCTGCACAGTGTGAGAACACACTGGGACCGCTGGCGGCGCGCATGGACTGCCAGATCGAAGGCCTGTGGTCAAGAGAGCGCACGACCTCGTCGTAAAGCGGATCCTGCAAGTTTTAAGTTGAGTGCATTATGATTCAAGTAGAGGAACGCCCACCATTGTGAGATCTTGCGATTCTCCATTGACTTGTGTTCATGTTGCTGCTCGTAGTGTTGCCGAGGTGAAGAGCAGGGAGTGGAGTGCTTGGGGAAGGCGGATCTGATTAGCTTTCCTGGGCTTCTAATTACTATTTATTGCGTTTAGTTTGTTATCATTTGTTGGGATCAACGAGCGGTATTTTTCCTGCCTCATGGCCGCTGACGTCCCAGTTACCTGCCCTGGGCGTTAGTGTATGTAACACCAGTGTACGTTTCTTCGTCTTGCCACTGCTGTCCAGTGAGGCATGTTGTTTTGACAGCTATCTTGATTGTAGGTTGGTTGGTGATTGTTCTACTCTGTTGGTAGTGATTCCTTTCTCGTTCCGGGCGCTCTAAGCGCAGTATTGTGTGGGCGGAGTCCAGACTGCCGGTTCCGGCTTTGGCGTATTTTTACATCTTTGCATTTGGTTTATTGGACGACAGGTAGCCTCAGTAAGATTATCTTTGGTCATTCGTTAGACTGCCACCAGTCTGAGTTACCATCTTGTGAAGTGAATGCAACTCTTGGCTGTGCCTATCTCATCGCTCGCGATTCCTGGTGCACCATCTGTGACTGGCCCTTGTGTTTTATTATTGTATTTCCTGTTTTATTGTAAGTTTCTAAATTTTTTTATATAATTGCCATTCTTTGCGTTACAGCAGGTTTAAATGATTCTGCTACCAAGTTTGCCACCATTTTGTCTCCCATGTTTGGTGATCAGTTGCTTGTCCTTTGAAATTAACCTTTGCTGTTCTATTTTCTGCCTTACTGTAAGTTTTTTAAAAATATTTTATATAATTGCCATTCTTGGCGTTACAGCAGGTTTAAATGGTTGTGCTACCAAGTTTACCATCATTTTCCCGTTCGGTGATAAGTTTCCTGTCGTTTTAAATTAACCTTGCTATTGCATTGCTGTTTTACAGTAGTTTGTTAAAAAAATTTTTATAATTGACGTTCTTGGTGTTAAAGGACTTCAGCCGTGACTGTGGTTACTTGCCTTAAAAATCTAATTGGGATCACATTGGCTTGGTTTTAAAACATTATTTGCTGTGTCTGTATTTTGTGCTCATTTGGTAAATTGTAGCGCACTGAAAGCACTACTAATTACACAGTTGTTTGTTCCATCATTAATAACGTGTGATACCTTTATTTATTGCTGAGTCTGAAATCACCGTTTTAAAATAAATGTGTGTAATTGCAAAAGGGAACCAACAGTAACCGATTACTGCCCCGTCCACAATCGTAACCGAATCCTGCCTTCCTTGACTAACAGGTTGCACTTTAAATTCCCGTGGTGGGGCCATACTCACATCGGAAAACTTTTCACATGAATCACAGCTCCGCCAGTGCACTGCGCTTTTATCGCTTGTGTACGAGATACTACATCGATCTGTATATGTGCATATCGCTACCCCATAAGTTTAGTAACCTCAGTACAACCCACAGCAACTCGTTTTGGAATCAAACGCCGGCCGTGATGGCCGAGCGGTTCTAGGCGCGAAGTCCGGAACCGCACGACTGCTACGGTCGCAAGTTCGAATCCTGCCTCGGGCATGGATGTGTGTAATGTCCTTAGTTTAGTTACGTTTAAGTAGTTCTAGGGGACTGATGACCTCAGAAGTTAGGTCCCATAGTGGTCAAAGCCATTTTGGAATCAAACTCCCAGCGTCTGGAGGTCTAACAACGGGTGGTCACGACGTTCGGATCACAGATTTATTTCAAACTTTGTATACCTTTAGCCGGCCATTAAAACAAGATAATGTGCAAGTAGTAAGTGCATTATTCCGACAATCCCGAGAAAATCGCAAGAAAAGTTATGGAACTGATGTATCTGTACGTAGGTATCCGAAGTTATAGTTCATGATGAGCAAGTGATTAGCTTGTTGTAGCTGGCAATCACAGTCATAACAAACTTTTTGAAGGACATTATCTTTACGCCAGTGACTGCTGTAAGTTTTTATTACACACTATTGCAATTTCGGCCTTAGGCCATTATCAAGTGCTGTTATTACGGCTTTAAGCAAGTTAACGTAATGTAAGCTGATAAATTTGTATGTCGTTGTAAATCCTGTTAAATACATTAACAGGATTAACAACGACATACGTATGTGTCAGCTTACATTACGTTGACATGGCTTATAGCCTTAATATCAGCACTTGATAATGACCTAAGGCCGAAATTGCAATAGTGTGTAGTAAAAACTTATAACAGTCACTGGCGTAAAGACGATGTCCTTCAAAAAGTGATTAGTGTTCAAGTATCGTTAAGACATACGTACATGAAGAGACGGTTCGATTCCCGCACACATTTAAATTTTGATCTATACTTTTTTCATCACTGGTCATATTATTTAATTTATATGACATTTTAGAGGTGAATATTATTAAAAAGGCACTTGTATTTGCATGAAGTTTCAGCAAATTCATGTTATTTGGCTACTTACTTATTTTAATTAAATTTTATTTTTAGAATAAACATATTTGTAACTATCGACAAGTAAATGAAAAAAACTCATAGAGTTTTCGTGAAAATGTATGGCTGTTGTGATTTGGGAAATCCCTTATAATTTCAATCTGGTAAGGATCCCGGAACTACTTTGCACCTTGACGCTTCGAGCTGGAGACAAAGACGAGGCCCCATTTAGCAGTTCATAATGTAGCAAGGACGAACAGTGTAGATTCAGTTTTCTTGAATATCACGTAGTTCACATTTGTGCTACAAAAATGATGCTTCGAGCAGGAGTCGCAACGTCTCCTCACACACGTTTGTCTTACGAAGCTCAAACACTAACCACTTGGCCACCATGAACTCTAACGTCCAGGACCTACGCAAAGAGACACCAGTTACACAATAAACGTCTAAAATTCCGGAAGTGCACTCCCCTTTTATACCTTAGGTGCGCGGTACTACTCCCATCTACATATCGCTGTTCCATGACCTTTGTCGACTCATTCTATGAAGTAGACCACTGATACGACTTCCTCTATTACAGAGATTTTAAATTTGACTAGAGAAATTGTTTCTACGGTGATGAGCCGAAACGTTATGATCACTTGCTTAACAGTTTGTTTGTCTGTCTTTGGAACGGAATACATGACAGACTCTGCTTATCAGGGGTCCTCCAGTCTGTTTGTAGGTTTGTGGAGATGTGACATTACATCTCTACCCACAGGTCAAGTAATTCGCGTAAATAACCGGCCGCTGATATGCCTATGCCGTGATGACGCCTGATAGCGACCCAGATGGGTCCCGTGGGATTTACATCATGTGTATTTGGTCGCCGAGACATCAACGTGAGTTCACTATAATGCTCCGCAAACCAATGTAGCACGGTTCTGGCTCTGAGACAAGAACAGTTATACTGCTGAAAGATTACATCACTGTCGGGGAAGACACCAAGTATGAAGGGATGCAGGTGATTCGCAGCTGTCAGCTCACCTTCGATTGCTACCACGAGTCACATTCAAGCGCAAGAGAACGTTTTAAGGAACCCCTTACTTGCAGAAAGAGCGCATTTTACTTTATCTCCAATTTTGTCGTTCACAGACGTGAGGTGAACGTATGAACGCTGCAGTAAGGAGCGAGCGGTAGATTCACACACTGGCTAGCAGAGGCGGTTGGCCGTCTGGTGCTTTCAGAGCCAGTGAGTGGAATGAGGTGCCGATGCAGAAATCGCTCGTGACATCGGCAAAGTGATGCGTAGGGAAAGTACAACAAATCTAGCGCGAATCGAGTAATTGGTATTGATAAACATTTGCTAAGAAAAGATGCCATTTGCCACTCAGACATTAGAAGGAGTCCATGGGTCACAAATATTATCTTTTAGTAACTTTACAGTGCTAGGAAATGTTGATATTAATAAATAAATGAATAGCTTTTGCTTGACCGAAGATGCAAGATCTTACATAAACTCTGGCTACTGCATGCTCAAGCTAGAAACTGTGTGCCATAGTCGGCAGTCATCGATAGGATGCTTTCGATCTAGTTTCGTGGTAGACCATTCCTTCGTACCGTTAATAGTCGGCTTATAATCTGTATGAACAAGTTCATTTTACGCTCCTTAACGGCAGCCCGTTTAAAAATTATCTGCACAAAAGAAAACTTCTTCTCGCTTCACTGCGCGAAACATTCACAGTAGTACTGCACTTTCAGAATCCGACGGCGACGCTAGGACTCTGCAAGGGGAGATAAATCTAGGAGAGCGTCTCTACGTTACAGGTAGGCATAGCATAATACAGCTCCCACCAGCCTGCGTCCAGGGCACTGCGCGTTTCGAGCCGCCGTTCACCTCAATGACGAAGTAGTGAGCAAAAATGTGATTCACCCGAAGAGCCAACACGTTTCCATTGATTGCCGGTCGAATCCCGATGGTCCCGTGTCCACTACAATCGTAATTGACGTAATTGACCACATTGGGGTGGTCTGCTGCTGAGCTTAATCTTCAAAAATGTGCGATGAACGGTGTGCTCCGAAGCACATGTGCGTGCACCAGCATTGCGTTCTTTCGGCAGAGATGCTACAGATCATCACCTGTCCTACTTTACGGATCAGACAAGCCTCCGAACCCCGCGTTCTATGGAGAGTCGTAGAGGTCCAACCATTTAGCGCCGAGTGGTAGGTTTACTGTCCTTCTACCTTCTTTCCGTAGATGCTCACGACTGCAGTACATGAACGTTCGACCAGTCTCACCGTTTTGTAGATGCTCGTTCACAGGCAACGCCTAATAATAATCCGCCCTCAGTCAAATTCGCTATCTCAAAGGATTTCCCCATTTGCAGCCCATATCTTAGCTAAGGTTTCCCCTCGTTCATCACTCCTTCTGTAACATACTTTCGTTACAGCCTCACATGCGTGCAACGCCATCAGGCGGCATCCAACGTAGCGATGGGTAGTGGTCATAATGTCTCTGCTTGTGTTAATAAGGAACCCTGGTAATACATGTGTGCAGTTTTGTTGTAGAAAGAGGATACAGGCCACCAAACAACGTCCTCTCCTTGTTTCCCATGGTACACGTGGTATCGATAGCTACGATGCCACAACGTAGGTGCGCTCTGCTAGGTTGGCACTACGACACCGACACCGACGACAGCGCCCTCTAGCCGGCGGTGTGCAGCTCTACGCGCGCCGCTCCAGATTCAGCCCAGTTGATTCCGAGGAGACGACCAAGCAACATTGTTTCTATTTCATAGTGGGCGAGCCACTAGATTTTGGCTGTGTAACTTCTAGCCGCTATTATATTTAATGGCTGAACGGTTTCGCACCTGCGTGCTCATCTGTACGCAAAGTTATGTAAAAGAGTTATAACCTAATTGCGGTACCAAGTGGTCTACCTCACCTGCTCCTCGTAGCTTCCTACATTCGGCCCACCCTTCAGTTTTCAGGAGCAGATCAACGCGCCGCCTTCCAGGCGGGATACAAAAGTATAAGACTCTGCAGCGGCAACGAGGTGGGGCAAAAGTGACGACGAGAGTAATTCAACAGCGCAGATTGAAGTTAATCATTTTGGTCGACGATTCTGTTTGCTTCTCCTGTGTTTTAACTTGCAGGGGTGATCATTTTACTAATTTTTTGTCTTGTTCTTACATGTATTCCCGGAAGAGGGGGGGGGGGGGGGAGCCGCAGAACTAACCAAATTTCATTTCCGAGGCTTTGCTTGCTTTTTTGCTGTAACTTGTTTGTGTAAACAATAGTTACCCCACCCCTCGAACCGCTGTCCACACGCCTCAGCCGCAGCCGGACAATGTGATGGATCTAACATAAATTTTTCAATTAAAGAACCAACGAATCGCTCCCTCACTGACGACGATACAACAACTACTGGCTGCAGGAGCCGGGTCAGCTGCACAACCACAACCAACCAACTAATCATCCCAGCAAGTGCCGCCGACCAGCATATCACCGTTGCAGCAGTTTAACGACACAGAAGAGGAATGGCTCGAACACCTGACACAGTTCCAAGTACTTGTCAAGTACATCGAGTTCAATGTACTGTAAAGCTAGAATACTTTCTTTCGATTGCGAGGTCCCCAGTGTTCAGGTTAATACAGAAACTAAACTTCATCTCCCGACGAACTCAGTTATGAACAAGTAATCGCTGCATTAACCAAGCACTATGACCAGCAATTCCAAGTAGCTGCAGCTGGACATCAGTTTTTGCGATATCAGAAAATGCCGGGACAGACGTACCGTCAGTGACACACAGAATTAACGGGCATGACTAGGAAGTGTAAATTGAAGTGTAGTTGTGGCAACTTTTACTGTGATTTGATGATAAGGGATGCTATAACATTTAATTCCCCAGATAGTGGAATATGGGCACAGATCCTAAAGTTTGTAAATAATAGATTTCAGCTATCAGTTGTCCTTTGGAATTTTTATTGGCAGATCTAGATTTCAGCTAGCAACTAGCCATTCTCAATGCACTATCCTTTTTTGGTCAATACCTGTAATGCCTGTTGGTCTGGCTTTGTACACAGTTCATGAACTGTCGCTGATGTAAACGGGATGATCTGTTATGGTGGGGATATGAATTGCATGTTTACTAGGTCGAGACAGTACTTGATGATATATTCCCTGGTTGGATATCGGTTTGACGCTCCAGTATTCTTGTTGAGTATCGTATGCATTTGATGACCTGTAGACAACTTTGCGATGTTTAGTACTCGGTGCAAAATGGTGATCAGTGTAAAATACTTTATTACCACTGAGTGTAGCGTCTGTAGAAAGAAACAAAAGGTTGGGGGTGTATAGATTGAGGGAACTGTCGGTGCAATTTAGCAATCTTTGCAAAATAACGACAGAAAGCCACAGAAAGAAAATGCTCGATGGATTGTGGTGGGATATAGGAGCGGTGAGAACATTTGCGTATGTTGAGAGCAGAAGGCTATCACGTTATGTCCGGGAGGAAAACTGGATTCGGCGATATTTTGGTAAACAGGTTCTGTCAGGGCAGTAATTTTGGGGTATACAAGCTGAGACAACAAGAAAGATAGCGCTAACAATTTCTGGGGCACTATAAAATTACGGAGAGCTGGACTTGGCTGATATTATTTTTTTCACAAAGCCATGTGATGTAAGAATAACATTGAGAAAGTTTTAGATTGCAATGTTGTAAGGTGTCAAGCAAATCCAATACCTTCCATGAAAACCCTGACATGATAAGCAAATCCAGTAGTATGTCACATAGCTCCGAATAAATCGTGAAATTTAATTAACCAAAGTAACACGAGTAACGAGTGAGCAAATGGAATACCACAGACTAACACAAGAATGCCTAAATCCATGTCATACCTTCCCACCGTGAGACAGACGCAGTTCCGAGGGGAGAAACGAGAACAGAAGCCGAGAGCAGAACTGTGTTAAGCGAGAGGGCCCTACGATAAGGGACGGACACCCACGTCGCCAGCTAACCGCTACGACCACACCACCTGCAAGTTTTTAGCGTGAGACTTTTTCGCGTCTCTGTTACGTTAGGACAACCCCCCAGCCCATGTTAAAAGATAGAGCCCTCCAGAAGAACAGTATAGATCTTACGATAACACAAAAAGGGCCACACCACCCGCAAGTTTTAGCGTGATAGTTTTTCGCGTCTCTGTTACATCAGGACCATCCCCTAGCCCATGTTAAAAGATAAAGCCCTCCAGAAGAACAGTATAGATCTTACGATAACGCTAAAAGGACCACACCAGCTGCAAGTTTTAGCGTGAGACTTTTTCGCGTCTCTGTTACGTTGCAAACTTTAAAAACATTGCCCCACCACGAGAAGTATAACGTTTCTCATTGGATAGACAGAATTTTTGTAGGTGGAGCTTAAGGTTAACATTGAGACCCTGATTGGTCAGATGAAAACACAGCCAGATTTTTTTTTTTTTTTTAACCAACTTCGGCAAATTGTAGTAAGGAGAAGTTAGGTGAGAGTTGCTTCCGAGAGGGCGAGCTGGACGGAGCTGCACCGGCCGCCACCCCTGACGAACACCGACAAGGTAATGAACGCATGCGATGCCGCATTTTTGAGCGCATAAGGCTTGACTGAGAACTGCAGAAGTCTCATCTGTTACATCCCCTTTTTGCGTAATACTAGTGTCGATCGTCAATTAAAGCTCATGGTGTTCACATTTGCCACTTGAAGTAAAAATCTGAAACGCGATGATTTTTCTGTTATATAGTTATTGAGATTTTTCTGTTATATAGTTATTGGGAAGCCACATCAGCCACTGTAATTTACGACAAGTTAGATAAGCAATTAAAGATAATCGAGTGTCACTGTAGACCATTTTGATAGTTTTCTCTTTTGTGAAACTTAATTTAAACCTAGATTATGGATGGGATATGGCATAGGTCATCCTTTGTTCCATTGTAGAACTTGGAAACCCTTTCAGGGAATATTCGTTCACATTTTTGTTGAACGCAGTCGGTTTTTACCATCCTGTATTAAAACATTTCCTTCTATCAATAGTGCAATTTATAAACAATGTTTTGTGAGTAGAATAAAATTTCCAATGGTAAACTTAGCTGGTAAAATAACGTCGAAAAAGCAGTTAACTAAAAATAGGAAAGCCTTGAACCCCTTCCACTAAATTTAGTTAGTATTAAGATTCTTTTACAGGCAGTGCAGTGGAGCTGACGCTGAATTCATTAAGTATTTAGTTATATCATCGCTAGTCTCACTGAACTCTTCTGAATTCTACATGCCATTCTACATGTCATGTGTGGTCTGGCGTCTCCTTACCAGCAACAGGTCCCAGGTTCAAACTAGTCAATTCCCTAAAAAACACGCTCAGAGCGTCGTTGCGCGAAAGTGGTAGGGAGACACGATATAGAACAAACAGACACCACGCAGAATGTTTAGAAAATGGCGACCCTGCAGGATGGTAAAATACAATGGTTGAAGGTCGACCACATGCCTAACTAGGTCAGAAAAATATCCTGTTGAAAAATTTTCGTAATAAAAAAAATTTTTTTTGAACGTTATAAATAGTCGAAAACAGTAGCTGCAGCGATAGATAGTAATAAAGTATTCAATAGATAGACATTCTAGCAGAGACAACAGCATAATAAAGTTATGAATTTTAATATTATTAGAATTAAGTTTTCTCTCCAATGCAGGCGCACAGGTGGCGGATACATCGTTGACAAGTTGGTTCTGACCCAACAAGTAAGTGAATGGATTGTCAGTCTTGGTAGTGTCAAGTCGTGTGAACAAAAAGTTTATGAAACGCGTGAGATCGTATGAGCGCATGTTGAAGCGAAGTAGGGCGCGTGAATTGCTTTTAAAACAGAAAATTTCGTATGGAATTATGACGAAGTACAACAACGACCATTTCCTCACAGTCAGATAATTTAAACACTTTCGAGAAGGAAACTCATTACATCCACGAACTTTTATTGATCAATTCCGAGTAGGATTACCAGAACACTGGACGCTAGCACACAAATTAGACTTTATATGTGCACACATGTCAGGAACAGTCGCAGAAACCATGCAGAATGTTGCAGCGACATGCCGATCATACGAAGATTTCAGAGAGAAGTTTCTCTCACAATGTTGGTCCAGCGAAGCACAGAACAGAGTGAAATACGAATTATTACAGAACCCATATTTTGAAAATTCAGGAGAGAAGAGTCCCGTGAAATTTTTCGAATTAATGGCAAAGAAAAATCAATGCTTAGATGTACCATACAGTGACGGAGATTTGATTAAATTATGCGCGATGAAGCTACCATTTAAATACCAGCAATCATTAGTAGGTCGCGGAGGCAATGACGTCGAAGTATTTAAAGGTATTCTAAGGGAACTAGAGTTCATATTTTGGGAAGATGACGCAAGAAAAAGACGAAGCGCACGTGAAAACGAAAGCAAAAAGCAGTGGAATCCACAAGATACAGTACGAAGAAACAATACTTACGAAACATGTGATAACTTCGCGCCAAGAAACAACAATAGATTTCAACAAAGAACCGGTTATGGATTTAGAAGAGAATATGGCAATAACTATAATTCACCCAGGAACGGCAACAACTATTACAGAGGGAATAACGACAAACGGAACGGGTACTGGAGAACCAATAGACCGACAAATTATCAACAAAGAAACCACTATCAACAAGCTGAACAAGAAAAGAGAATAAAGATAGAAGAGGTGGAGGTAAGACCACCAAACCCCGATAAACGTTCGATTTGACAGCTAAGCGCCCATGCCAAAGAGAATGACGCACCGACCCAGGACAATTGCAGCACCTTGAACAGAGAAGTAAAAGTCTTATCACGAGAAGAGAAGAAGGAAGAAACAAATCCGCAGCGACCAGATGGAAACGAAGACAAGAAAATAACAATATCGTGTTGGGACGAAATTAATTGGGAGAATACTGACGAGGAAGATGAATTACCGGAGGCATGCACAACGAATGTAGGAGGAAAGAACGAAGTAATGAGTATTGCAGAGCTATTTGAGATGGAAACCAGGGAAAGCGAATTCAATGAGGATAATGCGCAGTCGACAGAAGTTGAAAATAAGTTACGAGTGGGCACACAACCCAACGTATATAATGAAGGAAGTTATGAAGCTATAATTAGAGCATTTAGATGCAATTATGTGGAAGTAGCGACGAAGAAGGAGAAGATAGATGAGGATGAGGAAAAAGTAGAGGATGTTGAAGGAAGCGTAAATGAAGGAAGAAATAGAGAAGAGGAAATAAAAGAGAGAGAAGTAGCAGTCGAAGCTTATCCTACAGAAAGTTCGAATTCACAAGGGAAATTCCTAAAAAGACTCATGTGTGATTCAGTGGAGGATTCGTTGATGCAAGAAGAAGAAGAAGAACAGAACCAACCCTTTCAAATTCAACCAATTGTGAAAGCCATGGTAAAGCATATCCCAGTCAATATTGTAATTGATAGCGGAAGTGAACTGACTGCGATCTCAGAAAATTTATTCATGCAGTGTAGTGCCAATGAGGAATTGCCAGTTCTGAAAACACGTAAGATTAAAGTAAGAGGTCCTATTAGAAACAATGCTGCGGAAGTTACGACACAAACAAGGTTAACTCTTTCGTGCCAAGGTCAAAAGATCGAAGCCAACTTCGTGATTATACCTAAACTAACTGTAGATTTGATTATAGGTGCAGATTTTTTAAATGAGAGACGAGCGATAATAGATATGGGGAAAGGTAGCGTAACATTCGGGAATGTCACACTTCTCTTTGAGCAAAAGCTAAAATTAGAAGAAATACCAGTTATAAACAAAGAATTAAGAATGATGCGAGATAAAGAGGATGAAGAATTAGAATGGTATGCACAAAAGGGGGAATCGCCTCACCTCATGTTAGAAGTCCATAAAGAAATCGACGAAAAATTGCAAGAAGTTCAAGGTATTTCGGAACACAATAAAAGAGAATTAGAGGGTATTTTACGAGATAAAGCAGAGGTATTTTTACCTAAGACTGGCAGTATTAAACACTTTCAGTACAAGTTTGAAGTAAAACAGCACAAACCATTTAGAGTGCCACCCTATACAATCCCATTAAGCTACAGGAATAAAGTATTCCAGGAGATATCTAAAATGTTCGATGACGATATTTTTGAACCAGCTAGCTCCACATATAACAGCCCGCTCCATATTGTACAAAAACGAGATGGGAGCATCAGGTTAGTGCTTGATTCCAGACAGATCAACACAATCATAATCACTGAGACAGATCGCCCAGAAAAATTAGAGGAATTGGTACAAAACTTCCACGGTGCTAAGATATTTTCATCAACTGATTTACGGAGTAGTTTCTGGCAAATAGAATTGGCCCCAGAATGTAGAAAATTTACAGCATTTATCGTATTCAGTAGATGTTACCGGTTTAAACGATTGCCATTTGGTTTAAACATATCATCAGCAGCGTTTATTAGGGGATTTAATATTTTACTCAGTCCTGAAATTTTACTAAAAATTACTTGTTATGTTGATGATGTGATTATAGCAGAACCCTCTTGGGAACATCACAACGACACATTAAATCAGTTTTTACAGATCATGAAAGAGCATGGGGTCACAGCAAATATAACAAAATCCAAATTTGGAAGGCGAGAGGTCAAATTTCTAGGACACATAATTTCAGAGAAAGGGGTATTGCCCGACCCAGAAAAACTAACGGCAATCAAAGAATTCTGTACTCCATATAATAAGAAAACTCTCAGAGGATTTCTAGGTCTCACCGGATTCTATAAAAAATTTATTTGGATCGACTCTCTCGCAACACCACGCCTATGTGTATTGACTGGAAAAAACACGCCATGGGTATGGGATCAACAAGCCAATGAAGAATTTTTAAAAGTGAAAAACGCACTAACAACAGCACCGATTTTGGCACATCCTGATCTAACACAAAATTTTTGTATGGCCACTGATAGCGCGAAAACAGGTATAGGAGTTGTTTTGTTCCAAGAATACGAACAGGCAGGGCTAAGATCATATAGAACAATTGCATTTGCCAGTCGGGTACTCACAAAAAGCGAGAAAAACTATTCAGTCACGTAGCTGGAAGCATTGGCCATTGTGTGGGGCTTCCAACGTTTTCGATACTTCCTATTCGGAAGAAAAACAAAAGTATACACTGACCACAAAGCATTAGAATTTCTGTTATCCACCAAACTAACTCATGGGAGGTTAGCCAGATGGATGTTAATACTACAAGAATTTGACTTCACTATTACACACATACCAGGACCAGTGAATGTATTAGCAGATGCTTTATCACGATGTCCACAGGGTGCATCCAATAACATAGGTTTGGAAGCAGCAGAAGACCAGTTTACAATGTACTATATGAAACAAGTACCTTTCGAAAACTACATTACGACAGCACTGAAAAACATAGGCAAAGAACAGGACAAGGATCCCGAAATACTAGGAATCAAACACAAGTGGAAACGTAAGGATTTTCCAGACATTCGACAGCATTATCTCGTAAAAAACAATGTTTTATATTTTAGACGAAATGTTGCAACAAATGAATGGTTAATTCATATCACAAACGAACTAATTAATAAGTACATATGGTATACACATTTAAGTAATGGCCACTTTGGACCAAAGAAATGCTTTTTAAAAATAAAATAAACAAGCCATTTTCCTAATATGGAAAGACGAATTAGAACAGTATTAGTCAAATGCAAAAAATGTATGAGGACTAAACTCGTCACTTTCCAAGCCAGACCATCTATGTTTCCAATAATCCCTAAAATATTAAAACAAATAGCTGCAACAGATTTGATAAGGCCTCTCCCACGCACAAAAAATAGATATATTTGCATATTTGTCGTTTTGGAACTTACTTCTAAATATGTTACCTTGACACCATTAAAACAGGCAACAGGTCATACTATAAGTAAAGCATTTAGACAAGATTTTCTCAGACAAGTTGGTCGAGTGGAACGAATAATTTCGGATAATGGCCCACAATACAAATCAGTGCAATGGCAAAACACGTTAAAACAACACAAAATAAAACCCATCTACATATCTAAGTACAAACCTAGCGTAAATCCAGCAGAACTATCTATGAAGGACATAGGCACTTTATGTCGATTATATGCAGGCAAAAGACACAACACTTGGGATATATACCTTAAAGATTTTCAAGAAGTAGTAAATGAAATGCCACATAGCACTACACTACTACCTCCAGTTACTGTACTTAAAAATACTGAACCCCCAAAGATAACCAGAGAAAATGTTACATTTCCTATTGTACCACGTAGACAGCACAAACAAGTAATAGCAACAGCACTCTCCAACATCAGAAAGGCAGCCATTAAAAGAAAAGAAAGAGGAGACGGAACAGCAATTAAACGAACATTCTCAGTAGGCCAGAAAGTATTTGTAAAAACACACCATCTCTCCAGCAAACAGAATCACAAAATACATAAGTTCTACGCTGCATACATAGGACCTGTCATAATTAGCCGAATTGCTCATGATAATGCTGTGGAACTAATGAACCCAAAAACAGGCAAAACCTTAGGACTTCACCATGTGAGCCATGTCAAAAAGTGTGAAGATTAATTTTATTGCGGGTAAATAATCAGCACAATATTTCAAGATTATGTTGCAGATAAGATCGTCAGGAGAAAGAAGAATGAAGAGAGAGGAAGGTGGGAAAAAGAAAGTAGTTTCAATAAAAACAAAAACAAAAATAACACCAATAGTACCATAAATTAAGGTGAAGAGATAAAACGTAGATAGTCTAACAGCATGAAATGCTAAAATGCTATACACCACGACACTACACAAAAATAAAAAACGAATTTGAGGTTTCTTGTATAAGTTAAGACTCAAAATATCTTAGAATTGTAACATGGAAAGGGCACCAAAATTTGTAAAGCTTTTTAAAAAGGAGTAAAACAATGTAGGTACTAGACATATGTTAGATAATTGTAAGTAAAACTTTTTGTAAGAACCATTGTAAAAACTCCAGCAAAGACCAGATGCAACGACCCACAAGTTGCAACGCGAGAAGTATCAAGAAAGAAAAGGATGCAATTAGTAAGACACAATTCCTACATGGCAGAAGTATCGAGAGAAGGGAAAGGACAGCGAGACCAACAGAGGGCCCTTGTAGAGTGGCCAATAAATTTGCTCGCTAGGCGGAACCCTGCTGGGACGGCACAGGGACCCGCACAGTAGCGGAGCCCTGCAGAGACGGGACGCTGAACGCCGAACGCCGGAAGGGTCTCCGAGCGCCCCCAGTCAGCGGAGCGAGCAAAAAACGGCCCGACGGGAAGACCGCTTGGCCAAATCTCCACTGGCAAAAAATATGTGTAAAAGTCACACTACCGCTATTAAACGGCACACTGATGCACGAAACTGAAGAAAACGTCCTCAAAGTAAAAATGACATGCCCAAACAATTTAACAAACTGTTACTAAGAGGAGAACTTCAAAGCGACTAGTTATCAATAAATATTTCCATATCCTGCCCAGAGAAGAACCAAGAATCAAGTAAGAAGCAGAGAAAAAGCAGGACGAACAGAAGTTGAAGATTCGCAAGATTGACACCAAGAAAGAAGATGGGTGAAGAATAGACGACATACCTTCCCAAATCCCTATACTATCGTAAACTAGTCGTCTGCGAAGTATTACAACGAAAAACGACCGCTTCCAGCGACACATAACGATGACTTTTACGCATAGAAAGCCAGTAAGCCACGAGATTCTGCACTCATAGCTCCATTCCATTATGGGACCTCCACAACAGCAACACACACTTGCAAAGCCAACAAGGAACGACGAACGAAGCTGTACATCAAATACTTGCCCACATCCATCTCGCTCAAGTCCATCACCTTCGTGCAAAAACATTCGCCAACCTAATGCTTAAACGTTCATAGGATTGTGTGAACGTGTGAAATCAAATTATGTGATGTAGGAATTGTGCAAAAGAAACATATGAAAAACTAAATAAGTTAAGCACACCAGACAGCTAATAAACTACAAAATAACAGTCATCGACTATGGACTTAAGTAAAATATAGACTATCGATAAAAATAGGTCATTAGTTCTGAAATGGACAGTGTATAAAGAACAAAAGTAAGGCATAATAAACACTAAAACTATATGCCACTTATTTTCTCCTCATAAAAATAAAAGAATAACTATATTTTACTTATTTTCTCCTTATAAAATCAGAGAATAAAAAATTATCTTGTTGGATGTTTTCCCTTTTTTTAACATTTGTACCATTTGTTAGGATAATATCTCAATACTTGTGTATGTATATATCTTTGTCAAAGCAATTCTTGGAAATAATTCTTATTTGTTAGTGTAACAATGTTGAAATGAGTGTCTAGAAACAAAAACATTTCACTTGTACATGATATTTAGAAAATGTGTTAGGAATAGATTTTACTTAATTACTACATTTATAAAAACAATATTTCTAAGAAAATCGATGTGAAAGACTCCTCACTTTCGATAACAAACTTCCTAAAAAAACAAATTTCACACTTAAATAAAGAAAGAAAATAATAAAAAATTAATAACAGCATAAAAATATTCTTCTTTTGTCATTTTTAAGAGTAATATGGAAGAATATAAAAATGTAAATTAGTAATACAAACTAGAATAGAACCAGAATAACGTGGCTGAACAGTAGGCAACAAAATTTAGATAAAGCAATAATTTTTGACTGACTTAGACAACGATTCAATCATTGCCTAACTTCAGTGCAAAAATTAAGTTCGAAGGGTGGTGATACGTAAGGTGTCAGGCAAATCCAACACCTTCCATGAAGACCCTGACATGATAAGCAAATCCAGTGGTATGTCACATAAATCCGAATAAATCGTGATATTTAATTAACCAAAGTAACACGAGTAACGAGTGAGCAAATGGAATACCACAGACTAACACAAGAATGCCTAAATCCATGTCATACCTTCCCACCGTGAGACAGACGCAGTTCCGAGGGGAGAAACGAGAACAGAAGCCGAGAGCAGAACCGTGTGAAGCGAGAGGGCCCTACGATAAGGGACAGACACCCACATCGCCAGCTAACCGCTACGACCACACCACCTGCAAGTTTTTAGCTTGAGACTTTTTCGCATCTCTGTTGCGTTAGGACCACCCCCAGCCCATGTTAAAAGATAGAGCCCTCCAGAAGAACAGTGTAGATCTTACGATAACACAAAAAGGGCCACACCACCCGCAAGTTTTAGCGTGATACTTTTTCGCGTCTCTGTTACATCAGGACCACCCACCAGCCCATGTTAAAAAATAGAGCCCTCCGGAAGAACAGTATAGATCTTACGATAACGCTAAAAGGACCACACCAGCTGCAAGTTTCAGCATGAGACTTTTTCGCATCTCTGTTACGTTGCAAACTTTAAAAACATCGCCCCCCCCCCACCACGAAAAGTATAACGTTCCTCATTGGATAGACAGAATTTTTGTAGGCGGAGCTTAAGGTTAACATTGAGACCCTGATTGGTCAGATGAAAACACAGCCAGATAGTTTCTTTTAAACCAACTTCGGTAAATTGTAGTAAGGAGAAGTTAGGTGAGAGTTGCTTCCGGGAGGGCGTGCTGGACGGAGCTGCGCCGGCCGCCGCCCCTGACGAATACCGACAAGGTAATGAACGCACGCGATGCCGCATTTTTGAGCGCATAAGGCTTCACCGAGAACTGCAGAAGTCTCATCTGTTACATCCCCTTTTTGCGTAATACTAGTGTCGATCGTCAGTTAAAGCTCATGGTGTTCACATTTGCCACTTGAACCAAAAATCTGAAACGCGATGATTTTTCTGTTATATAGTTATTGAGATTTTTCTGTTATATAGTTATTGGGAAGCCACATCAGCTACTGTAATTTACGACAAGTTAGATAAGTAATTAAAGATAATTGAGGGTCACTGTAGACCATTTTGATAGTTTTCTCTTTTGTGAAACTTAATTTAAACCTAGATTATGGATGGGATATGGCATAGGTCATCCTTTGATCCATTGTAGAACTTGGAAACCCATTCAGGGAATATTCGTTCACATTTTTGTTGAACGCAGTCGGTTTTTATCATCCTGTATTAAAACATTTCCTTCTATCAATAGTGCAATTTATAAACAATGTTTTGTGAGTAGAATAAAATTTCCAATTGTAAACTTAACTGCTTTTTCGACGATATTTTACCAACTAACTAAAAACAGGAAAGCCTTGAACCCCTTCCACTAAATTTAGTTAGTATTAAGATTCTTTTACAGGGAGTACAGTGGAGCTGACGCTGAAATCATTAAGTATTTGGTTATATCATCGCTAGTCTCACTGAACTCTTCTGAATTCTACATGTAATGTGTGGTCTGGCGTCTCCTTACCAGCAACAGGTCCCAGGTTCAAACTAGCCAATTCCCTAAAAAACACGCTCAGGGCGTCGTTGCGCGAAAGTGGTAGGGAGACACGATATAGAACAAACAGACACCACGCAGAATGTTTAGAATGTGTCAGTCGCACTGGGGCGGGTACGTGCGGTTGGACGTGTGTGTCAACACGCTCTGTGCTATTCTGCCTTGAATGGTAAAGTCAAGTGGCGCCTGGAGATGCCTCGAATATGAGACTGGCGTGAACGGGCTTTGGAATGCTATAACAGTATAACAGTGACTTTATAGAGGCAAGCAACTTTCACCGGTGTTCGATGACGCCGGCTCGGGGACTGTGACGGAGCGCGTGGAACCCGAGCAGCTGCTGCCTCAGTTCGCGGGGGTTGTGGCAAGCGGCCCTAAATGGTTGTCTGTGAGTGCTTTGGCACCTGATGGCCACGTCGACCGTACGTGCGATCGCGTCATCATCAGTGTCTATCGGATAGGAATTTCTCATGTGTTACATATGAATGGGGGGTGCTGCCACCTCATGCTTGCAGAAGCCGAGCAGGGGCTGTGCACGGTTTGACATCTGACGAATGTGTCACTTATCGCTACCTCCTGGGTACTCTACTGGGCAGGGGGTAGTGGACTGTGCTTGCGCACATTGATTGCATTATTTCGTGAGCGGCTCTGTACTCCCTGCCATGCGCTATTTGGACAGTTTACAAGTACCGAGCGTGTCTACACATCAGTGTGAAGAATTATTTAGGAGCAGTTTGCTATTGTGTACTGAAATTTCGAGTTGGTTGAGTGTCTGTGGGCTGTGCATCATGATCCCAGGCGCATCAGGGTGGATCTTTTGTATCAGTGTGATAGATATAATCTATCATTAAATAAGTTGTTTGAAAATAAATAGAGTGCACTCCATCCTTACTCTGCCCAGCAGCCCAGTGCAGGCTGAGTAATTTTCCCACCATTTTCCCTTATCATCTTGATTTACGTCACGAAAAGGACGACAGCGTCCTCTGCTGGTGGTACTGCGTATCAGACCTCGTGGAGAACACACGGTTTGCCGCCATCATGGATAACTGTTCTTGCGTCATCAGCTGGTGTTACTGAGGCGTCCTATGGCGGCGACGAAATGTACTAAGACATTTGGGGTCTGGATCTCATGGTGAACCCACTAGGTGGCGCCATCTTAGATTACGGTACATTCGTCATCACCTGACGTCACTACAGCGTCCTCTAGTAGCATCGATATGAACTAAGCCACTTGGGCTCTGGACTCAGTGGCGAATACACTGGGTGGTGGTGCCGCCTCTATTTCTTTAAATAAAGGCTGGTGTATGATTTCGACAGCTGCCGATTAGCAAGAAGAGCCTTTTAGATGGATTATTATTTTGTCAATTTACGAGTTGTTTTGCTATCTGGACGTAAATGCATTGCATTATTTACGAGTGGTTCGCATATCTGTAGGCTGTGCAATGCGTTATTTTTGACGGTTTACAATTAGCAAGCATGTGTGTAGAGCGTTATAGATGAGTTATGTAGGAGTAGTTTGCAGGTCTGTATGATGTGGGGCATGTCAAAGCGTGTATTCTGTGATACATATACTCCATCCCTAAATAAATTGCCCCCAAATAAATAAAGTACACTTCTTCCTCTCTCCATCAGCCTAGTGCTGGCTGCATCCTTTTACCTGCAACCCCCTGGAAGAGTTTGCGCCCTGGAGAGTTAGGTTGGTGGTGGTGAGCTTCGTTTGCAACAATTTTCTTAGGTTGGTATCGAAAGCGGAAGTGGCCTTTCTTTACTGACATAATTCAAACTCAGAGCCGGTTCCTAGGAAGAGGTGGCGGTCTGGACGTTGAAAAGTAGTTGAAACTAGGCAGCTGAAAGTATAGTGAACCCCTTTTCTTACCTGCTTGAAATTGGTTAAATAATAAAGACAAGTACTTTTCTTCCAGCCATTTTCCTTGCTTAGTAGAGATAACAGGGATGTGATGTGTTCTCATGTTGGAATTTGAACTTAATCCAATTTTTTTGGGTTGGTTGGTTGGTTGGTTTGGGGGATTAAAGGGACCAGACTGCTATGGTCATCGGTCCCTCAATTTTTTTTTTTTTTTTTTTTTGGGGATGGGTTAGAATAGTGCAGGTAGCCCAATTGACCTTCTTCCCGCCAAAATTCAAACTTCCCGCCAAAATCCGCCATCTTGATTGATGCCACTTGGGGTGTGTGTGACGTCACGGCCGCCATCTTGGATGAGGTCACAGGGGGTGTGTCTGTGACATCATAGCCTTCATCTTAATTGGGGTAGCGTCCCCCTTGTCCCCACTACAAACGTTAACTTCATGATCATACCCATGCTCATATAGTAAATGTAACAAAGCGTCTACATCACTTATTTCTCTACTGGTCAGCACTAATTTTCTGAATCCCATATGGTACCCTTGTTTCGCAGATTCTTATTAACTCTCTCTGTTGTAGCGCTGCACCCCTCAACTGGTTTATTTTCACGATTTCCTTGGAGTACTGAGTTGGCCGGCGAAATTGTGAACTTGAATAAGGCTCCATCTTTAAAAGTTCTAGCTTCGCGCGCTGCTTCATCTCTGCATCTCTTGTGTAAAAATGCCTCACTAAATTCCTCGTAAGGCCTGCACTTCACCGCAGTCACTCGCATCGTGGAGGCTGCCTCTCCCCGAAGATGCGATGCTCGTAAACAAAACTGATTATTATCCGGCAGCCATGACCTCAGAAGTCCGTCTTGGAACAGTTCAGTCTAAATCTTTGGATGCAAAGTATTCGATCTGTTCGGGAACGGCATGTACTTCTACACTGGACCAAATGTTTTCTAACTTCGTTCTCTTCGCTCTCTATGCATCAGATACTTACAGGTACTGTCGGCTGTATATTTGCAGACAGTGGTACAGGACACCCACGTGTTTAGTAGAGTCTGTTGGTTAACTGACAAAATTCTTCCTCTTCCTTTCGCCTATGTTCTTCACTCTTTACTGTCTGGCTGTTATACTGTCTTCTGAACCACTATTTCCGTCCCACTCCTTGAACAGTTCTGCCATCTACCATCGATTACGACGGTTGATATCTGCCTGTATTTTCTTAAATTGGGACAACACTGCTATCTACTATCGATCTTTCTAGCTTACTGACATGGTCCCTCTGAACCCCCTTCTTTACATAAGGGCAGCTGATCAACTTGTTTCCTGACTTGTGTCATGTCATCCGTTACTTCGTCTTTCCACTCTTTATTCACATCACCGTGATTGGGCAATTCTTCGGTTACACCCTTCACTTCCTGAGATAACGTGCCTAACTTATTCCCGCAAGTACTTACTCAATCCGCAACTATCAATGTACGCGACCCGTTAGCTGCTGCTCTAATTCCCCGAAATATCCCTTATAATATTTCAATTGTTGTTCTGTTCTTTTGGATTTTGCATTGTACCTGTTATCTTACTGATTATTGATTAGTGCGAGTGCCCCAAAGTTTTATTCTGTCTTTTCCAAAATAACTTCCTTTTTCTATGACGCTCATCAACTATTTTGTAATGCTCCTCCACTCTTTTATGCTATTCTCCCGTCTTTTTGAACACACTACAGCGTTTTTTTTCTTATTTTACAATGCTAACCAACAAGGAAAGAAAATTGAAAGGCGGTGGTGAAGAAGGTGTTGGAGAACGACAGACAACACTCAGAGAGTTAGCGACTGCCACACAGTGGCAATGGATTTTCCCATTGCCTGTGACGCTGTCACATTCTCCTCACGCAACGACTCAGTTTCGGTTTGCTCGCTATCAATATGTATGTCACTTAATTCACTGTATGTCGCAACCGAACCTTGGTATTCGATAGCAAGACTTTATCAAACTTCAGTACTCTGTGTGAACTTTCTTGCCCGACTTCTATATAAGTTCACAGTTTCTTTTCACAGCTGGACTAATAGCTTCTATATCACATTCAGTCATCTTCTCTAAACTACGTATGCGAGCACGGGTTAACCTTGGCATACCCAGTCACTGACAAAAATCAAATACTTCCTCCTAATCACGCAAACTCCATCCTACACGCCACGAAACGCTCTACACTCCTGCTGAAAAGCACAAACACATTTAAATACAATGACAAAAACGATGCCATACCAAACGATACACTAATGGCCATTAAAATTGCTACACCACGAAGATGACGTGCTACAGACGCGAAATTTAACCGACACGATGAAGATGCTGTGATATGCAAATGATTAGCTTTTCAGAGCATGCAACAAGGTTGATGCCGGTGGCGACACCTACAACGTTGACCGGCGTTGCCTGTGAAACGTTGTTGTGATGCCTCGTGTAAGGAGGAGAAATGCCTATCATCACGTTTCCGACTTTGATAAATGTCGGATTGCAGCCTATCGCGATTGCGGTTTATCGTATCGCTACATTGCTGCTCCTGTTGGTCGAGATCCAATGACTGTTAGCAGAATATGAAATCGGTGTGTTCAGAAAGGTAATACGGAATGCCGTGCTGGATCCCAACGGCCTCGTATCACTAGCAGTCGAGATGACAGGCTTCGCATGGCTGTAACGGATCGAGCAGCCACGCCTCGATCCGTGAGTCAACAGATGGGGAAGTTTGCAAGACAACAACCATCTGCACGAACAGTTCGACCACCTTTGCTGCAGCATGGACTAACAGCTCGGAGACCATGGCTGCGGTTACCCCGGACGCTGCGTCACAGACAGGAGCGGCTGAGATGTGTTACGATCCGTGGCTCTATTCTTCATTCGATCCCTGCGAAACCCTACATTTCAGCAGGATAATGCACGATCACATGTTGCAGGTCCTGTACAGGCCTTTCTGGATACAGAAAATGTTCGACTGCTGCCCTGGCCAGCACATTCTCCAGATCTCTTACCAATTGAAAACATCTGGTCAATGGTGGCCGAGCAACTGGC
This sequence comes from Schistocerca americana, assembly GCF_021461395.2. Classification (NCBI taxonomy): domain Eukaryota; kingdom Metazoa; phylum Arthropoda; class Insecta; order Orthoptera; family Acrididae; genus Schistocerca; species Schistocerca americana. The sequence continues at coordinate 116,013,946 of NC_060122.1, read as the reverse complement.
TCGTCGCAATACGCCAGTCACTACTCTTGATGAACTGTGGTATCGTGTTGAAGCTGCATGGGCAGCTGTACCTGTACACGCCATCTAAGCTCTGTTTGACGCAATGCCCAGGCGTGTCAAGGCCGTTATTACGGCCAGAGGTGGTTGTTCTGGGTACTGATTTGTCAGGATCTATGCACCCAAAATGCGTGAAAATATAATCACATGTCAGTTCTACTATAATATATCTGTCCAATGAATACCCGTTTATCATCTGCATTTCTTCTTGGTGTGGCAATTATAATGGCCAATATTGTAATTCATGTGGAGTATGAAATTTCGGGAGAACATTTGTCTAGGTAACACATAGCAAGATCGCAGATTAATGTAAAATCGAGATAAGCCATTGCAAATACAAAATGCTGGTACAATATTAACCGTTAAAAGCGCCAGAATGTTGAATTCAAGCATGCAAACGTGCATGCATTGTGCTGGACGGGTCCCGAATCTCAGTTTGTGGGATAGAGTTCCATGCCTGTTCCACTTGGTTGGTCAACACAGGAACGGTTAATGCTGGTTCCGGATGACGCTGGAATTTCCGTTCGATGATGTCCCATATGTGCTCTATTGGAGACAGATCTGATGATCGAGCAGGACACGACACCATGTCTGCACTCTGTAGACTGCGGTATGTGTGCAAGCATTATCCTGTTGGAAAACACACCCTGAAATCCTGCTCACGAATGGTAGGACAACAGGTATAATCACCAGACTAGGGTACAAATCTCCAGTCAGGATGCGTGGGATAAACGCGAGACTGCTCCTGCTGTCATATGATATCGTATTCCTGACCATAACTTAAGGTGTTGGTCCAGTGCGTGTAGCACGCAGACAGGCTGGGTGCAGGCACTCAGCCGGCCGGAGTGGCCGTGCGGTTCTAGGCGCTACAGTCTGTAACCGAGCGACCGCAACGGTAGCAGGTTTGAATCCTGCCTCGGGCATGGATGTGTGTGATGTCGTTAGGTTAGTTAGGTTCAATTAGTTCTAAGTTCTAGGCGACTGATGACCTCAGAAGTTAAGTCGCATAGTGCTCAGAGCCATTTGAACCATTTTGCAGGCACTCAGCTGGCCTCCTTTCAATCAACACACGATCATCACCTATCCAGGACCAGGTTTCGTCAGGAAACACAACAGACCTCCACCCTGACCTTCAATGAACTCTCGCTTCACACGACTGGAGTCGAAAACTGTGGTGTCAGTGGAATACACACTATAGGGCGTCTGGCTTGGAGCTATTCTTGAAGTTACCGATTTGCAGCAGTTTGTTGAGCCACTGTGGTGGGAACCGCCGCTCACATTGCTGCTGCAGATGCAGTACGATGCACCACAGCCATAAGCCGATACAATGGTCTTACCTCTCGGTAGTGCCACGTGGCCGTTTGGAGCCCGGTCTTTTTGCGACCGTACATTCTCGTTGCCACCACTGCCGGCGATCATGCACAGTGGCTCCATTCCTGCAAAGTCTTTCTGCAATATCGCAGAAGGAACATCCAGCTTCTCATAGTCCTACTACATGACCCCGATCAAACTCAATGAGGCGTCGATAATGTGGTCTTTATCTCCTTAAAGGCATTCTTGCCTAACACAAACTTACCATGTCCAATTTCAACGGTAACTAAGGCTCACGACCGTTACAGCATGTATTTAAAGCAAACCTGATTTGCATCCTCATATTGGCACTACTAGCACCACTCTTGCGCGACTGGCATGTTTCAGATTATGCACATCCACTACTTTATTAATTATATGACGGTGTATGTATGTTTAAAAAAACAACAACATCTATTATACCTGGGGTAGAGATAAGTAGTGGCTATGAATACTATTTTGTATTTTTACGTATCTTGCCTGGTTCTGGTGTCCGGGGTTTTCTTCTAACTACATTCCAGGTCTCATCAATTATATTCACGTTTATTTGTCATTCCAAAGTCCTTGATAAATCCAATTTGATAATACAACAGCTGACAGAGAGAACAAAAGCGATCATACAAGTAAAACAGACAGACTCACAGCATTGAACTGAACTAGAACTGAACTGAACTGACACTGCATGGCAGCGTTCCGTATTTATACGTCACAAACAATGAGAGTTTCTGATATTCACTATTGCAGTATCGTGAAATTAATAGTTACAATTAAAATTTAGAAATATACAAAAGGTTAACAATGAGAGTATGTACAAAATAAAATATCATTTTGTTGCGTAAAATTTCAGATTAGAAATTGTACAATTTAATCTTCATAAGTAAATATGAGTTATTTACAATACTGCGTTTTGTTCATTTAAAAAATACAAATTAATTACCGCAGAGAAAATATTACTAACATTTGCATAAGATATGCACAAGCTGTTTGATTTTTCTACAGCAGTAAAATTTCGAAATATGCGTCCAATGTAGTTAATTATCAGTGCTTACAATGATCAGTTAATTATTTTCGTAATGATATTAGCTCTGGTTTACAAATTTGGGTTTGAAGTTTCATATTGCTGGAAATTGCGTAATTTTAGCTTTGGTTCTACCTTTTTTGATTAAGGTAGAATAACTTTCCCAAATAGAAATTTCGAGATCAATTTACAGTTCCTTAACGAAAGGAATAACGATAATAATATTTATGTTTGCTTATTGTTCAATGAATTACATACTGATTATTGTATTCGTGATTAAAAATTGATGGTTCATAGTTATTATTATGTCAAACATTTACATATTACATAATTGTTAGTCGTTGTATTTAAATATCAGTCTTTGCTCAAAATAATATCATTACATCATAAATCACTCTTCCACACTGTCTTAAATTTAATATATTTAATAACTGAAATGATCGATACCAGGCTAAAAAATTCCGGGTATCGACTGTTATAGTAAAGCTGGGGGGGGGGGGGGGGAGGACTGGTATGTTATAAGAGGTAGAAACACGTCTACAAACTTTCGTTTATGTCGCATAAGTACTTCTTGGTGTTGCTATTTTTTGTTTCCGTCAGTGTACATCCCCCAAAAGTGCACTGTCAAAACTCAAGACAATGGCTGACTCTATTCATCTGCCTCCTTCTTGCTGGAAGAGAAACGTAAATTATCACAGCACACATAGCTTACATCTAATTAAAAATTTTGAAGTTCCCTGTTATTCTGGCGTTCACATACTGTTTTCCGGTTAAAATCTCGTTAGTCAGAAAATCACTTAAATAGTAGGTAACAAACTCTAATTAAATGACCTGTATAAATGACGATAAAAAGCCAGCGATTGTAAAAGTCCTGGCAAATGGTTGACAAAATCGTATGTACACTACTGGAAATTGAAATAAGAACACCGTGAATTCATTGTCCCAGGAAGGGGAAACTTTATTGACACATTTCTGGGGTCAGATACATCACATGATCACACTGACAGAACCACAGGCACATAGACACAGGCAACAGGCAACAATGTCGGCACTAGTACAGTGTATATCCACCTTTCGCAGCAATGCAGGCTGCTATTCTCCCATGGAGACGATCGTAGAGATGCTGGATGTAGTCCTGTGGAACGGCTTGCCATGCCATTTCCACCTGGCGCCTCAGTTGGACCAGCGTTCGTGCTGGACGTGCAGACCGCGTGAGACGACGCTTCATCCAGTCCCAAACATGCTCAATGGGGGACAGATCCGGAGATCTTGCTGGCCAGGGTAGTTGACTTACACCTTCTAGAGCACGTTGGGTGGCACGGGATACATGCGGACGTGCATTGCCCTGTTGGAACAGCAAGTTCCCTTGCCGGTCTAGGAATGGTAGAACGATGGGTTCGATGACGGTTTGGATGTACCGTGCACTATTCAGTGTCCCCTCGACGATCACCAGTGGTGTACGGCCAGTGTAGGAGATCGCTCCCCACACCATGATGCCGGGTGTTGGCCCTGTGTGCCTCGGTCGTATGCAGTCCTGATTGTGGCGCTCACCTGCACGGCGCCAAACACGCATACGACCATCATTGGCACCAAGGCAGAAGCGACTCTCATCGCTGAAGACGACACGTCTCCATTCGTCCCTCCATTCACGCCTGTCGCGACACCACTGGAGGCGGGCTGCACGATGTTGGGGCGTGAGCGGAAGACGGCCTAACGGTGCGCGGGACCATAGCCCAGCTTCATGGAGACGGTTGCGAATGGTCCTCGCCGATACCCCAGGAGCAACAGTGTCCCTAATTTGCTGGGAAGTGGCGGTGCGGTCCCCTACGGCACTGCGTAGGATCCTACGGTCTTGGCGTGCATCCGTGCGTCGCTGCGGTCCGGTCCCAGGTCGACGGGCACGTGCACCTTCCGCCGACCACTGGCGACAACATCGATGTACTGTGGAGACCTCACGCCCCACGTGTTGAGCAATTCGGCGGTACGTCCACCCGGCCTCCCGCATGCCCACTATACGCCCTCGCTCAAAGTCCGTCAACTGCACATACGGTTCACGTCCACGCTGCCGCGGCATGCTACAAGTGTTAAAGACTGCGATGGAGCTCCGTATGCCACGGCAAACTGGCTGACACTGACGGCGGCGGTGCACAAATGCTGCGCAGCTAGCGCCATTTGACGGCCAACACCGCGGTTCCTGGTGTGTCCGCTGTGCCGTGCGTGTGATCATAGCTTGTACAGCCCTCTCGCAGTGTCCGGAGCAAGTATGGTGGGTCTGACACACCGGTGTCAATGTGTTCTTTTTTCCATTTCCAGGAGTGTATTTATCTAGAAACTAACTACCTAGATCAGGAAGTTCCAGACTTCGAATATCCTGGCAATGATCGCCAGATTCCGATGTAAGATGTCAATTGAGTGTTTACCGTACCCCTAAGATGCCACAAATCTGATTCCCCAGTGAACTATAAGTAAGAGAAGCTCCGCGTAAGATCATGCAATTTCAGAGAAACAATGTGTCACAAAGGATAACGTTTATTTATTGAAAATTACTAGGGGTAGTCCAATTTAGCACCACATTGTGGGTACCACACCGCAAACGGATATACAGCGGAAGGGTTCTAGCTAGTTAGAAAAGGAAACTTGCGATCATTATAACAATTTGGCTTATCGGCAAAAGACAACAAACCCACTGAATCATTAATACTAACATTGAGTATGTGTAAAGGCGATTACAGATTTGAACCTTGGCACTCGTGCGCGAATTTATTAAAGTACAATATTAAACTGTTCCAGTAACTGAGAATAGTACTTAGTGATTTAAAGAAAGGGTCGCGGAAAAATAAGAATGAACACCAATACTTTCGTCAAAGTGTATAATGGGTTCAACTGTTTGGCTGTGAATACTAAATTTGCGCAGTGATGCGCTGATGACCCTCCTATGGCTGCCTCAAGCAAAGTGCATTCTAGGCAGCATCTCTGAAGCACGTGTATTCTCTTTTACCTCCCAGACACGTGTATATCCTGAATTCACTCAACAAAACTCGTCCCCCAGTTCCAGCAGGCCTTGCAAGTTTTGGCCTGTAATAATTTTTTAAACAGTTTTAACAATTTCCCTTTAGCACTAATTTTGTCATTGTTAATCAATAAGGTTAGGTAAATTGAACGAAGGCCCAGAATCTCTCCTACCCCATGAAAGATTCTAGTCAAGGACAATTAAAGGCTTTACAAATACATACACATGCGAACTCATCACTTCTACCGAAATAGTTACTGTCAGAGTTGAACAAATATTGCTGCATCGCTTGGCAGTGTACAACAGCAGGTCTCAGGATCCAGATACTATAGTTTCTGCCTGGCGTTCAGATATTATCTAGCTAAAAACGATTCCTTTCTGCTTCTATCACTATACAGTTTCTGGAGTATGCAGCCTGTCCTCTTTGAGGCTCCAGCTGTGTTGATATTTCAGGCTGCCATTTCCTGTTCTACATCGTCCCAGAGATGGCTTTCAGCAATCAGGAATTTTACGACACCCCTGTTCTGATAGGCTAACTTGATTGTTACGAGCCATCTGAAAAGCTCTCAGGGATTCAAAAATAACACACCTCCCTCACCATGTTAAGTGGAGAGTAGCTGAAAAAATAATAATTAGCAGTACAGTCAGTGGCAGCAGTAAATAGTGTTAGCAGTTTTCATTCAGCATTAAAGACTTGACTTTACTGTATATTGTGATCTGTATATTAATTCACAAAATTGGTTACACAACAGTTTGACCATAAACTGCCACGTGAATGTTGACTGGTTAGTTTAATGTGTTCAAAGGAGTGGAGGTCGATGCACTCGTGCCTCCCCACACCACTCCACATGAACCATCAAAACGAACGCGTAATGCACCCAGGAACTTCGTCAGTCATGACCATTTCTGTGATCTAGGCGTTTTTTTTGGGGAGGCCTAATGTACCTGCGTACTCACTTCCAAATCTTGGAACATGGTACTCTGAACGTTATTGTGGAACTGTACTTCTTCTCCAAGTGCGTCCTTTGAGGGGTCCTTTCAACCCCGACTCCTTTTTCAGGATGACAATTCACGACCACATCGAACTGTATGGGTAGAGGAGCTCTTGGAACGAAAGGCTAAGTGGCAAATAGACTCTCCTAACCGTTTCCCCGACTTAACCCTGTGGCACTTATATCGATTAGGAGTAGGTTTATTTTATCTGTGTATCTGCAATTTATGAAGTGTGCATTCTGCGTTGTTTGAGCTCCTTGATGTATGGCAAGAAAATTAGAGTTTTGTAACGTATATACGAAAAACGCAAAAGAATATGTTGAAATTTTAAATTATAATAATATGAATACGTTTATGAAAGAAGTATGTTTGCTAAAAGCTGGTTCATGCTTAGGGCACTTGTTTTTGTAACATGTAAACGCTGTAGGGAAGTCCCTCCGCAACGAAAGTGGCATGGCGCGATGTAAAAGATGGGTTTGGCGGTCGAACTGAGCGGCTCGTCGGTTTGAACGGCACACAGTATGTGGCTAGCCTTAACAGGGTACACCTCGCCGGTGCTACGAGAGGCAATTGGAAGCTGCATTAGAAGGTATTTGCCTCGGATGTGATCTGGCTATTATTTGGTATTCCCGAAATAACGGAATGGCTCTAATATGTTGAAAATCCGACGCCAAGAAGAGATTTTATAGAGCATTGACACATCAAGGGCCGTGAGTGCACCTGGCCGCCATTTCGCCTGCCACTTATCTTCGCCACTGCTTCATAGACTTCATACATTCAGTTACGTAATGTATATTGGCACGTACCAGTTAATTTCTGTGTTGTTTCAATAATAATCACATAAAAAGTCAATTCGTGTTCGAAACCATAACTTCAGTCCTTATCACGAACCTACACAGGGTTCTCACCTAAGTGCTACTAAAATCGAGTATCCTGATTTACATCACCAATTCTGGCATTCATTCATTTAAAAGTGATTTCTTGTCTAAAGTAAAAGCAGTAGAAAAAGTCAAAGTAAGAGTAAAATTCGGTACTTTGTTTATGGACCACTCCAAGTGAAATTGTTTATTATAAAATATAGTTTTGTAGGATTACAGTGCAAGATTGTGTAAATATTACTGTCAAGAATACCTGGTTCACAGGTGATTAAAGTACAAGTACATGTAAATCGTTAATGAACCGATTTGCGGTATTACTATTAGAAGTGATGAAAATTTTTAATGAACCGATTTGCGGTATTACTATTAGAAGTGATGAAAATTTTCGAAGATAGTCTAGTTTTAATACCCATCGTGAATGGTTCCATTTGAAGTTAATTGAGCCCAGTATTGCATTTTATTACCCTACAAAGTCATTTAAGTGAATTATTAGCTTTTAGAGAGAGTTTTTACTTTTGGAATAATCAAAGAAACTTAGCTAGTGAAACTATACGAGTTTGTGGGTCCCCGTCATATTGTCCTGCTGTAAAGAAAAAAAAGAACTATTACAGCTACTAAGGAAAACTGTTGTATGTAGAGGAGCCCAAACAGTATATTTAAGATGTTATTCATCTTTATTTGTGTGTTTCATGTCAGTCAAGATAGAAGCCCCTCCTGTCCAAAATTATGCACTGATGTTTCAGTATTTTGATTAAGTAATGCTATTGATTGTGGTCGTAATTGGTATGAGCTCAGTGCAAATTTGCTCCCCATAATTTACTGGTGTGTGTGTCATTGATATCTGCTGCTACTCACAGTACAGAGTGCACTGTGTCAATTTGTATAATGTTTGCTACTCAAACGGAAATCTCAACAAAAGTAACTTCAATAACGAATATCCAATTTTCTCAAACATATATTTCCAAATTAATGTGCCTAATTAGGCTGGCGACCGTTCATTTTTTTCATTCCCTCATAATTTTACCATCTCTCTTAACTCCCAAGGTTAACGTTTGCTTTCACAAAATTCGAAATTATAGTTTGATACCCTTTTCCATTAGACACACGCATGGTCGAACTTTGAAATCCTCTCAGAGGGTAACATTAGCGTGTTTCGTGGCACGTTATTGTTATACGTAGCTTTTCTCGTGACAGAACTAAATGTTCAGTTATTAGGGAATAGTGTTATAACCCGTCAAGCACGTGTGGCAGATGTATTGCAGCGCGTCTTCATGCACCAGCAATTGTCAGCTGCGCTGCTGGAGGAATGAAGCGCCCTACCATAAGAACTCCTTAGGATCCTTTTTGTCGGCATAGGAGCGCATTGAACAGCATTCACTGACGCCTGTGCAGGTCACACACCCTACTGAGAACCATGTCCTGCCTTTAGTAATAATACAAGGCCGTGATTCAATGTCGTTATAGTCTTTGAATGAAAGTATTATTTCTGTTGTAGCCTGTTGTGACCACGACCGTTGCGGTCGCGGGATGGCCGAGAAAGAGCGGCGGGACCACACGGAGAGCGGCCCGTGCACAAACAAACGAACGGGAAGGACGGACACAAAACAACGACGGTCGATGGAGAAAGACCTTACGACGACAACACGCAAGATGCAACGGAGTGACAGAGACAACCAAACGAATCCAAGACGTCCACGATTAACGAGATCAAAGTACGATAAACAAGCTGTCTTGTCGAGGCGATGTGTCGAGACTCACGCAACGATTAGACTCGTTGGCATAGCGAGAGGCAGGCGCTTAAATACTCCATCGGGGGGGGGGGGGGGGGGGGGGGGGGCGCCGCTATTGTCCGCTGGAAACACGTGATCCACTGTGGCGCCCTCACACTACATGCATGCCAATGCGCGCTCGCCGCCGCAGCTTACGGCGCGATGGTGCTGAGACCTCTAGGGGTCTTCAACGTCCATGACGTCTGGCGGGGATTCAAATTCCGCGGCGAACAGTACCAGAATTTCTGTTCATCTTATTGTGTATTTATATGGGTTACCACCTGTACAATACAGCAGAAATTCTTTCTACGTTTCATGGAGCTACGTTGGTTGGTAGTGACACGTCACAGGAGAGTTATTTTGACTGCAAATTTTGCACACCAACGCACTATCAGTGGTTCGTATTTGCTCCATACGTGTTATAACCACTAACGTTTTCGTGTCACAAGCTTGACGCAGATTCACGATGTTTTCCACGAAATGACTATCGCTTTTATTGTCCTCGGCAGTTCTTAACTTTTTTGTAGTTATTCACTTCTTATGAAGACAATTGTTTTTGATTACCGTTGTCGTAAAAGAGTGGAGAAAATTTTGGGGCTAATAGCCACTGGTTGTTTATGTCGACTTTCAGAAGCCCACTTTTTTCGTAATTTCACGTGATGCCTTTGACCACTTCACTTTTACACTTGATAGTGATCTGCAGAATACAGACATACAAGTCGTTGAGAGAAATGAAATAAATAGGAAGTGCAGGGAAGCTAAGACGAAATGGGTGCATGAAAAATGTGAAGAAATCGAAAAAGAAATGATTGTCGGAAGGACTGACTGAACATAGGAGAGTCAAAATAACCGTCGGTGAAATTAAAAGCACGGGTAGTGACATTAAGAGTGCAACGGGATTCCACTGTTAAATGCAGAGGAGAGAGCGGATAGGTGGAAAGAACACTTTGAAGGCCTCTATGAGAGAAAAGATTTTTCTGATGTGATAGAGGAAGAAACAGGAGTCAATAAGGAGGAGATAGGTGGTCCCATATTAGAATCAGAATTTAACAGAGTTTTGGAGGACTTAAGATCAATAAGGGAGAAGGGACAGATAACAATTCACCAGAATTTTTAAAATCATTGTGGTAGATGGCAATAAAACGACTATCCACGTTGTGTAGATATATGAGTCTGGCGACATACCATCTAACATTCGGAAATCTCATCCACACAATTCCAAAGACTGCAAGAGCTGACAACTGCAAGAATTATTGCACAGTCAGATTAACAGCTCATGCATCCAAGTCGCTTACAAGACTCATATACACAAGAATGGAAAAGAAAACTGAGGATGTGTTACATGACGATCAGTTTGGCTGTAGGAAATACAAAAGCATCCGAGAGGCAATTCTGACGTTGTGGTTGATAATGGAGGCAAGACTAAAGAAAAATCAACACACTTTCACGGGATTTGTCGACCTGGAAAAAGCGTTCGACCTTGTAAAATGGTGCAAAATGTTTGAAATTCTTAGAAAAATAGAAGTAAGCTATAAGAAGGGACGGGTATTATACAATATGTACACCAGTCAAGAGGGAATAATAGGAGTCGAAGACCAAGAACAAGTGCTCGCATTAAAAAGGGTGTAAGACAGGAATACAGTCTGTCACCCCTACTGTTCAATCTGTGCATCGAAGAAGCAATGATGGAAAAAAAGAAAGATTCAGGAGTGAAATTAAAATTCGTGGTGAAAGTGTGTCAATGATACGATTCGCTGATAACATTGCTATCCTGCGTGAAATCGAAAAAGAATCACATGATCTGCTGAAGGGAATAACAGTTTAATAAGTACAGAATATGGATTGAGAGTAAATCGAAGAAATACAAAAGTAGTGAGAAGTAGCAAAAATGACAACAGTGAGAATGTTAGCATCAGAACTGATAGTGTCGAAGTATGAAGTTATCTAATTCTGATACCTAGGTAGCAAAATAACCAATGACGGATGGAGCAAGGAGGACATCATAAGCAGAGTGGTAAAAAGGGCATTCCTGGCCATGTATCAAACATAGGCCTTAATTTGAGGAAGAAATTTCTGAGAACGGTATGTTTGGAGCACGGCCTTGTAAGGTAGTGAAACATGGACTGTGGGAAAACCGGAATAGAAGAGAATCGAAGAATTTGAGATGTTGTGCTACATACGAATGTTGAGAATTATGTGGACTGATAAGGTAAGAAAAACACCGATAAGGAGAAGGGGCAGGATGATAGGACACATCTCTTAAGACATCAGGAAATGACTTCCATGGCACTAGAGCATGCGCGGGGGAGGGGGGGGGCTGTTGAGCTAAAAGCAGTAGAGGATGACAGAGATTGGAATAAATCCAGCAAATAATTGAGGACGCGGGTTGCAAGTGCTACTCTGAGATGAAGAGGTTGGCACATGAGAAGAATTCGTGGCGAGCCACATCAAACCAGTCAAAAGACTGCCGACACAAAAAAAGCGGTCTAGATTCGACGCATAAAACTGCACTGTGCGTGTTCCTCTTTCGTACAGAGACAAACTATGACAGAGTCCTAGGTATTTGTAGACAGGGAAACCTTTAACACCCCTCCATATTTGGATGACTACTGTACACTGTTGTGTGTGTGTGGGACTTAACTGCTAAGGTCATCAGTCCCTAAGCTTACACACTACTTAACCTAAATTATCCTAAGGACAAACACACGCACCTATGCCCGAGGGAGGACTCGAACCTCCGCCGGGACCAGCCGCACAGTCCATGACTCGGTTTGGATGACTCCTGCAGGCACTAGAGCCGCGCCATAGCCTACCTTCAGGCACCTAGGTCCCTCACCACAGTTAATTTCTCTACAGGTACATGGTCATCACAGCCCCTCTTACTCAACGGCGGGTGCATCGAAAGTGGGGCCAAACTGGGGTGCCTTACAGGTACCCTTTGCTGTTTTATTCACGCGCCTCCCCTTTATCAGACCAGAAGAGGTCGGGTAGCAGGATGGCTGAAACAGCACATTCATCCTTTACTGTTGCATTTCAAGTTCAAATTTCGTCGGATGGTTTTCAACGGTCACTAGTGATTCCACCCTGTACACCAGAGCGTTCTGCACTGCACTGCGAAAGTCCGCAGGTCGTGGTCAAGTGGCTGTGTTCGATTCCCGGCCGGATAGGGGATTTTTTCCGCCCGGGGACTTGGTGTTTATATTGTCCTCATCATCCCATCATCATTTCGGGAAGTGGCGAGATTGGAAATGGAAAGATTTGGAAGTTGTACACCGCTGATGACCCCGATGTCGAGCGCCCAACGAACCTACATCTGCACTGTCGTGATCACGTTCAATGGGGTGGCTGGTCTACGATGTCGTCAGAAGAGTTGGTTCGTCCATGGACGTCAGCAATGTACAAGGTCATCATGAGCACCGGCCTGTTGCTCATCGCAATGCGAACTATCGTTTTTGACTTCCAAATGTGTGGAACCATCGCCTCAATGAAGTGACCCCGTTTATGATACAGGGTGACACACGGGAGACGGACGGTTTTAAACTGCGTAGTACTGAGGGCGTGGAGGTGGGAGGTGGTCGTGGTGGGGATAGTTCTGACCCACACAAGACGCCATTTCATTTACTCAGTCACTATGGAACAGTGGGACTTGCAACGTCGATTGTTTGTCTATGATAGTTGCCGGCCAGAGTGGCCGCGCGGTTAAAGGCGCTTCAGTCTGGAACCGCACGACCGCTACGGTCGCAGGTTCGAATCCTGCCTCGGGCATGGATGTGTGTGATGTCCTTAGGTTAGTTAGGTTTAAGTAGTTCTAAGTTCTAGGGGACTTATGACCACAGCAGTTGAGTCCCATAGTGCTCAGAGCCATTTGAACCATTTTTTCTATGATAGTTTCGTGAAAATTGGCGAGTCTATTATCGCTACGCAGCGATTGTTTGGTGCGCGGTTTAATGTCGGTCGACGTGGAGCTGTTCCGAGCCGTAACACAATCCTCAGATGGATGGAAAACTTCAGATCAACTGAAAACATACTGGATAAGAAGCATCCTGGCCCGAGACGCAGAGTAAAGACACCAGAAGATGTTGAAAGGATAAGGCAAGCGGCAGTCAGAAGCCCAGGACGGTCAGCTAGACGTCATGCTAGTGAGTTACGAATCAATCGTGAATCGGTTAGACGAATTTTGCATAAAGAATTAAAATTACATCCCTACAATATGCTCATTGTCCAACAACTTAAGGAAACTGATTTTGCTGTACGAGAAGACTTCGCTTACAGAATGCAAGTGATTTTGGGATCGAATGAAAATGAAATTTTATTGATGAGCGATGAAGCTCATTTTCATTTAAACGGGACCGTAAATAAGCAAAACCTACGCTACTGAGCTCCAGAGCATCCACACCTTATCCACCAGCGTCCTCTACACTTAGAAAAAGTAACAGTGTGGTGTGCTCTTGGCTCTGTTGGCATTATTGGACCTTACTTTTTTTAAGAGAACGGGGCCATAGTTACTGTTAATTCGGTTCGCTACCAGAACGCAGAAGATGACGAATCCCTTTAAAACACGTTTGGTTCCAGCAGGATGGGGCAATATCGCACACCACAAACGCTTCAATGATAGTTCTTAGACGCGTGTTTCCTGGGCGGATTATCTTACGTTTTGGAAATGTTCCTTAGCCTCACAGGTCTCCTGATTTGTCAGTATGTGACTTTTTCTGTGGGGGTACCTTAAGAACTGTGTCTATAACCAAAAATCATGAAATTTGGACGAGTTGAAGAATGCAATCATTCAAGAAATTGCTACCATCCCTGCAGAGATTTTTGTCCGTGTAATAGAGGATTTTGAGAAGAGACTTGAGTCCTGCCGTCGAAATGATGGACATCACCTTGACGACATGATTTTTCACAAATAACTTTGTTAAGTGAAATGGCAAATAATGAGCTTTGATGTTGTGTAAATAAACATGCATTAATTTTAAAATTGGCTGAGTATTATTTCATTAAAAACCGTCCGTCTCCCGTGTGTCAACTTGTACCTGCGGTTCAGACCTCCATCGCAGACGCCTGAGGAGATGGGGTGAAATGTGGGTAAGTGGGGCGGGAGGGGGGGGGGGGGGAGTGACGACCATCCCATCGGCAGACACGTCCACGGTAGCACTGGGCAGAATTGTGATGAAATTTCGCGCCAATGTAACATCATTAACCCACCATGCACCTTACATGCCTTCCTTTCACATGTTCTGAAACCTTGATGTTTGAAACGTTGCCGAGGCCGAGCGCGACGTGGCAGGCCACCATGCTTTTGCACCATTACAGAGGAAGATTGCAGGCACCTTTGAGCAAAATTTCAAACTTCTGCGTCGCAGTGGGAGACAATTACGGCGTTTCGAAAGAATGGTCTTTTACCTACGTTGCGCAGTGTGGTTTAAACCAGACGAATGGCTCATTTTTCAGTCAGAATTAACACAACTTTAACTGGAAAATCCGTACATCTTTTTTTGAAGATTTCTTATATAAATTAATTCTCTATAATTATTTTATTGGTAACTGTTTAAATCTTTACCAGAAACGTGACTGAATAACAGACTGTAACAATATCACCAACCGTTACAAATATCTGAGTAAATGCCGTTGCCTTTTTTAGGAACTGTTACCATTTTTCAATACTTTTGTATATCTTGTGATTTATATCGCCTCTGAGTAAAAATGTGAGTGTAATGATTATAGTGGGTTTTAAGCGAAATAAAATGACATCGGTTCCACAGTCCTCCACTGTGTCACTAATATATTAGTTATTCTGTATGATAACATAATCATCCCGCATTCTGCACAAGATAATTAGTCGTTTAGTGGCTGTAACTTGCATGTAGACCTCATTACCAATAATCACTAGTAACACGCTAGCGGTCAGTCTGATCACAATACGGATAAAATCTTACCAACTAGGAAAAATAGCGAGGCGCTTTCAAATGGGGCACAGTAGTTGAAGGCGAGATATGAAATGATGGCTGCATTAAATCCACAGACTATTTTACCTATTATTTCATGAGTTCAGGTAACTATATTATGAGAAATGCCAGCGAGACACTAAAATGAAGTTGCTGTTCCAGGACTGATTAAATATGCGAAACAAAAGAGGTGAAAAAGAACCATCTACTTTTTCCAGCGAAATACTTGGCTGCGAGCTGAACGACTTCGTTAAAACAACACATAATATATATAGTGTCTCGGTATTTCTGTTTCTCGATATTTTAATTGCGAAAAGAATTTCCTCGGAGTACATTTTATTAAATCATGCTCAATTTAGCAAATGTAGCGTTTATAAACAAGAAGAGTGAGAACTTTTCAACATTCAAATGAAGAGGCCATGGAACCGCCTGGCAAATAACTTCAACGAGTTCCGCTTCAGTTATTCAAACGGCTGAATTAGCATAAATAAGGAGCTGAAACTTTTTCCTCACAATGGAAGTTTTATTTAAATCAGGGCGATACGCGAAATGATGGAGTGCGTTAGCTCTTCGTGAAATTTCGTTCCGTCTGTGGATATGAATCCTCAAGCTGAGATGAATCGCCTGAGCTATACGTCCCAACTGTGTAATATCTCAGAGGTGTATGTTGGAGAATATTGTTCCGTGTCAGTGATAATGGATTTCTGCGAAGGAACTATGCCGGTACTGCCTTTTTGACTGATATTCAATTATCTTAGAGTGATGCTCTAAAAATATTCTTACGGCAAATAAACGAAATTTAAAAATAATGTAATTAGTGAAACTACGAGAAATGTTATTTTCACCTTTAGAGTTGATTACTGCATGTTGTGACCTACGAACTTTCTCACGCAGCCGATTAAGGACAAATAAGTTGATATGTTTTCAAAAGCCGACTAACTTCTATGAACAGCTGTCCTATTAACATTCAGAAGAAGATTCATTCTTATTAATTTATAATATATAATGAATACACAAGAAGGAAAAAACAGCTATCCCATCTGTTATAAACAAAACGGCAATATTTGCAGCAAGGATTTTACTCTCGGTTCTTCATAAGTTTCATCCTTTTATCGTTAGCTTATTCTCACAACATTTCTTCAGTGTGCGACTTTCACTCAAGAAATCCATTTCTCATATGTCACGAAGCCTAAAATACTTCACGGAGTACCTTGGCGAGCACGAAGTCTTAACTGATCAATGTCAGTGCCGGTGTGTCGCAGTGAGTCAAGTGAGCCATTAATAACTAAGACAGAATTAAGACAGAAAAGTAACGGACGAAAAGTTGGCATTACAGAGAAAATCAGATTATCAAACAATAAGCATTTAATTTATTCGATGTCAGTGACTGAAGAGATCATTAAGGGAAGCAAAGCAGATGAGACAATAAATATTAGAATACACAAAATAGCGTATTAGTTATCATGTCTCATTCGTTGGCATGTTCTCAGTCGTAAATACGTGTATCTATCTTTAATACGAGTAGTACCGTCACACAGTAGCAGTCAGTATCATGTGGTTTCTAGCATTGTTTCCACTTCTAATGCCTACCTTAAACTACATTCTGTGTTAGTTCCGCACACCTGTCTAAATAATAGCTAAAGCAGAACTGTTGTTTAGTATTAGTTTGTTAGTTCCCCGCCGTTTTTTTTTATTAAACATTAGTTGTAGCAATGCTTTTGTCCTTCCTCGATATTTAGAAAATACTAGTATTTGCCCTTCGTTCATAACCAGAAGTAAAAGTTTATAAGTTTTTACTGCACTGCTGTATTTAATTTAAAGTATTTGCTTGTGTTAATACCACAAATCAGAACGAAATCTATTATTGCACAACACTCAAAGCTCTACATTCCACAGTCACTTGAGGCCAACAATAAGCTCCTACGTAGCTACTCAGTGTTTCTAATAGTGGAGCATTAGTGTAACTCTGCTTTGGCAGCACTGACTTCGATAGTATTTCCATTGCTATCGCGCAGAGAAGGCATTAATTGTTTCTTGCCGCTAACATACTTCACATACGACCAGAATCTCTTTGGAGGTTTCGAGACAAAGTTTCGTCGTGGAAACTGTTATAAGCATCTCGCATTGAAGTCTCGGTCACCTCTTGTTCGCGTTGACAGCACTTTGAACAGTGGATGTTACATTTCAGATGTGTTACGACCTGTAGCTCTACCCTTTATTCGATCCCTGCGAAACCCTACATCTCAGCAGGATAATACACGACCGCATGTTGCAGGTTCTGTACAGGCCTTTCTGGATACAGAAAATGTTCGACTGCTGCCCTGGCCAGCACATTCTCCAGATCTCTCACCAACTGAAAACGTCTGGTCAATGGTGGCCGAGCAACTGGCTCGTCGCAATACGCCAGTCACTACTCTTGATGAACTGTGGTATCGTGTTGAAGCTGCATGGGCAGCTGTACCTGTACACGACATCTAAGCTCTGTTTGACTCATTGCCCAGGCGTATCAAGGCCGTTACTACGGCCAGAGGTGGTTGTTCTGGGTACTGATTTGTCAGGATCTATGCACCCAAACTGCGTGAAAAGGTAATCACATGTCAGTTCTAGTATAATATATTTGTCCAATGAATACCCATTTATCATCTGCATTTCTTCTTGGTGCAACAATTTTAATGGCCAGTGGTGTATTATTTTTTGGCCAACTGCAGAGCACGCCGGTTAATGAACATACTTAATGAACATACCTATGATGTTTCAGGTTCTTGCTACAGCACACAAAACAACATTATTTTAACTGTAACGACCTGGTATCTGTAAATATCATCTGGAAACGAAAGCACTGATAGTCTTCTTGTAGTGTGGCTCCGAAGACTAGATTAAACGGAAAGAAAACTATTCGTATAACACGTACCCGTTCAGTTGCACTTCCCTTATGGTGAAGTTTGCCTCTGCTCCCTTGTTCTACTAAAATCAGGACAATATTCGGATTCACACGCCTTCTGTTTGGCTCGGTGCAGTCGCTGACACCTCTTCCCCTCTGCTATTAATCCAGACATCCACACTGTTGCATATATTTCAGTCTCTTTCCTCACTTGTTTCTGACACCGACGGCAGACACTCTCACCACGGAACTGCTTCCTCGACGTCTAAACACATGTCCCACCATCCTGCCCTCCTCCTATGCAGTTTTATGCACACATTCCGTCCATAATCGATTCTGCGAAGGCCCTCCACATTTATTAACTTCTCAGTTTACTTAATTTCAATCACGCATCTTCTCAGATGCTTTGATTGCCTTTTTTAGTTGTTTTGTCAACGTCTAATATTTACTTCTGTCCCGTGTTGTGCTCGAGGGCTACATACACAGAAACTTCTTCCACAACTTGAGGTCTGTGTTCAGTGCCCACTACACAATTTATTCCACTCAACAGGTCCAGCAATTCTCCCTCACTTTCAATAAGAACACCAATATCGTTAGCGAATCTTATCACTGACACTCTTTCGGCCTGAATTTTCACCCCTCTCCTGAACATTCTACATCTACATGTATGTCTGCGTACATACTGCGCGAGCCATCGTGTGGTGTGTATCACTGCAAGTCATTACCTTTCCTGCTAATAGAGCGATAGGAAAACAACTGTCTAAAGACGAGCCCTAATTTCGTTTATCGTAATCCTTACGCGAAATGTACGCCGGCGGCACGAGAATTGTTCTGCAGTCAACTTGAAATGCCGGTTCTCTAAATTTATCAGTACTTTTCCTCGATAAAACAACGTCATCTTCCCTCCTGGGATTCCAGCTTCAGTTCTCGAAGCATCTTCATAACACTCACGTGTTGATCGTACCTACAAATGTAGCAGCTCGCCTCCGAACTGCTTCAATGTCATCCTTTAATCAGACCTGATGGTGGACCCAAACACTCGAGTAATATGTGAGAATTAGTGACTCTTTTGTGTGATACGCGGTTTTGCGGTCTTCTTTACAGATGAACCCCACTTTCCTAAAATTCTCCAAATAAACCGACGTCGACCATTCGCCTTCCCTACTACAGTCCTGAAGTGCTCGTTCCACTTCATATCGTTTTTCTATGTCGCGTCTAGTTATTTAATCGATATGACTGTGTCAAGAAGTATGATGCTGATGCTATAGTCGACCATTATGGCATTGTTTTTCCTGCTCATCTGCACTAACTTACATTTTCTTGCAATTAGAACCAGGTGCCATTCATCAGAATAACTTGAAATTATGCCTAGGTCATCTTGTATCTTGTTACAGTCACTCAACGACGACCCCTTCCCGTACAGCACAGCATGGTCAGCAAACATCAAATCATCTACCGGGCGATCAAAATGTCAGTATAAACTTGAAAACTTAACAAACCACGGAATAATGTAGATAGAGAGGTAAAAATTGACACACATGCTTGGAATGACATGGGGTTCTATTAGAACCTAAAACAAACAAAGTATTGCTAGACTCGTGAAAGATCTCTTGCGCGCGTCGTTTGGTGATGATCGTGTGCTCAGCCGCCACTATCGTCATGCTTGGCCTCCCAGGTCCCCAGACCTCAGTCCATGCGATTATTGGCTTTGGGGTTACCTGAAGTAGCAAGTGTATCGTGATCGACCGACAACTCTAGGGATGCTGAAAGACAACATCCGACGCCAATGCCTCACCATAACTCCGGACATGCTTTACAGTGCTGTTCATAACATTATTCCTCGACTACAGCTATTGTTGAGGAATGATGGTGGACATATTGAGCATTTCCTGTAAAGAACATCATCTTTGCTTTGTCTTACTTTGTTATACTAATTATTGCTATTCTGATCAGATGAAGCGCCATCTGTCGGACATTTCTTGAACGTTTGTATTTTTTTGGTTCTAATAAAACCCCATGTCATTCCAAGCATGTGTGTCAATTTGTACGTCTCTATCTACATTATTCCGTGGTTTATTCACTTTTCAAATTTATACTGACTTTTTGATCACCCGGTACATTCATGTTCAGAAAAAACAGCACACCTTAAAGTGACTAGAGATGGGACGTTCATAATCACACGGCATGTACATTAGTATGCTCTGCAGAAATAATTAGCATTTGAACCATGTCGACCTGCGGGTTAAGGGTCAACATCGATATCGGGGAAGAACACCACCTGCTGGCAAAATGTGCCGTACCGTCAGATCAGTGAGTTTGAAAGAGGGCGCATTATTGGCATGAGAGAATGTGATGCATCCATCCCGGCGCTTCCGTAACAGTGTAACACATCGTACACTACCAAGGGTGAGAGTCCACTGCCGTTTAATACGGCATGGGTTACGTACGCGTCGTCCACTTCTCCGCCTATTTTTGACGAATGTGCAGAAACATGCTAAACGGCATTGGTGTATGGAACGACGTCACTGTGGACAGGAATGGCATCAGATAGTGTTTTCGGAGGAATCCAGGTTCTGTTTGTTTAAAAATGATGGCCGCATTTTAGTTCGTCACAGACAGGGGGGAGCGGCATCGCAGTGACTACATTAGCACGAGATATACAGTACCAACTCAAGGCCTTATGGTGTAGGTTGTTATTGTGTACAACCAAAAATTACAGTTGGTGCGTGTCCAGGGCATTTTGACCAGTGCGACCTACGTGAATAACATCCTGTGACCCGTAGCCGTATCCTTTCTGCACAACATCCCTGACGCAATTTTCAGCAAAACAATACACGATCGCACGTTGATGCGTAAACACGTGTCTCCTTGGTGTCACAGTTTGTCAGTCTTTTGCGCTGGCCCGCCAGTCTAAATTGTTTGGGATATGGTGAAACGACAGGTCCAGCGCTATGACCTAAACACCACCCACCACAGGTGAACTTTGGAACCACGTGAATTCAGCATGCGTGGCAAATCTCAGGACACCGTTCGCACCCTATGTGGGTCATGCCATCACGCATGGAACCAGTTATCAGGGCCCATGGCGGACGCTGTGGCTACTAGGCAACTGGACACACGATGAACCAACATGACTGAAATGCTAATCATTTCTGCCGTCCTGTCCTGTCCTGTGTCCGCGGCTCGTGGACTTGCGGTGGCGTACTCGCTTCCCGCGCACGTGGTCCCGGGTTCGATTCCCGGCGGGGCCGGGGATTTTCTCTGCCTCGAGATGACTGGGTGTTGTGAGTCTTTCATAATCATTTCATCCTCATTCACTCGCAAGTCGCTGTAGTGGCGTTAAAGAATTTGTGGATCGGCGGTCGAACCGCCCCGCGAGGGGTCAAATGGTTCAAATGGCTCTGAGCACCATGGGACTTAACTTCTGAGGTCATCAGTCCCCTAGAACTTAGAACTACTTAAACCTAACTAACCTAAGGACATCACACACATCCATGCCCGAGGCAGGATTCGAACCTGTCACCGTAGAGGTTGCGTGGTTGCAGACTGTAGCGCCTAGAACCGCTCGGCCACAACGGCCGGGGCGAGGGGTCTCCCGGCCACCAATGCCATACGCTCATTTTTGCATGTCCTGTGAATATGAACGTCCTGTCTCTAGTCATCCTGTTTTTTTCTGATCGTGAATGTATGTATACAGAGAATACGAGCGGTCCTATCACATTTTACTGGCGAACTCACGACGATCGCAGACGAAGAAAATATACTGGGTTCTATTACACAAGAAGTCTTCTAGCCATTCACATATGAAGAGCACAAGGCAGGAATTTGTAGCTCAAATACGGCCGAATTTGTAGGTGGGTGTACACAGCAAGATTGCTGGCAGTTACTAAGTTATTTGCCACTTTATTTTTGTTGTGCACGGTAAAACCCATGAACGTCATCTGTGTTCACGGCACATATGATGAGAGTCATTTCATAAGGCTGGCAAAACCTGCTTGATCTCCAGTTCAACGTGCTGTCTTCATTCTTTTGTTTACTTTGTGTTTGTGGTCAGAAAGTTGCCAAAAGTTATAGCTTGTATTCTTGGTGGTAGTTTCTGTGAAAATGATCGAATTAAGTGAGTCAAGTGTGGATGGTGATTGTGAAAACGTCAGTAAACCTAGCACAAAGAAGAGAAAATCCCATGGAAAGTTAAGACATGTGATGAAAAAACTTAAAGCGTGTACTCACTAAACCTGGCCCGATTGCAGATGTTTTGATAGAGTTTGTGAAGGTGAAAGAAAAAGACTAATTTCTCATTTTAATAGTTTAGAATCTAATGATGCTCAGTCCACATACTTGGCTGGGTTTATCAATGTTTCTGACGCCAAAGAGCGCAGACCAAGAAAGCGTGAAAATGAATCACGTTTTAATGATAAGAGCTACACCTACAAAGTAATAATAAAGGATGGTGATAATTTTATTGACACCCCTGCGTGTTATAAAGCATTTTGTCTATTTTTGGTGTAACTGGGAGAAGGGTTCAAACTATTCAAACGAGTCTGAAAGAAACAGGTGAACCCTGTAGTGTAACGACGTAAGTTTTGTATAAATGATTTTCTTTTGACATATGACCATGTGCAGACTTCGTCACCTACGTCAGTTACAAAACACTTCAAAATTATTTAAATTCTTTTTAAAGTGGTCGCTGAATAGTTCTTGAACGAAACTGTAATTAAAACATCATCATTTGAGTCGTATGCGCAGAATTACGTCATTCAGTCCAATTGGTTTGCGCAAACTTCTTTCAATTTAGATGTCGTTTGTTTCTTCTCAGAAATTATATTAGTGCAAGTTACCTGCTTTAATAAATATTAGATCCACATTGAATAAACTTTCAAGACTCAAACTCGCGATGAACGTTGTCAAAAATTAATAATCTTGTCAAATAAGTTAGTAATAGTTCTTCCTTAACATAATTCTTCATAAACAAATTCTCGGAACACGTATTTAAACTTTTGTAGTATACACTAGTTTATTATCTTCCTATATACTACATATAGACGTGAATCTGAGCCTTGACAAGATAGGACTGAACATTTACAACATGATTAAACGTTTTATGACGTCATTGTTGTAGAAACATTACAAATTCTTATTTTTTCAGTTTTTAGAAGCACGACGCAACAACTCGGTTTCAGGATCTTCTTTTGCTCTTTGGCTGTCGACCCGCGACGTATAGTGGCCAGCAATTTTCTCTCTGGTCCTGGCAGTGAAAATGCTGTCTCCGTTCGTTGCACCGCCCTCTCCGTACATGAAACATAAAAATAAATACAAAACTTTAGATAATTCACAACCATTACAAATATTACAAAATACATAAACAAAACACTAAATTAAACTTATATTCACCTGCAAACTGGGCTGACACTGGTGGATGGGTGACGCTTCAATTTCACATCCCATTAGAGCCCCCAACAGTCAAGAGAGGAACGTATGGCCACGAACATTGTAGGACCTCAGAAGAAGTTAAGCAAAGCGTCACTGATCACATTGCATCGTTTAAGGGACGTACAAGCCATTATAATTTTGATAAAACTGAAAAAAACATACTTGCCAGACACTTTAAATTTGAAAAAATGTACACATTGTACAAGACAGGTAGGCCTAGGGTGTCCTATGAATATTATAGACAGATATTCGTATCTAAATTTAACATAGCTTTCGGATATCCCAGAAACGACACCTGCAGTGCATGTGACAGGTGCCAAGCAGAAATATAAGCTCTAAACCTCCAGCTGGAAGAGAGTAATGACGACAAGGGAAAAGCAAATATTTTAAGCAGCATTAAGACAAAACAATGTGAGAATGAACTACACTTGA
This sequence comes from Schistocerca americana, assembly GCF_021461395.2. Taxonomy (NCBI): domain Eukaryota; kingdom Metazoa; phylum Arthropoda; class Insecta; order Orthoptera; family Acrididae; genus Schistocerca; species Schistocerca americana. The sequence continues at coordinate 115,990,186 of NC_060122.1, read as the reverse complement.
GGAAAGCTGACACGTTTTATGTCACAAAGAGAAAATGTAGGAAAATTTCAAGGAAAAGGAAGGATACTAAGGCACTTACCATTGATTTTCAAAAAAAATTTTAGCTTACCTAATTTGACCACAAATGACGTTTATTACCGCCGTCAATTTTCATTGTATTTGTTCATTGTCCACAGCCTATCTACGGGAAATGCAACCTTTTTTGCTTCCCCAAAAACATAAGGAGGTAAAGGTGCAGACGAAGTAGTACCGATGTTGCACTATTATATCTTCACAATGTTACAGTCCAATGTCAAAAACTTGTACATATTTTGCGAATATTGTAGCGGACAGAACAAGAACTACACCATTTTTTGCTTCTAGACTGCATAACAATCATATTCCCTATTCGTGGCCACTCTTACCTAGAATGCGATAGAGATATGGCTCTGATAAACGGCAAATTTCCCGCAGAGATACCAGAACATTGGGTAAATGAAATAAAGAATGCCAGAGTAAAGCCTTTGCCTTTCACTGTGTTTGAAGCTGACCAAAACCTATTTGGAAAATGGACTGCTTTTTTGGAAAATCACTATCACAAGAAATGCCAATTTGCCACACGAACAATTCGTGAAATAAAATTTTCAAAAGACTATTGTAGGTTAGTTGAACACAGATCATCTTACACTCGGTACTTTCTTATATCACCGATCCTGACACAAGCTTTCAAGAGAGACAGAAGACCCTGGTGATAATACGTCCTTCTCTTTACCACCAGTTCTGCGTGAAGGTAAGAGAAAATGACTCAACACTTTACCTTTGCTTTCACATATCAATAATCTATAGACCAGCAATGAGTTACAGAATAGTACCTCATAACAATAGTATAACCTTGAAAATAATGAAAACTTATCAGTGCAGGAAATATTTTTGCCATTATTGCAACAGATACTTAGTTAGGTTATTAGATAAATTCATAACACGCTATATAAGTAGGTAGGTTACTATTTTATGACAAAAAGCACCAGCAGGTTCCCTTGTTTTAGCCCAAAAGTTTGCTTATTTCCAGATCTGATTAAACGAAAACCTGGAAAGTACCAAGACCTGCAGCACCTGAAGCAGTTTTGCAGTCCATCCGCTCAAAAGTACTTTGAAGAACTTCCTCATTGATAAAACTTAAGTTGTAAGTAACAGTATTAAAATAAAATCTATATGGGCCTAACGTGTTAAAATCTAGAATATTATAAATCTTATAAAATAAACAGTAAACAGAATCTGTTTACAGGTTACAAGATCCACTGAAGAAACACAGAAAGATAGTGGACTTTCTACCAAGTTTTTTATGACTACCATCACTTTTACCATGTTTTTTGTGTACCTATTTAAGTTCTTAATTAATAAAGTACATTAAAATACAAAATGTGTTTATTGTATTACATTTATTACCTAAACAAATAGATATAGAACAATAAAAATGTTGTTGTGTTAATTATACGGTGAACGTTTATGATATACGAGGGACTAGAGCAGAAAGTTAGTCGTCCTGAAAAGTTACAAAAAAGTGACTATCATCATTTTTGCCTTGTACTCTTCATATATGTGAACCTATTCCGCAGCTCGTACTTTTGTAACAGTGTGTAGCGGGGCACCATTCAAACGCTTTCTGGAAATCTAGGAATACAGAATCTACCTGTTGCCCTTCATCTATGGCTCGCAGGATACCGTGTGAGACAAAGGCAAATCGACTTTCGCACGTGCAATTTTTTTCTAAATCCATGCTGATCACAAACTTAGTAATCACAAACTCCTTTTTTAAACATAAGAACATTCACCGGTATACTTGGGAAAGCTGGGGAACCAGATCTGTCATTGACTATATAAAAACAGATCAGGAATTCAGGAAGGCTGTGAGGGACACACGTGTAATCAGGGGATTCTTTGATGACACTGATCATTATTTAATCTGCAGTGAAATTGGGATTGTGAGGCCGAAAGTGCAGGAGGTCAGGTCCATACGTAGGAGGATAAGAGTGGAGAAACTTCAGGATAAGTAAATCAGGCACAAGTACATAACAGCGATCTCAGAAAGGTACCAGTTAGTTGAATGTAGTCAATTACAGTCATTGGAAAAGGAATGGACAAAGTACAGGGACACAGTACTAGAAGTGGCTAAAGAATGTCTTGGAACAGTAGTGTGTGAAAGTAGGATGAAGCAAACAGGTTGGTGGAATGACACAGTCAAGGCAGCCTGTAAAAGGAAGAAGAAGGCGTATCAAAAATGGCTACTTACTAGAACTCAGGTAGACAGAGAAAGTTATGTTGAAGAAAGAAACAAAGCCAAACAGACAACTGCAGCATCCAAGAAGAAATCTTGGGAAGACTTTGGAAACAGGTTGGAGACTATGGGTCAAGCTGGTGGAAAACCATTCTGGAGTGAAATTAGCAGCCTTCGAAAGGGAGGTAAGAAGGAAATGACAAGTATTTTGGACAGGTCAGGAAAACTGCTGGTGAATCCTGTGGATGCCTTGGGCAGATGAAGGGAATATTTGGAAGAGTTGCTCAATGTAGGTGAAAATACGATCAGTAATGTTTCAGATTTCGAGGTAGAATGGGATAGGAATGATGATGGAAATAGGATCACATTTGAGGAAGTGGAGAAAATGGACAATAGATTGCAGTGCAATAAAGCAGCTGGGATGGATGAAATTAAGTCGGAACTCATCAAATACAGTGGAATGTCAGGTCTTAAATGGCTACACAGGATAATTGAAATGGCCTGGAAGTCGGGACAGGTTCCATCAGACTGGACAAAATCAGTAATCACACCAATCTTTAAACATGGAAACAGAAAAGATTGTAACAACTACAGAGGTATCGCTTTAATCAGCGTTGTGGGTAAAATCTTCTCAGGTATTGTTGAAAGGAAAGTGCGAGTAATAGTTGAGGACCAATTGGATGAAAATCAGTGTGGGTTTAGGCCTCTTAGAGGTTGTCAGGTCCAGATCTTAACTTACGACAAATAATGGAGAAGTGTTATGAGTCGAACAGGGAATTGTGTCTATGCTTTATAGATCTAGAAAAGGCATACGACCGGGTTCCTAGGAGGAAGTTATTGTCTGCTCTACGAGATTATGGAATAGGAGGCAAACTTTTGCAAGCAATTAAAGGTCTTTACATGGATAGTCAGGCAGCAGTTAGAGTTGACGGTAAATTGAGTTCATGGTTCAGAGTAGTTTCAGGGGTAAGACAAGGCTGCAACCTGTCTCCACTGTTGTTCATATTATTTATGGATCATATGCTGAAAACAATAGACTGGCTGGGTGAGATTAAGATATGTGAACACAAAATAAACAGTCTTGCATATGCGGATGACTTAGTTGTGATGGCAGATTCGATTGAAAGTTTGCAAAGTAATATTTGAGAGCTAGATCAGAAATGTGAGGACTATGGTATGAAGATTAGCATCTCCAAAACGAAGGTAATGTCAGTGGGAAAGAAATATAAACAGATTGAGTGCCAAATAGGAGGAACAGAGTTAGAGCAGGTGGACGGTTTCAAGTACTTAGGATGCATATTCTCACAGGATGGCAACATAGTGAAAGAACTGGAAGCGAGATGTAGCAAAGCTAATGCAGTGAGAGCTCAGCTACGATCTACTCTCTTCTGCAGGAAGGAAGTCAGTACCAAGACTAAGTTATCTGTGCACCGTTCAATCTTTCGACCAACTTTGTTGTATGGGAGCGAAAGCTGCGTGGATTCAGGTTACCTTATCAACAAGGTTGAGGTTACGGATATGATAGTAGCTAGGATGATTGCAGGTACTAGTAGATGGGAACAATGGCAGGAGGGTGTCCACAGTGAGGAAATCAAAGAAAAACTGGGAATGAACTCTATAGATGTAGCAGTCAGGGCGAACAGGCTTAGATGGTGGGGTCGTGTTACACGCATGGGAGAAGCAAGGTTACCCAAGAGACTCATGGGTTCAGCAGTAGAGGGTAGGAGGAGTCGGGGTAGACTAAGGAGGAGGTACCTGGATTCGGTTAAGAATGATTTTGAAGTAATAGGTTTAACATCAGAAGATGCACCAATGTTAGCACTGAATAGGGGATCATGGAGGAATTTTATAAGGGGGGGGGGGGGCTATGCTCCAGACTGAACGCTGAAAGGCATAATCAGTCTTAAATGATGATGATGATGATGATGATGATGATGATGGTGATGATCCATGCTGATTTGTGGAAGGAAGCTTTTTGATCTCAAGCAAATTTGTTATGTTCTAACTGAGAATACGTTCAAGAATTCTGCAGGGAAATGATGTTATGGACGGTCTGTCATTTCATGGGTTCGTTCTTTTATCCTTCTTATGAACAGAACTCATCTGCTCCATTTCCACCCGCTTGGGTCTTTTCACTAGGTGAGAGATTCGAGATAAATGTAAGCTGAGTAAGGGGATAATGCCGTAGAATACTCTCTATAACGCTGAACTGGGATTCCTTCGTGACCAGGCGGGTGATTTGTTTCTCTACGCCAGGGGTGCCAGTTATTAACTCCCTCCATAGACACGTCTGTACGACAGCCAAACGACGCTATGTTTGTATGATCCTCCAGCGTAAACGATTTCTTAAGCACGAGATTTGAAACGTCGGATTTTCATTTGCGTTCTTCTGTTCCACATCAGACAGGTCTACGAATGACCGGACAGAATCACTCGACCCGTTTAGCGATTTTACGTAGGACCAGAATTTTCTCGGGTACTGGACAACATCTCTCTTAAATCAAAGCTCTTTGATCGCAGATAACGTTGCGGACAGGGACTAAGTATGATTTAGGAAAGGTGAGCCCTCATAGTTTTTCCCTTCATGGGGTCCACTAACAGCACTGTGACCGCCGTTATAAACCTTTTGATTTAAAATGGCGCACAAAACTGCAGCAGGAGCCTTCTGGCTCTGAAAATTATTTCGAGCAATTACTTCATGAGCCCACACGAATAGGAAACGGTTGTGAAAACACACTTGACCTCTTAGCAACAAATAATTCTGAGTTGATGAGCATCAAAACAGATTCAGGCATTATTGAACCCAGCGTTGTCGTAGCGAGACTGAGTGTTGTAATCCCCAAATCCTTGGGAAATAAGCGAAAAATATACCTGTTCAAAAAAGCAGATAAAAATTCACTTGATGCCTTCCTGAGAGACAATCTCCACTCATTCCAAATTAATAGACCAGATGTGGCTTAAATTTAAAGAAATAGTATCGGCAGCAATTGAGAGATTTATACCAAATAAATTAACAAACTACGGAGCTGATCCTCCTTGGTACACAAAACGGGTTAGAACACTGTTGCAGAAACAACGAAACAAACATGCCAAGTTTAAACATACGCAAAATCCCCAAGATTGGATCAAAATTTAGCGCCGACTTCAATGCGAGGTGCTTATAACAATTTCCACAACGAAACTTTGTCTCGAAACCTGGCATAAAATCCAAAGAGATTCTGGCCGTATGTGAAGTATGTTAGCGGCAAGAAAGAATCCATGCCTTCTCTGCGCGATAGCAATGGAAATACTATCGAAGTCAGTGCTGCCAAAGCAGAGTTACTAAACACAGCCCCCCGTAATGCCCTCACAAAAGAAGACGAAGTAAATATTCCAGAATTCGAATCGAGAACAGCTGCCAACATGAGTAACGTAGAAGTAAATATCCTCGGAGTAGTGAAGCAACTTAAATCACTTAATAAAAGGAAGACTTCTGGTCCGGACTGTATACCAGTTAGGTTCCTTTCGGAGTATGCTGATGCATTAGCTCCTTACTTAACAATCATATACAACCGTTCGCTCGACGAAAGGCCCGTACCCAAAGACAGGAAAGTTGCACAGGTCACACCAATATTCAAGAAAGGTAGTAGGAGTAATCCACTAAATTACAGGCCCATATCGTCAATGTCGATATGCAACAGGATTTTGGAACACATATTGTCTTAGAACATTATGAATTATCTCGAAGAAAACGGTATATTGACACACAGTCAACATGAGTTTAGAAAACATCGTCCCTGTGAAACACAACTGGCTCTCTATTCACATGAAGTGTTGAATGCTATTGACAAGGGATTTCAGATCGAGTCCGTATTTCTGGATTTCCGGAAGGCTTTTGACACTGTACCACACAAGCGGCTCGTAGTGAAACTGCGCGCTTATGGAATATCGTCCCAGTTATCTGACTGGATTTGTGATTTCCTGTCAGAGAGGTCACAGTTCGTAGTTCAAATGGTTCAAATGGTTCAAATGGCTCTGAGCACTATGGGACTTAGCATCTGTGGTCATCAGTCCCCTAGAACTTAGAACTACTTAAACCTAACTAACCTAAGGACACCACACACATCCATGCCCGAGGCAGGATTCGAACCTGCGACCGTAGCGATCACGCAGTTCCAGACTGTAGGCTACATCGGCCGGCCCACAGTTTGTAGTAATTGACGGAAAGTTATCGAGTAAAACAGAAGTGATTTCTGGCGTTCCCCAAGGTGGTGTTATAGGCCCTTTGCTGTTCCTGATCTATATAAACGTTTTCGGAGACAATCTGGGCACACTCTTCGGTTGTTTGCAGATGACGCTGTCGTTTATCGACCAATAAAGTCATTAGAAGATCAAAACAAACTGCAAAAGATTTAGAAAAGATACCTGAATGGTGCAAATAGTGGCAGTTGACCCTAAATAACGAAAAGTGTGAGGTCATCCACATGAGTGCTAAAAGGAACGCGTTAAACTTCGGTTACACGATTAATCAGTCTAATCTAAATGCCGTAAATTCAACTAAATACCTACGTATTACAACTACGAACAACTTAAATTGGGAGGAACACATAAAAAATGTTGTAGGGAAGGCTAACCAAAGACTGCGTTTTATTGGAAGGACACTTAGAAAATGTAAGAGACCTACTAAGGAGACTGCCTACACTACGCTTGTCCGTCCTCTTTTAGAATACTGCTGCGCGATGTGGGATCCTTACCAGATAGGACTGACGGAGTACATCGAAAAAGTTCAAAGAAAGGCAGCACGTTTTGTATTATCGCGAAATATGGGAGAGAGTGTCACAGAAATGTTACAGGATTTGGCTGGACATCATTAAAAGAAAGGCGTTTTTCGTTGCGATGGAATCTTCTCACGAAATTCCAATCACCAACCTTCTCCTCCGAATGTGAAAATATTTTGTTGACACCAACCCACATAGGGATGAACGATCACCACGATAAAATAAGGGAAATCAGAGCTCGTACGGAAAGATATAGATGTTCATTCTGTCCGCGCGCTATACGAGATTGGAATAACAGAGAATTGTGAACGTGATTCGATGAACCCTCTGCCAGGCACTTAAATGATGATTTGCAGAGTATCCACGTAGATATAGATGTAGATCTTGCCAGTCATTTCCTAGAGCCTCGAAAGCTCTTAACAAAGACCTGATCTCCTCTCTTACACAGGTTTTGTCGTTGTCCGTTATTTTAACAATTTGCCTGAAGCTGATGCGCCCTGTGAATATTCTGATTTGCTTTCTTCCACTGGACCGCAACTTCCTAGGGATCAATCCATTCCGGTAACAGGTCATTAATTGACCATAGGTTACTCAGTGGAGCGGCAATCTTGAAACTCAGTAGCATTGCTGGTAATTTCAATTTGTAGCTTTCATGCTTTGCCATGTTCAATGCAATCATCAACCAAGGAAGCGTACGATCTCCGCCCTCTTGGTCTTTGCTATGGTATGCGATTACGACCGCCCTAGGAACATAGGAAACGTTGGGGTCATATGTGGTGGTGGTTCCATGTGTAATACCTATACGCACGCAAAAGTTCTTAAAGCCTTGCATATCGCAATATCACTGATAACATACTGCGGTGGACCAAACACACCAAAGATGTTTTGTCTGTTCTGCACCACAATTTCTGCTGTAGCTGCTTTGCAGGAGTACAGCCGGGTAAACCGCGTGAAAGCATCCACACATGCTAGCATATAACGATTTCCGTTCTTTGGCCGGGACATTGGACACACGAAATAAATGAACATTTTCTGAAGGAGGCGTTCTACCGTAGTAGATGCTAACGAACCCACCTTAGTATCCTGAGCAGGCTTGACCGCAATGCATGCCTAACATTTATTCACTCCATTTTTTGTATCGCTGTTGATTCTGTTCCATACCAAATGCTGATGTATTTTGGAACGTGTTTTTAAAATACTCAAATGTCCGCCCACAGGGGACATGTGAAAATACTTGAACACGAAAGGCACTAGCTCCTGAGGCACTACCACCTTATAGTCCTTGTCATACCTGACCCAGCAACATAGTGCCTTGTCCATAAACACATGTGGTTTAAAAATATGCTCCTACTCATTTTAATTTTTTATCGCCACCACTTCTTCGTCCTTTTCTTTATATTCTCTAACGTTTCGAGAGATGTCTGGCCTTTCAGTTAGGACAGAGTTGATTGTCACTTCTCCATGAGTTCAAGCCATTTAGGGACCGGTTCTTCGATTTCCGCCTCCTGAAATAGGCGACTCAGACCATCAGCTAGTTAGTTGTTTTCTCAATCCCTTTACACTCCTGACCAGGAATTTTAACGCTGAGGCCCGCGTTGTACACCTGGAAATCCTGCCTGTCTTTCGTGGCCGACCGGTGTTTCATATCATAAGTTAGATGTGCTCCAGGTAATATTTGCATTTGTCTGCTTCCAATAGCACCACCAGTGCCTCTAACTCGTAAACGGAGTAAGCATTCTGCAAGTGGTTTCAGGCATAGGATGCGTACGCTATTGGCCTTTACTCCTCTTCGCTCTCGTGAAACAGGACCGCCCGCACCCCTACGTTCGAGGGATCTGTTTGCAAGACGAACGGTGCGTTAAATCCAGGAGCGGAGCTGATGTAAAGGCTTGCTTCTGCAATGAGAAAATTAGGTACTAAAACGAACGTTTCTACAGAGACAATCAGCAGCAGAGGTTCCGTCTTTTGTTTTCTCGATAAATAAGACACAACATCCTTCCGTGAGTTTTGCCTGCCTATAATTACACTACTGGCCATTAAAATTGCTACACCACGAAGAAATGCAGATGATAAACGGGCACTCATTGGACAAATATATTATACTAGAACTGACATGTGATTACATTTTCATGCAATTTGGGTGCATAGATCCTGAGAAATCAGTACGCAGAACAACCACCTCTGGCCGTAATGACAGCCTTGATACGCCTGGGCATTGAGTCAGAGCTTGGATGAGGTGTACAGGTACAGCCGCCCGTGCAGCTTCAACGCGATACCACAGTTCATCAAGAGTATTGACTGGCGTATTGTGACGAGCCAATTGCTCGGCCACAATTGACCAGACGTTTTCAATTGGTGAGAGATCTGGATAAGTGCTGGCCAGGGCAGCAGTCGAACATTCTCTGTATCCGGAAAGGGCCGCACAGTACCTGCAACATGCGGTCGTGCATTATCCTGCTGAAAGTAGGGTTTCGCATGGATCGAATGAAGGATGTAGCCACTGGTCGTAACACATCTGAAATGTAACGTCCACTGTTCAAAGTGCCGTCAAAGCGAACAAGAGGTGACCGAGATGTGTAACCAATGGCAACTCATACCATCACGCCGGATGATAGGCCACTATGGCGATGAAGAATACACGCTTTCAATGTGCGTTCACCGCGATGTCGCCAAACACGGATGCGACCATCATGATGCTGTAAACAGAACCTGGATTCATCCGAAAAAAAATGACGTTTTCCCATTAGTGCACCCAGGTTCGTCGTTGAGTACACCATCGCAGGCGCTCCTCTCTGTGATGCAGCTTCAAGGGTAACCGCAGCCACGGCCTCCTAGCTGATAGTCCATGCTGCTGCAAACGTCGTCGAACTGTTCGTGCAGATGGTTGTTGTCTTGCAAACGTCCCCATCTGTTCACTCAGGGATCAAGACGTGGCTGCACGATCCGTTACAGCCATGCGGATAAGATGCCTGTCATCTCGTCTGCTAGTGATACGAGGCCGTTGGGATCCAGCACGGCGTTCCGTATTACCCTCCTGAACCCACCGATTCCATATTCTGCTAACACTCGTTGGATCTCGACCAACGCGAGCAGCCGTGTCGCGATACGATAAACCGCAATCGCGATAGGCTACAATCCGACCTTTATCAAAGTCGGAAACGTGGTAGTACGCATTTCTCCTCCTTACACGAGGCGTCACAACAACGTTTCACCAGCCAACGCCGGTCAACTGCTGTTTGTGTATGAGAAATCGGTTGGAAACTTTCCTCATGTCAGCACGTTGTAGGTGTCGCCACTGGCACCAACCTTGTGTGAATGCTCTAAAAAGCTAATCATATGCATATCACAGCATCTTCTTCCTGTCGATTAAATTTCGCGTCTGTAGCACGTCATCTTGGTGGTGTGGCAATTTTAATGGCCATTAGTGTAGGTAGCCTGACATATTAATAGGTAGACTAAATTTACTACTACATGCTTACTTCACAAGCCATCATACGGTGTGTGGTGGAGGGTATCCTTATCACTATTATTCATTCCATTTCCAACGACACTCGCAAATACAGCGACGGAGAAAGACTACCGTTACTCACACAGAACGAAATTTTCGCTCTGCATAGGAGTGTGCGCTGATGTGAAACTTCCTGGCAGATTAAAACTGTGTACCGTCCTCACAGCATTAATTCCGCCAGTGCCTCGTCTCCTACCTTCCAAACTTCACAGAAGCTCTCCACTGCAGAATGAAAATCTCACTCTGGAAACAGCCCCACGCTGTGGCAAAGCCATGTCTCCTCAGTATCCTCTCTTCTAGGAGTGCTAGTTCTGCAAGTTTCTGTGACGTTTGGAAGGTACGAAACGAAGTACTGGCGGAAGTAAAGCTGTGAGTACGTGTCGTGAGTCGTGCATGGGCAGCTCAGATGGTATACTACTGGCCCGCGAGAGGCGGAACTACCGAGTTCGAGTCTCGGTCCGGCACACAGTTTTAATCTGCCAGGAAGTTTTACCTGTATGTATCCCTACAAGCGCTAATTTCCCATACCTTATCTTCTTGTTCCTTATGCGAAATGTATGTTGGTGGCAGTATGTTGCTTCTGCGATCAGCTGTAAATGCCAGTTTTCATTAGAGTTCGTCGAGAAGAATATCCTCTTACTTCCAGTTATACCCATTCGACTTTTCGAATTATCTGTCCACTAATCTGGCGGGAAGCAATAGGAATAGGCATATAGGCAGTCATTTTTTCCTCGTTCTGTTTGGGAGTGGAACAGGGAGAGAAGATGCTAGTTGTGGTACGAGGTACCCTCCGCCACGCACCGTATGGTGGATTGCGGAGTATGTATGTAGATGTAGATGTAGAATGCTTCTATAGGGCCGTATTCTGGGGGAAACCTAAGTCTGCAGACTCGTACGTGTTTGGGATGTGGCGGTCGGTTTACTGGTATGTTGTTATTCCCCATTGTGTCAGCCTTTCCGGGATATTTCGAAGTCACATCTCAGAACGTTTTGGCTTGCGGCAGAGATGAGAGGGAAGCATATTGTTAAACATTCTGGTATTTACCCCAGCTACATTTAAGCGTCCAGACCTTCTGGGAAGGGCACTACAACTTTTGCGAGTCTGGAATCACTAACAGATGTCTGGAATGGCGAGCGGTACAGCCCTGATGAGCGGGCGGATGTTCGCGCCCCGGTGACTGATATACACATCCAGTGTGGGGAAGGAGAAGAGAGAGAAACCTTCGTACTACATCCATAGACCGACAGATCTCAGCAGGATTAGTTCAGGGGCAGCATATTCTAAGCGACTTACTGCCACCAGCACAAGACAACCGAGACACAGAACGCAAGTAGCGTTGGATGTCTTCAGCTGTTTGACGACAGTTGCCACCATTCTGGTATCTGAGGAAGCGTTTACCTAGCCTGTGGAAAGCCTTCAGAGACGTCGCAGAAGTGTCTGTGACAGTTAGCGGGCAAGTGTGAACTGACTCCAGGAAGAAATTATCATCACGCAAAGGGACTCTCATGATCAAATTAATTAATTAGCCTATCAGTTTAATATTAATGACGTGCCACCTGGAGGGTGGATGTGAGGCTGAGAGTACTACGGATGTGATTCGAAAGTTGGAGCGTTAATCGGGCGTTTCCTCGTTGTGGTGAGATGTTTTAACAGAACCTACAAAGGGCGGGATGATCATCGTAATAAAATCAGCTATATTATCGAATTTATAAAGCGACACATAGTATAAACCTGATATTTACAGCTTCTCTGTGCTTGCCTTGTGAGACTTCTCACGTGACGAGACATTTTTTTTATATTTTTATTTAGTTTAAGTGAGAGAACTGGAAAGCTGATGAGGTGTTAACAGACGTTTCTTTCCTAGTGGTCTTCTAATGGAAGCTATGCAAGGCGAGATGATCATCATAATGAAATCACCTATATTATTAAATTTATAAAGTGATATATAGCACAAACCAGATATTTACAACTACTCTGTGCTGTTACCGTAAGAGACTTTGAACGGGCTGAATTGCTATAATAATTATAAAAGGTGATGGTATCTGATACTCAAGTACTAATGCAAAGAAACGTAATGATGCAAATATGCTTTAAATTCTTGCTATGATTTAATCTTTAAAATTTAATAATTATCTTCCTGTTAATATTTAATTAATTAACTTACATCGTTCAGATTTCGTAACGCTGACGGCGTTAAAATTTAAAGTTGTTCAGTCCCTGTTTTGTTTTCTTTCAATTGTTGCAAGCCAGCGATGGTGCAATTCTGTTCGCTTTCAAGTCTACACATTTATAAAAATCAGGTCCAGGAAACACTTTTGTGATTACGGTTGCGATTTAGACGGTATTCGCGTAATTGTACTGATTAAGAGTAATCGTTTCCGAAAGATGTAGGTTCGAGTAAAGCTGTGTGCACTTTTGCGCGTATAATGAAAATATTCCTAACTCGTCGCGTAACAAAAAGCAACATGCGAATCACAAGCGTGGTCAAATGAAGAAAATATATGATGACATAAATGTTCTTCGCTGTTATTCAGGACAGGTTTAGATTAAACACCGCAATTTTCAGTCTTTAGAAATCACAATACGATACACTTTAGAGATATTTGTTTTGAATAACTTGTATTTACCTTTTCTTATACAATATGGTGATTGTCCGCGAGGATTATCTCTCTCCTTTTTATAGCCTTTATACATTCGCATTACATACACCGATTAACAAACTTTTCTTTCTCTACTGACCGGTACGAGAACAAAATCCGCCCAGACAAAATGTCATACATAGAATCAGTTCTCACTTAACAATCATATATAGTTTCGTAGTACAAAGAATGCTAGTTTATTCCGTGAACTAGAAAGTCTTTGATTCACTGAGCACAAAAATTAAAATAATAAAATTATAATTAAATTTGTAATATCGTCAATTCTTCTTTATATCATGACAATAAGGTTTGACATCGTCGTAATATTATTTTTCATCGTTGTACCACTATAGGGCGAAGCATTTGGTTACTTTAAGAGAAAGTTCGAAAATGGGGAGATACCCTGTGACAGGGGGAGAGCTAGTAAGAGCTTCATCATTAGAAAAAAATGAGTTTAACATTCCAGTTCTGTGATGCTGGACGTAACAGACAAGGAAAGATATTTTTCAACCTGATTAGAGAAAATCAGAGAATTAGAGAAAATGCCACAGTGTTTCACAGGATTTTCACAAGCAACTATACTTTATCGAGGTGAAAACGCATATATGGTCCAATTTCTTCTATCTTTGAAAACGACTCGTATAAAAGGGAGGGATCTACATTTTGCGTGAGAAGTTTTAGGTGTATTGACAGAAGAACATCCAAGTTGCAGACTTTTTAAATTGAGTAGTTTATGTCAGAGATGAGGAGTTTATGTCAGGGAAGCAGAAGTAATCCGCTGAATTACAGGCCTATATCACTAACGTCGATTTGCAGTAGGGTTTTGGAACATATCCTGTATTCGAACATTATGAAGTACCTCGAAGGAAACGATTTATTGACACACAGTCAGCACGGATTCAGAAAATATCGTTCTTGTGAAACACAACTAGGTCTTTATACTCATGAAGTAATAAGTGCTATCGACAGGGGATGTCGAATTGATTCCATATTTTTAGATTTCCAGAAGACTTTCGACACCGTTCCTTCCAAGTTTCTTCTAGCCAAACTGCGTGCCTACGGAGTATCGCCTCAGTTGTCCGCCCCCGGTAGCTGAGTGTTCAGTGCGACAGACTGTCAATCCAAAAGGCCCGGGTGTTGTGTTGTCCTAATCATCATCATTTCATCCCCATCGACGTGCAAGTCGCCGAAGTGGCGTCAAATCGAAAGACTTGCACCAGGCGAACGGTCTACCCGACGGGAGGCCCTCGTCACACGACATTTCATTTCATCGCCTCAGTTGTGCGACTGGATTCGTGATTTCCTGTCAGAAAGGTCACAGTTCGTAGCAATAGACGGAAATTCATCGAGTAAAACAGAAGTAATATCCGGCGTTCCTCAAGGAAGTGCTATAGGCCCTCTACTGTTCCTGATCTATATATCGACATAGGAGACAATCCGAGTAGCCGTCTTCGATTGTTTGGAGATGATCCTGTCATTTACCGTCTTGTAAAGTCATCAGATGATCAAAACGACTTGCAAAATGATTTAGATAAGATATTTGTATGGTGCGAAAAGAGGCAATTGACTCTAAATAAAGAAAAGTGTGAAGTTATTCACATGAGTACTAAAAGAAATCAGCTAAATTTCGATTACACAAACCTGAAGGCTGTAAATTCAGCTAAATACTTAGGGATTACAATTACAAAGAACTTAAATTTGAAAGATCACATAGATAATATTGTGGGCAGAGCAAACCAAAGACTGCGATTCATTGGCAGAACACTTAGAAGAGACTGCTTACACTACGCTTGTCCGCCCTATTCTGGAGTATTGCTGTGCGGTGGGACTGACGGATGACATCGAAAAAGTTGAAAGAAGGGCAGTTCGTTTTGTATTATGGCGAAATAGGGGAGATAGTGTCACAGATATGATACGTGAATTGGCGTGGCAATCATTAAAACAAAGGCGTTTTACGTTGCGATGGGATTTCTCATGAAATTTCAATCACCAGTTTTCTCCTCCGATTGCAAAAACATTCTGTTGGCACCCACCTACATAGGGAGAAATGATCACCACGATAAAATAAGAGAAATCAGGGTTCGCACAGAAAAATTTGAGTGCTCGTTTTCCAGCGAGCCGTTCGAGAGTGGAACGGTAGAGAGACAGCTTGAAGGTGGTTCATTGAACCTTCTGCCAGGCACTTTATTGTGAATAGCAGAGTAATCACGTAGATGTAGGCTACAGTTAGTCTGAGTTGGGCCGCTTGTAATGCGGCTGTTGGTGGGAATGATCCGAGGGATAGACTGTAGCGGATTAGCCAGGCCTCCGGCAAGCGGCAGCTCTCCAGCTAGCTGTCTCTTCACGTACGCAGTACATTTGTTAGATGGTGCTGGGCTAAATTGGAGATGACTCGTCAGGATTCTTTTCGTCTTGAGACAAGATGTTCAGATAAAGTAATGGTCACTACATTTGTAAAAAAAATATCGTACAATATAGTTCCCATTTTTCTGTTGGCTAGGATGAGACTTACAACTAACAAGTAGATAGAAATGTGTTCCGTTCTCAAATGATAATGCTATAGGAGCCCTGTACATAGTGGTAGATGGTAGAGGAGCAGTGGGACAGTGGGTAGCTGTTCTAATTTTAATAGTACCATCGTCATGTTCCTCCCAGCAGCAGCTTTTCACTTGTAGGTTGGTAGGAGGCTATTCTCCTGTACTTCAGTGATAGTTTGGTACCCTATCAGTATTTTCCATATATGGGTAGCTATTGTCTAGACTGGCTGGAGCAGTGCTAGATTAATTGCGAAAATATCCACTCCACATGTAGCAGTTACTGACGAAACTGGATGAAGCTGCTGTCTAGTGACTGATGAATGGCAACTCAAATTGTTTAAATAAACAATCTACTGGACTGTGTACAAAATAACACATACTTATGTCCACCATATCCAACAGCCCAGCGCAGACTGAAACCTGTTCCAGCCCTTTCTTTCTGAACCACCATATTGGATTACATCATGGGAATGGAGCAGAGGGGCAGGGGGGGGGGGAGAGGGAGAGGGCCAGCAGCGCCCTCTGGTGGTGATTCTGTGACTAGGCCAATTGGTCTCCAAACCTCAAGGTGAACACGTAAAATTTGATATTCCTACCAACAATTTTGAATTTCCCGCCATTTTTCACAGGCCACCATCCTGGATCACGTCACAGGAGGGGAGTAGGCAGGGAATTTCCTGAGGGAGACTCATGGCTGACTGGAGAAAACCCATGACATCATCACGGAGTAGGGGTAATTAATTGATCAATTAATTGGTTCAAATGGCTCTTAGCACTATGGGACTTAACATCTGGGGTCATCAGTCCCCTAGAACTTCGAACTACTTAAACCTAACTAACCTAAGGACATCACACACATCCATGCCCGAGGCAGGTTTCGAACCGGCGACCGTAGCGGTCGTGTGATTCCAGAATGAAGCGCCTAGAACCGCTCGGCCACACCGGCCGGCTGATCAATTAATCAATTTGCCTAAAATTGCGCCAGAACTGTATTTGTCCCTTTACATAACGCACGGTACTCCAGATGTATCATGTATCTTGTATAGGTATGAAGCCACATTCATCAGTCTTGGCCAGGCAAACCACTGAAACATGCACTGTTGATCTGTTGATAACCCCAATTCGCTTCGTCAGGTGGAACGTCAGTGTGCATGGAGTGCAAACGAGTAGTGTGGGATAGTGAACAGTCAGCTCATACCTTCATAGATGGAACACTGAACGCTCGCAAGTATCATAGTGTCCTAACAGTACTTTTCCCGTGGGTGCTAGACGACGTTTCTCTGCAGACTAGAAGGAACCAGTGGCACCAACATCATGGCTGTCGAGCCCATAGTGCACTAAGTACTGCAGCACGTCTTCACGAATTGTTTCCAAATCGTTGAATTGGAAGCAGTGGACCTGTACCTCGGCTGGCCCGTTCCCCGGATTTGAAGTGTGAAGACTATTTCTGTGTGGCAAAGACTGAAAGATGCTGCCTACAAGAAAATACCTACTACACCCGTTGCTACGCAATGCCGTATTACTGCTGCCTGCTCAGATATCTCCGCTGAAATGCTAGCAAGAGTGCAACAGTCGTTGGATAACAGACTAGAAGCGTGTACTGTCGCTGCCGGTGGTCATTCTGAACAGAACCTATGAAGGTGAGGCTTCTCGGTACTAGTCAAAACCCACATAAGTAGTTTGTGGACTTGCTTTGTTCTTTAGTGTGTATTACCAAACGTATAGTATAAGTGTCACTGTGGGAACTTTTTAAAACACAAGATCTCGTAAACGACACTCTAGAATCCTGCAAGGAACACCACTGACATTCTACTTTACTCTTCTTTTAGTTTCTTAAAGTCAATAGGGATTGCTAGATCTTAAAATTGTATGTTTGCGCAAAAACTGCACTTTCTAAGTATTATCATGCAAACCTGCGGCAGGTAAACTAGAAATTAAGTGGAAGCACATCATTCACCGTTGTTTTTTTTCAACATACTTATTTAAGAATAGTAAGTAAAATCAGATAGATTAACAGGATTACAAACTACAGTGTCCGTACTAAGCGCCTGCAACTCTCGCTTCCCGCGAAGCAGACCGGTACAGCGGGTCCTGGACCGAGTAGGGGTCAGCCTGGCCGGTAGTCCTGGAAATACAGACGCTTCCCAGAGACCACCAGGAGGCGTCCACGGCGCCGCAAGAGGTTGCTACAGCCGCGGACCTCTTTCCTTCCGCTCGACACGTGACTGCAAATAGGGCTAGCCATATCCATGCTCCGAGCAGTATTTAGGCTGGCGCAGGAGCCTGGACAGGTCCATCCCAGATGATCCCCACTTTGATCATTCCCTCTTCCCTGACGTCATGGACCATACGAATACCTCTGTTCCTCCCCTTGCTCCTAGCTTCCAGTACTTAGGCCACACACCACCATCTGAACTCAACACTCCCATCACTACACGGGACATCAGCTTCACACTCCGCACTAAACGCAACACTGCTCCTGGCCACGACTCCATTACCTACCGCCACCTCAAACACTGTCCTCCCTCCTTCCTTTCAGTCCTTGCCACCCTCTACAATGTCATCCTTGCCACTGGCTTCTGTCGCGACCGGTGGAAAACTTCCCGTATCCTGATGTTCTCCAAACCCAACAAGCCTCCATCTGATGCCTCTTCCTATCGTCCTATCTGTCTCACATCGGTGTTCAGCAAGCTCTTGGAATCCATCCTTTCCCAGCGCATCCATCACCACCTCCGCCAAAACCACCTCCTCCCCAACACCCAATGTGGCTTTCGACCTTCCTTCTCTGCCGATGACCAACTCCTCCGCCTCACTCATCTCCTCTCCCTCCAGCTTAACTCCCGTCGCTCCACCATTTTTGTCTCCCTCGACCTCGAAAAGGCCTACGACCATGTCTGGCATCCCAGTCTCCTGTTTAAACTCCAAACCTACGCCCTTCCTATCGACTACATCCGTCTGATGGCCTACTTCCTCTCCCGCCGCCCCTCCTATGTTACCATCCATAATGCCACACCTCCTACCCCACTGCAGGTGTGCCCCAGGGTTCTGTCCTCTCCCCTCTCCTCTACCTTCTGTACACGGCAGATATGCCCCAACCCCCCCCCCCTCCAGTACACCTCTTGCAATATGCTGATGACACCGCATTCCTGGCCCTCGCTCCTACCCTCCAACGGTCCCAACGCCTTCTTCAGAATCACCTTGACCTTTTTGCTGCATGGTGCAACCAGTGGCTCCTGAAAATCAATCCTTCCAAGACCCACGCTTTCATCGTAGGTCGTACCACTCGCTCCTTCCGGCTCCTGGACTTATCCCTTACTGTCTTTGCCCGTCCTGTCTGCCTCACCCCCACCCTCACCTACCTTGGCCTCACCATTGACCGTCACCTCACCTGGATCCCTCATCTCCGCTCCATCCAATCCAAAGCCCACAACCGCCTCCATCTCCTCTCTGGCCGGACATGGGGGTTGGACCCCTCTACCATCCTCCACACCTACAAATCTTTAATGCGTCCCATCCTCTGTTATGCCAGTCCCACCTGGATATCTGCCCCTCCCCCAAATTCTGTAAGTCCCTCCAGATCCTTGAGCAGCATGCACTCCACCTCGCCTTCCGTATATGCCTCCCGTCCCACACGTGGATCCTCTATGACCTCATTCCTTTCCCCCATCTGCTCCTATTCCTCGAACATATTCGCATCCTCTACACCTCCCGCCGCCTTCATCCCCCTCACCCCCTGGTTGCTCCTCTCCTCTCCCATCCCCGCCCCCTGCCACGCCTTCACTGTTGTGTCCCCCTACCCTCCATCTCTACACCCTTCATCTCCTTTCCCAAGGTGGCTTCCATCAACTCCCCCTCCTGGATGCTGCCCTCTCTCCCTCCATTTATCCCTCCTATCAACTCTGATCCTCACTCCCCTTCCTTTCCTCTATCCTTTTCCCGGGCTCCCTCTCTCCCCCCTTCCATCCTCTTTTTTCCCCATCTCCCCTCTCTCTGCCCCGTTCTCTCCCCCGAGTCCTTTTGCATTTTACTCCTCTGCCTCTTCTCATTCCCTCTCTCGTCTGCCCTGCCCCTCTCCCCCCTTATGAGTCCTCTCCCTCCTTGGTTCCCCCCTGTTTTTTTTCCTCTCCTCCCTCCTTGTTTTTCCCACTCCTCCAGGTCCCCCCCATCTGCCTTTGGCTCGGGAGTATCATCCTTGTGCCGCCATTTTCGTGCAGTGTTTTACAGTGAGTGTTTTACAGTGAGTGTTCCGTGTTGTGTCTTTTGGGTAGTGTTGCGAACGGCCATCATACTGTCGCTGGGTGTGATTTTTTTTTATCTCTTGCGAACAGAAACCAGACTGTCGCCGTGTTTTTTAATTGTGTGTCTACTATGTTACTTGTCTGATTCCTGTGTATTTTATTGACATTGCCAACCCCTTTTGCTTTCTGTTTTAACTTTCACCATTTTTCCGCCATTTTGCACTTTAAGTCACCGTTTTATCGCCTGTTTTTCTTGTTTCTTTTCTTCTTCCGTTTTTAAAAGAGTCTGTAGGCTGTAGAGCAGCGTACTAAGCTGCTGCCAGCCCGCCCCCATCGGGGGGAATTGAAACTCAATAAAGAAAAAGAAAACCTGGACAGGCAGTTCACGCCGAGCGAGCCCACTGGTGTCATCGTAGCCGCCGCGTCATCGTCCACCGCCGCCAGCCTACCGGAGCCATCCTCGCAGGGCCTCTACTCGTCCTTGGACTTGGGTGACGGCAACGTGGACTCCGTGCTGCTCTTCACGAGATGCCTGGGGCTTGGTTTGGTGAAGTTGTACGGTTACTACAGACAGTTTATGTTTGGAAGAATCTCTGATTTAGTTATTGGTAGGCTTGGAGGATCAGTCCTACCTCACGAATACTGTTTTGTAAATTCTGAAGAAAGACTTTAGTTTAAATAAAACCGCTATAACTCACACTCTGAGATTTTCCTATCCGCAGACGGCGAATATATAAGTGGCGACGGGGAACTTTGCGAATTTTCTACGTTGGCATCTCTCCGGTGGAGACGCAGTTTCTTCTCTTGGACTGTTTCAGTTGCTCAAGTATGGCCGAACAGATGGATGTGTCCCAGCAGATGCTCCTCCTGCTCCAGCAGATGCAGCGGACGAACCAGCTTCTGGTCGAACGTCTGGAGTCAATGGCTAGCACCCCTCCGGAGGTCTCACAGCGTTTTGCACGGATCGACACCATGGTCAAGAATTTCTGGACGGCGCCGCCTCCTTTCCAGCAGTTTGACAAGAAGGTGGAAACATGGACCAACTACGTGGCGCGTATGGAGCAGCACTTCGTGGCCCACGGCATCGCTGGGGACGCCCAACAGCGTGCTTACCTCCTGGCGTATGCGAGGCCTGAGATCTACCGCCTCCTACAGCAGTTACACCCGGAGGTGGAACCCCATGCTCTTCCTTATGAGATTCTTAAGGTCAGTCTGTCAGATTATTTTGATTCCCAAATTCACATGGCTGCTGCCCGGCATAAATTCTTTAGCAGCCACAATGCCCCGGGGCAGTCTTACCGGGAGTGGATTGCCCATTTAGAAGGGTTATCCCGGGACTGCCGTTTTGTCTGTCAAAATCCTTCCTGTACACAATCTTACGCAGCTTCCCTGCTGTGTGACATGATTCTGGTTCACGCTCCAGATGACAGTCTCCGTACCGAGCTGCTGAAATTGAAAGATCCTTGTTTGGAAGCATGTCTTCCGATCATACAGGCGTTCGAGCAGTCGGTTCGTTCAACTGCCTCTTTCCAGGACCCAACTTCTGTATATGCCACCCGCTCTACACGTCGGTCACGTCCTCCTCCAGGCCAGAGGGGCACACCGGGCTCTGGTACTGCCCTCACGTTTGGTCGACGCCCACAAGCAATGCCCTCCTGTCGACATTGCTTTTCCCAGCACCCTCGACCTCAGTGCCCCCATAGGTCTGCCAAATGCGCCGCCTGTGTAAGATTGGTCATCAAGTCGAGGTCTGCCAGTCTTCCACTAAAATGGTGGTCGATTCTACTCGCTTAGATCAACTTAATACCGAAGAGGAGGACTCGACCAGTGGGTTGCCAATGGTCTCCTTCATCCAAAGTGTTTTTCCACACTCTACAAAGGCTATATCCATCCATCTGTCGATTAATGCTGTTCCTCTCGACTTTCAGATAGATACTGGCTCGTCTGTTACCATCACTGACTGGAAGTCCAATGTGCTGGTTGGCTCCCCATCTTTACATCCCTTTGACATCCCTCTTCGCAGCTACAGCAATGCCATCCTCAAGGTCTGTGGACAGTTTTCGGCACCAATCCAATATCATTCAACTGCCTTGACTTTCGCATATTGGTCATCAATTCTCCTGGCGCCAACAACCTCTCAGGCATGGATCTTTTCAACATTTTAGGTTTGGAGATCCAGGATGCGACCCCCTCCGTTCGGTCCATTGCCGATCACTCCTACCTACAAGAGTTGATGGCACAGTTCAGTTCCGTGTTAGAACAACCCACTTCCGGCATGGTCGGGTTCCAGGCTCATGTCGCCCTCCTGCCCACAGCAGTACCTGAATTCTTCAAGGCGCGTAATGTGCCCTTTGCTCCCAGGGATGCACTAAGCCAGGAGCTTCAGCGACTTCAAGATGAGAAAATCCTCACGCTAGTGCCTCACAGTTTGTGGGCATCACCAATCGTTCTGGTGGAAAAACCTAATGGTGCGTTACGCATTTGCGGGGACTTCAAGCATACAATCAACACCCAGTCAGTTGTTGACTTGTACCCCATTCCCAAAGTTGAAAACATCTACTCACGCCTCGTTGGTGGGCGTATCTTCGCCAAAATCGACTTAAAGGATGCCTATCTTCAGGTACCGCTCGATGCTGACTCCTGGCAGCTTCTTGTGATCAATACACCATTCGGTCTCTTCCAGTACAACCGGTTGCCTTTTGGCATAGCCAGTGCACCAGCCATTTTTCAACGGTTTCTGGAACAGCTGATTCGAGAGGTACCAGGCACTGCCAACTATTTATATGATATCCTGATTGCGGGAAAAGACGCTCAGGATCTAGCAAACAACCTTCGTGCCCTATTTTCAGTACTCCAATAAGCAAACCTTAAGGCCAACAAGGATAAGTGCTCCTTTTTTGTGAACCAGGTCGAGTATTTAGACTATGTGTTTAGCGCTGCAGGGCTCAGGCCGATGGCCCAACACGTAGAGGCCATCCAGCAGCTTCCACCTCCATCCAACACCAGTCAATTAAAGTTCGTCCTGGGCCAATTAAACAATTATTGCAAGTTTATTCCCCATGCAGCAGCCATTGCTGAACCATTACACAGACTACTTCGGAAGAATGTGAAATGGCATTGGTCACCTGAATGTAACAAGGCCTTCCAGGCACTTAAAAAGGCCCTCCTCTGGCCCACTTGTCTCGCCCCTTATGACCTATCCAAACCTCTGGTCTTAGCGGCCGATGCATCAGATTACGGCTTGGGTGCCGTCCTGTCCAAAGTTATAGATGGTGTAGAGCGGCCCATAGTTTTTGTCTCCAAAGCTTTATCAAATGCACAAAAGAACTATACCCAAATCGAAAAAGAAGCGTTAGCCATTATATTTGCAGTAAAAAAATTTCATGATTATGTATATGGCAGAAAATTCTCGTTACTTACGGACCATAAGCCTTTGCTTCTCCTCTTCAGAAAGTCAGCTTCTGTTCCAATGAAGACAGCCAGACACCTTCAGCGCTGGGCCTTGTTCTTGTCTAGTTATCACTATGAGATTCAATATCGGTCGACCACCCACCATTCCAACGTGGATCTGCTTTCCCGCTTACCCCTTGGACAGGACCTGGAGTTAGATGAAGATCCTTATGTGTGCTTCCACATCGACATTGCAGAAGAAGAAGCCATTGGCAACCTGCCGCTGGATGCCAAGCTCATTGCCAAACACACAGCCACAGACCCGGTCCTGCGGGAGGTATTACATTGGGCAAAAGTGGGGTGGCCAACCGATCGTCGACAGCTTCACCACCCAGACGTGCAAGCCTACTGGTATCGCCGGCACGAGTTATCCTCTCGCCAGGGGGTGCTTCTTCTGCAAGGAGACAATGGGAGAACCAGGGTCATCATCCCCTTCGCCCTCCAACAACGGGTCCTCACATTACTCCATGAGGGGTCACTGGGGTGTGGTGCTTACCAAGAGACTGGGTCGTCAACATGTCTATTGGCGAGGTATGGACACGGACATCACCAAACTCGTAACCTCCTGTCAGACAAGTCAGAGTAAACAAGCAGCCCCCCCATAATAGTTCTTCTCTTGGATGAATACCTCAAGCCCTTGGTCTCACCTCCACCTGGATTTTGCGGGACCCTTCCTGGGACACACATGGCACATACTTGTCGACGCTGGTACTGGTTTTCCATACGTTTTTCAAATGTCCAACACATCTGCAGGGCAAACCGTACAAGTACTTGCCCGCATCTTTGCCATCAAAGGACTGCCAGAAACTATTGTTACTGATAATTCACATCGGCGGAATTTACTACCTTTTGCGCTGCCAATGGCATTGAACTACTCCACACTGCCCCTTTCAATCCGGCATCTAATGGGAGAGCGGAACGATTTTTCCGCACTTTTAAAACTCAGATGTCCAAGCTGATACAACACCATCCGTTAGAAACGGCTCTACCGCTATTTTTTGGCCTCGTATCGGGCTATCCCACAAGAAGGAGCAACACCAGCAGAACGTTTACACGGCCGTGCACATCGGACATTACTATCATTAATGCAGCCGTCCCCATCTCAAACTTCCAGTCGACGAACCCGTCATCACCACTTTGCACTGCAAGATCCAGTTTGGGCGTTAATGTACCCCAAAGGTCGTCCTCATTGGGCCCCAGGAGTTATATCCCGCCTGCTAGGACAGGTTACGGCTGAAGTTACCCTCCGTGCAGGCCCTGTCTGTCGCAAACATATAAACGAACTGCGGCCCCGTCGTGGGGCGACTTCTGTTCCTAGGCACTTACCGCCTTCTTTTGTTCCAGATAGCGATCCTCCTACCCCGAGTCAGATGGGCGCCTTCCACTACGGCCGAGTTTAGACAGCCGGCAACCAAACTTCACGTCTCCTCCGACAGCAGCACCAACCCCAATGGGGGTTGACCCAGATATTCCAGCCGCCCCAGCCACCGACGCGAGGCTGACAGAACCACACGACGTCGAGATGCGATGTGACCTCTCCTCCCTACGGGGGGGCGGGGGGGGTGGGGGGGGGGGGAAGAATACTGTGTCCAGACTAAGCGCCTGCAGCTCTCTCTGCGGAGCAGACCGATACATTAGGCCCCGGACCGAGTAGGGGTCAGCCTGGCCGGTCGTCTCGGAAACACAGACGCTTCCCAGAGACCACCAGGAGGCGTCCACGGCGCCGCAAGAGGTCGCTACAGCCGAGGACCTCTTTCCTTCCGCTCGACACGTGACTGAAAATAGAGCCAGCCATATCCATGCGCCAAGCAGTATTTAGGCTGGCGCAGGAGCCTGGAGAGGCAGTTCACGCCGAGCGAGCCCACCGGTGTCATCGTAGCCGCCGCGTCATCGTCCCCCGCCGCCAGCGTACCGGAGCCATCCTCGCAGGGCCTCTACTCGTCCTCGGACTTGGGTGACGGCAACGTGGACTCCGCGCCGCTCTTCACAAGACGCCCGGGGCTTGGTTTGGTGAAGTTGTATGGTTACTACAGGCAGTTTATATTCGGAAGACTCTCTGATTTAGTTATTGGTGGGCTTGGAGGATCAGTCCTACCTCACGAATATTGTTTTGTAAATTTTGAAGAAAGACTTTAGTTTAAATAAAACCGCTATAACTCACACTCTGAGATTTTCCTATCCGCGGATGGCGGAAATATTACAAACAACACTCTGAACTTTTCAAATTTAAGAAATTACACTCCTTAATTTAGTGACAATTTAAATGAGGTAAGAGTTAAAGAGAAGAGCTGTGAGTGACAGTAGTTCTTAGATTTGAGGCTCAGAATTTCCACCTTTACGAAACGCAACTCAGAAAATGCTTCAACAAATGAACCAATAATTAATATTTCGAAACAGATGCCTCTATAAGGCAACATAGAAGCGTAACACATCTCAAAGGCTAAAAGTTTAATAGCTATCTCGGAAGAGAGAGTAGTTTACAGCTGCCTAGGAGCAAAGTAGACGAAGAAATTCTTAAAATACACCTCTAAAGGCATCTAGGTAATTTAATAAAGTAAACAGGTGCACAAATTTATAAGCTGCCTTCAGGCAAACACAGAAAGTCCCGCCCCAATGAGCAGTTAAGTAATTAACCAGAGGACGAGTGTGCCTATATTGATGCAGCTGCCTTCAGACAGACAGTGAAAATTCTCTTAAGGTGTACACCGGAAAAAACTTCAGTGATTCAGTAAGTGAACATGTATGTGCAGCGGCTAAAGAACGCCATTTAGAAAGGAGGCAAACCAATAATTAGTTTTCAGAATCAACTCGTAGCAAAAGGTAAATATATAATAAATAAATAAAAAGCGAGAAAAGGTCACCTCATGAAAATATTTAAATAACAAATAGTTGAACAATTAAATCTAGTAAGCTGTAACTAGCCTTGAGACGGGGAATAAATTTCTTTTACTTTTCAGCTGACAAAGACTAGCGAACGAACTCGTAAGAAACCTTCAGAGAACAGTAACACTCAATAGTTTTACACTCTTTTGCTTTTTACACCCCGTGAACCTCAAATGTGTCAGTTATCATCAACGGGCAATATTTTCACAAGTACAGACGACATTTCAATATGACACACGCGACTCATACACAACCGACCAACATGTGGCAATCCTAATGGAGCTCGACACTTTGTCCAATAAGACCACTTGATTCAGCAAAGCCCTACACATCAAAATGTCCACTGTTTCAATACAAATTTGAAACAGTAATTAACGTAATTTGGGTGAAGGCAGCGCAAGGGCACGATGTATTCCATAAAGCCGATGTGCAGACGCGACATTAACAGCTATAATACGATGAGCTCGCACTGGGTCAAGGTCCGAGAAAATCAAAGTGTACCTCAGCAGTAGAAGACCGGAACAGTCTAAGACAGCTTCTGAATTCCACTGTCATTCTCACTTAACACACTCCCGTGACCACAATACTTGTGCAGATCAACGGGCACTTCAAAAACTTGGTCTAGGTGTAGCGTCTTTAATTCATAATCAAAAGGTCTTCGGTCCCGGGTTCGATATCCGCCACTGCCTAAATTTTGATAAATAATCAGCATTGGCGGCCGAAGACTTCCGGCATAAGAAGTCAGCCTCATTCTGCCAACGGCCTTGTCAAAGAGGGCGGAGGAGCGGATAGAGGTTCAGGCACTCTCTTGTCCTAGGGGTGGGAAATTGCCCCTAAAGGCGGAAGAATCAGCAATGATCAACGACATAAGGATGCAGAAGGCAATGGAAACCACTGCATTAAAGGCACGTAACGTGTATCCACAGGACACGTGGCCTGTAATTGAAGAAGTGTCATGATGATCTCTCCATTGGCAAAAGATTCCGGAATAGTCCCCCATTCGGATCTCCGGGAGGGGACTGCCAAGGGGGAGGTTACCATGAGAAAAAGATTGAATAATCAACGAAAGGATAACGTTCTACGAGTCGGGGCGTGGAATGTCAGAAGCTTGAACGTGGTAGGGAAACTAGAAAATCTGAAAAGGGAAATGCAAAGGCTCAATCTAGATATAGTAGGGGTTAGTGAAGTGAAGTGGAAGGAAGACAAGGATTTCTGGTCAGATGAGTATCGGGCAATATCAGCAGCAGCAGAAAATGGTATAACAGATGTAGGATTCGTTATGAATAGGAAGGTAGGGCAGAGGGTGTGTTACTGTGAACAGAATCGACAACAAACCAACACCGACAACGATAGTTCAGGTATACATGCCGACGTCGCAAGTTGAAGATGAACAGATAGAGAAAGTATATGAGGATATTGAAAGGGGGACGAAAATCTAATAGTCATGGGCGACTGGGATGCAGTTGTAGGGCAAGAAGTAGAAGAAAAGGTTACAGGAGAATATGGGCTTGGGACAAGGAATGAAAGAGGAGAAAGACTAATTGAGTTCTGTAACAAGTTTCAGCTAGTAATAGCGAATACCCTGTTCAAGAACCACAAGAGGAGGAGGTATACTTGGAAAAGGCCGGGAGACACGGGACGATTTCAATTAGATCACATCATGGTCAGACACAGATTCAGAAATCAGATACTGGACTGTAAGGCGTACCCAGGAGCAGATATAGACTCAGATCACAATATCATAGTGATGAAGAGTAGGCTGAAGTTCAAGACATTAGTAAGGAAGAATCAATACGCAAAGAAATGGGATACGGAAGTACTGAGGAACGACGAGATACTTTTGAAGTTCTCTAACGCTATAGGTACAGCAATAAGGAATAGCGCAGTAGGCAGTACAGTTGAAGAGGAATGGACATCTCTAAAAAGGGCCATCACAGAAGTTGGGAAGGAAAACATATGTACAAAGAAGGTAGCTGCGAAGAAACCATGGGTAACAGAAGAAATACTTCAGCTGATTGATGAAAGGAGGAAGTACAAACATGTTCCGGGAAAATCAGGAATAAAGAAATACAAGTCGCTGAGGAATGAAATAAATAGGAAGTGCAGGGAAGCTAAGACGAAATGGCTGCAGGAAAAATGTGAAGACATCGAATAAGATATGATTGTTGGAAGGACAGACTCAGCATACAAGAAAGTCAAAACAACCTTTGGTGACATTAAAAGCAACGGTGGTAACATTAAGAGTGGACGGGAACTCCTCTGTTAAATGCAGAGGAGAGAGCAGATAGGTGGAAAGAATACATTGAAAGCCTCTATGAGGGTGAGGATTTGTCTGATGTGATAGAAGAAGAAACAGGAGTCGCTGGCCATGGTGGCCTCGCGGTTCTAGGCGCTCAGTCCGCAACTGAGCGAATGTTACGGTCGCAGGTTCGAATCCTGCCTCGGGCATGGATGTGTGTGATGTCCTTAGGTTAGTTAGGTTTAAGTAGTTCTAAGTTCTAGGGGACTGATGACCACAGATGTTAAGTCCCATAGTGCTCAGAGCCATTTGAACCATTTGAAACTGGAGTCGATTTAGAAGAGATGGAGATCCAGTATCAGAATCGGAATTTAAAAGAGC
Source organism: Schistocerca americana (assembly GCF_021461395.2). Lineage (NCBI taxonomy): Eukaryota > Metazoa > Arthropoda > Insecta > Orthoptera > Acrididae > Schistocerca > Schistocerca americana. Next base: position 115,961,299 of record NC_060122.1, on the reverse strand, counting down.
TTTGGAGGACTTACGGTCAAATAAGGCAGACGGGATAGATAACATTCCATCAGAATTTCTAAAATCATTGGGGGAAGTGGCAACAAAACGACTATTCACGTTGGTGTGTAGAATATATGAGTCTGGCGACATACCATCTGACTTTCGGAAAAGCATCATCCCCACAATTCCGAAGACGGAAAAAGCTGACAAGTGCGAGAATTATCGCACAATCAGCTTAACAGCTCATGCATCGAAGCTGCTTACAAGAATAATATACAGAAGAATGGAAAAGAAAATTGAGAATGCGCTAGGTGGCGATCAGTTTGGCTTTAGGAAAAGTAAAGGGACGAGAGAGGCAATTCTGACGTTACGGCTAATAATGGAAGCAAGGCTAAAGAAAAATATAGACACTTTCATAGGATTTGTCGACCTGGAAAAAGCGTTTGACAATATAAAATGGTGTAAGCTGTTCGAGATTCTGAAAAAAGTAGGGGTAAACTATAGGGAGAGACGGGTCATATACAATTTGTACAACAACCAAGAGGGAACAATAAGAGTGGACGATCAAGAACGAAGTGCTCGTATTAAGAAGGGTGTAAAGACAAGGCTGAAGCCTTTCGCCCCTACTCTTCAATCTGTACATCGAGAAAGCAATGACGGAAATAAAAGAAAGGTTCAGGAGTTGAATTAAAATACAAGGTGAAAGGATATCAGTGATACGATTCGCTGATGACATTGCTATCCTGAGTGAAAGTGAAGAAGAATTAAATGATCTGCTGAACGGAATGAACAGTCTAATGAGTACACAGTATGGTTTGAGAGTAAATCGGAGAAAGACGAAGGTAATGAGAAGTAGTAGAAATGAGAACAGCGAGAAACTTAACATCAGGATTGATGGTCACAAAGTCAATGAACTTAAGGAATTCTGCTACCTAGGCAGTAAAATAACCAATGACGGACGGAGCAAGAAGGACATCAAAAGCAGACTCGCTATGGCAAAAAAGGCATTTCTTGCCAGGAGAAGTCTACTAATATCAAATACCGGCCTTAATTTGAGGAAGAAATTTCTGAGGATGTACGTCTGGAGTACAGCATTGTATGGTAGTGAAACATGGACTGTGGGAAAACCGGAACAGAAGAGAATCGAAGCATTTGAGATGTGGTGCTTTGGACGAATGTTGAAAATTAGGTGGACTGATAAGGTAAGGAATGAGGAGGTTCTACGCAGAATCGGAGAGGAAAGGAATATGTGGAAAACACTGATAAGGAGAAGGGACAGGATGATAGGACATCTGCTAAGACATGAGGGAATGACTTCCATGGTACTAGAGGGCGCTGTAGAGGGCAAAAACTGTAGAGGAAGACAGAGATTGGAATACGTCAAGCAAATAATTGAGGACGTAGGTTGCAAGTGCTACTCTGAGATGAAGAGCTTAGCACAGGAAAGGAATTCGTGGCGGGCCGCATCAAACCAGTCAGTAGACTGATGACCAAAAAAAAAAAAGGGCTAAACATGGTCGCACTTAAAACGATGTAAATGTTTACTAAATCATCGAATCCACTACTGAATGTGGCAAACTGAATTGCAACATCAAGTGTCTCCGGTATCTACACGTTAACCTAACGTGCACTTGCTCGCGTGCAGTTAACAGGTGTTCTGCGTGCACACAGGGGCAAGCTGGCCACACGCTTCTCTCCCCTCCCCCCATACCGTCTCTCCACTCTTTTCCCTGTAATGCGTTTTGTTTCCTAGCTTGCTTTATTGAATGAAGGCGTAACGCTAATAGAAGTGCTTGAAAGAAATCATGCTTTGAAAAAGTACCTACTACCTACGATACCGTTTTATGCAGTTATCACAGGTGGAGCTTACTATACGTTTAACGTCTGGAACAAAATTTCTACATACAGACAAACGCAAACAGTTACGTAAATTTTCATGACTGATGTTTGCTCTTAACCGAGACTTATTAGTTTTCATAACATAAAAAAATCCCTCACAAACGTATGTCGAGCCCGAATAACCACTTGCATGACGTCCCCCAGTTTTGCTCCTTTTGCAGAGAGGACTTCTTGGTGCAAAATGCAGAGGATACTGTATAATGATTCTTCTATACGCTGTAGCTTTTTTCTTAGTAATCCAGCGAATCCCATTTGTTCCCCTTTCATTGCAGGTGCTCCGTCTGTTGTCACTGACACCAAACGTTCCCAGTTTAAGGCAGCTGAATCGACAGCTTCTTCAACGGCTTTTAGGATGTCCGCGCCGGTGGTTGTGCTTTTTAAAGATATGTGCAGAGCCGTGTCCACGCCGCGGATATAAATCACTAATTGGGTGGTGCCTGAAAGATATGTGTACTCATCAAGTGCGATGGAAAATGCAATAAACTCCTGCACTGCACTCCTTAATTGACGGTAAATGTCACCTGACAAGGCACTTATACGACGATTTAAAGTCCGTCGAGAAAGAGTGATAGCTCGAAACTGATTTGTATTCAGTGGGCAAAATAAATCAGCTGCATCATTCATGCAATCCTTTATAAACCCACCTTCAGCAAATGGTTTTCCAGCTCTCGCTATATTAAGCGCAATCTTATAATTTGCACGTATCGCTGGGCTATCATTGTCGTCGTCCCGAAAAATTGAAAACGGTGCTCAATAAAATGTTAAATCAATTAGATGAGAGACATGACGAAAGAAAGTCGCAGGTCTCTCGTGACAACAGCAACTTACGTCAGATTCATCTAGTGTCGTCACATCGCTCTTCTTAACGTCCATCAATTTGCCCATCCGCTCGGAATCCGACAATAAATTGTACTCGTCCTTGTGAAATTTATTATAATGGTCTTCAATTCAAACTTTCCCTGACCAGCGAGAATACTGCCACACACTAAACATTTCGAATTTTCACGTTTTTGCACAAAGAAAAAATGTTTCTCCCATTCCTTTTTAAAAGATAGCAAATCTCCACTTCTCCGTTTCCTTGACTCACTCTCCATTTTCCGGCTCTTGAAATACAATGTTCACTACGTAGTAGTCGCTTCGCGTCCACATCCGCAGCTTAGCCTGGTACTACACTGCCGCAACCTGCCGGCTGTCGCCACTGCCCCAACCTGCCGGCTGTCGCCACTGCCCCGGTCGACGACTGCACGCTAGCAGCACACGTGCAGCGCTGTACGCTCATGAGCCGCGTGCAACGTTTGCCCGCCCCTGAAACCCCTTCGAAGACAACGTGACGAGGTATTAAGTCGAGTAACACGACTCAAATCAGAGAATTTATCGGATCAGAAAGCTCCTGGCGTAACGTGACTCCCATCGAGAGGAACCGACAGTAAATTCAAATAGCCAAGACTACACCAGTATTCCGTCTTTTGATAACGCCCGTGCCCACAACCATCAAATGGGGAACTATCAAATAGGGAAAACGCTTAAAGGACTACCAATCACTACAAAGCACGCAAAGTTCGGCCAAAGGGCACGTAACGCCCACAGACACGGCGCGGCCCACCCTCAGGTCCGGCTTCAAAACACTGACTGTCCCCGTGCGATCCGATACCGACCCTACGCCGCCTAGCCGGCCGAAGTGGCCGTGCGGTTAAAGGCGCTGCAGTCTGGAACCGCAAGACCGCTACGGTCGCAGGTTCGAATCCTGCCTCGGGCATGGATGTTTGTGATGTCCTTAGGTTAGTTAGGTTTAACTAGTTCTAAGTTCTAGGGGACTAATGACCTCAGCAATTGGGTGCCATAGTGCTCAGAGCCATTTGAACCCACGCCCCCTGCCACCACGAGCACCGAAACGCTAACGTCGAGCCGAAATACGATGATCCATGGTGCTTGCGCCAATCGGCATTGAGCGCCGGCTGCGGTAGCAGACGATTCAAGTGAGTCAAACGCGAACGCTACTCTACGCATTCACGCGTTCCGCTGCGCTGTGCACTTTTGCCAGTCCCGTCAGACAACAGCTGATACGGTACCGGTACTCAGCTTTGTTGAAACGCGCGCCTGGATAGATATTCGCCGTCCGCTGTGGCCGAGCGGCTCTAGGCGCTTCAGTCTGGAACCGCGCTGCTGCTACGGTCGCAGGTTCGAATGCTGCCTCGGGCATGGATGTGTGTGATGTCCTTAGGTTAGTTAAGTTTTGAAACATCCCCTTAGAAAATTTTTAAATGACTGTGCTAGTAAACCTCTGATCAACACTAAACTGACACACAATATTTTTAGCGCAACACAATCTGACTTTCAATAATCCCCACAAAAGAATGGCCCTGACTATACCTTTCATGAATCACTTACCTCACAAAAACTTCGTTACTCGAACTACTGTAATAAAGCGAGCGCCAATGCTGCCAGCAAAATAAAAGATTCTAACTACTAAAGGCACTAACTACTGATCGGCATAGTTAGCAAACAAAAGATTTTGATAGAGAACAAACAATGTATTTACCTTAATAATGTTCAAAAGTCATCATGTATATATCAGTTCATCACATCCAGTATTACAAATTTACTCTTTCTGATGGACCCACGTCCAGATCGTCCGCTCTCAAAATTCTGCCATCTCTCTCCCCACATCCACAACTGCTGGCGGCTCACCTCCAACTGCGCAACGCTACGCGCTGTTCACATCCAGCTGCCCATCATTACAATAGCAAATATTCCAACAATGCAAACCAGCCACAGACTGCACACAGCACTGTCAGTGATTTTCATACAGAGCACTACGTGGCGTTACCAACATAAAAACCTAAACAGCCTACGTACAGTTTAAGTAGTTCTAAGTCTAGGGGACTGATGACCTCAGACGTAAAGTCCCATAGTGCTTAGAGCCATTTGAACCATTTGAATAGCTGTTCTTGTGCACCTGAAAGAAACAGCAGTCACCAATATCATACTCAATAATTTACTTCCTTTATGTTAACGCCTTGGAATTTAGTTCCACGAGACACATACAGCAGGACAAGTGCGAAAACCGACACTTTCCGAATTTATTTTATGTGCCTTTCTTTCATTATTTTGTTTTATATGACGTGCGGAAGCGTTACTATTGAAGGATATTTATCTATAAAGTGAGTAGCTACCATGATAGAATTCTTATTCGTCAGTTACTATTTATTCTTAACATTTCCTACGTTAATTAATGATAATTGTGTCATTGCATGGTTCCGTTCGGCAGTTCCACTTAAGTTGTTAAAAGCGTTGCATTTCTGATAGAAGTAATAAACCTCATACACAAGTTCAGAAACGTACGTGTGCGTGTGCTAAGGAACTAATGGTTAAAGAAAACAGTACCAGAGAGTGAATAGTGATGGCAACATATTCATTACCCATTCCTGTAAGTATCACTGATTGATTCAAACTACGGAGTGAAGCGTCAAAGATTATTGCAAAGTTGTATCATATACTAAAATCTTATCCTAAAAGGAATTTACCAAATACTCGTGATATATGACGAAATAAGTTTCCTGAAATTCTTACTTTACGTAAGATGGCAGTTCACATTTCTGCATTAGAAAGTTAAATAAGAGTAACTGAATTGTGAACTCACCTTTTAGTGCGTTAATCCGATAAAGGAGACACTCCAAGATTCTCGTAGTCGGAGCAAGTGCTGGAAATTTCACAATCAGGTGAAATCCCGTCCTCAGAGCTGCTGCTGGCTCTCGTATCACCATCTGCCGCACCAAGATTAAATATAATGTTTTCCATATTGGTCTCCACAATTTATTCTCTCTCACAAGCGGCTTAAATGATTTTTTTCGAATGTAGAAACGCGGATCCCCATATATCTTGTGTAACTAATCCAAGTCTCATCCGTCAATATGACTTCGTCAGAGTCAATGGTGCAAGTCCTTCTGAGGAAACTGCAGCGCAGAATTACTATGTCCGCCCTCTCCATTACTAATTTATGATTGTTGTATGTTTTATACCTGAAGCCTAAAGAATTCAGAAGCGAAGAAAGCGACGTCTTACCGCCGAAAAACAGCCCTGCTTCACGAAGACAAACAATATGCTTTTTCCTCGTTGGTAATTCAGATTTACAGTAATAACTGTAAATATGGTCCCAAATAGCACACTGATTAAAACTGTCAATAGCTATCACTAGCTTCGTACTCTTTCTGTGTTTACCTGGCACGCTAAGCTTAAAGTCTTTCCCACCACTATCGACGCCTAAATGTTTTTCCTTAGCCGCACGTTTCAGTGTAGCAGTTCCAATACTAAGCGCATCGGCTGTTCGTTGCACTACATCTGACACAGGGAGAATAGGTCCCTCATCACGCCTCTTACTTTCGAAGTAATCCCGCACGCGAACAACAAATTCCCTCGCTTGAGAATGCAGGACACGCCGCCCACCGCTAGCCGTCGCGACAGTTAGCTACACTGACCGGCAACAAACTATTTGGCAACAGGATTGCTTTCCGTTTTTGTGACCAGGGCGGTCTCCCGGCCCAGTAGGCAGAGCCATGGATCATCGTGTTTCGGCCCGACAGTAGACGTGACACCCGCCAGGGACTTGGGGCGGGAATTCAAAGAGGGAGCCCGCCATGGCTCAATAACAATCTGTTGATTGGCTAACAATCCGGGACCCCGACTACGAATCTATTCCGTGAAAAGCGCAGATCAATACCACTTTCCATTTCCGCAGTGTTTGTGGTGCAAGTTTTAGGTGATTCATCCCATATACAGGGTGGTCCATTGATAGTGACCGGGCCAAATATCTCACGAAATAAGCGTCAAACGAAAGCACTACAAAGAACGAAATTCGTCTAGCTTGAAAGAGGTATCCAGATGGCGCTATGGTTGGCCCGCTAGATGGCGCTGCCATAGGTCAAACGGATATCAACTGCGTTTTTTAAAATAGGAACCCCCATTTTTATTACATATTCCTGTAGTACGTAAGGAAATATTAATGTTTTACTTGGGCCAATTTTTTCGCTTTGCGATAGATGGTGCTGTAATAGTGACAAGCGTATAAGTACGTGGTATCACGCAACATTCCGCCAGTGCGGACGGTATTTGCTTCGTAATACGTTACCTGTGTTAAAATGAACCGTTTACCAGTTGCAGAAAAGGTCGATACCGTGTTGATGTATGGCTATTATGATCAAAATGCCCAACGGGCGTGTGCTATGTATGCTGTTCGGTATCCTGGACGACATCATCCACGTGTCCGGACTGTTCGCAAGATAGTTGCGTTATTTAAGGAAAAGGGAAGTGTGCAGCCACATGTGAAACGTCAACTACGACCTGCAACAAATGATGATGCCCAAGTAGGTGTTTTAGCTGCTGTCGCCGTTAATCCGCACATCAGTAGCAAACAAATTGCGTGAGAATCGGAAATCTCAAAAACGTCGGTGCTGAGAATGCTACATCAACATCGATTTCACCCGTACCATATTTCTAAGCACCAGGAATTTCATGGTGACGACATTGATCGTCATGTACAGTTCTGCCACTGGGCAAAGGGGAAATAACGCGACGAAGCGTCATTCATCAACAGCGGTAACGTAAACCGGTATAATATGCACTATTGGGCAAGGGAAAATCCACGGTGGCTTCGGCAAGTGGAACTTGGCGGCTTAATGTATGGTGCAGCATTATTAGAGCAAAGACAATTGGCCCCCATTTTATCGATGGCAATGTAAATGGTGCAATGTATGCTGATTTCCTACGTAATGTTCTACCGATGTTACTTCAAGACGTTTCACTGCATGACAGAATGGCGATGTACTTCCAACATAATGGAAGTCCGGCACATACCTCGCGTGCGGTTGAAGCGGTATTGAATAGCATATTTCATGACGGGTGGATTGGTTGTCGAAGCACCATACCATAGCCCGCAAGTTCACCGGATCTGACGTCCCAAGACTTCTTTCTGTGTGGAAAGTTGAAGGATATTTGGTAACGTGATCCACCGACAACGCCTGACAACATGCGTCAGCGCATTGTCAATGCATGTGCGAACATTACGGAAGGCGGACTACTCGCTGTTGAGAGGAATGTCGTTACACGTATTGCCAAATGCATTGAGGTTGACGGACATCATTTTGAGCATGTATTGCATTAATGTGGTATTTACAGGTAATCACGCTGTAACAGCATGCGTTCTCAGAAATGGTAAGTTCACATAGGTACATGTATCACATTGGAACAACCGAAATAAAATGTCCAAACGTACCTACGTTCTGTATTTTCATTTAAAAAGCCTACGTGTTACCAACTGTTCGTCTAAAATTGTGAGCCATATGTTTGTGACTATTACAGCGCCATCTATCACAAAGCGAAAAAAGTGGTCCAACTAAAAAATTCATATTTCTTTACGTACTACACGAATATGTAATAAAAAATGGGGGTTCCTATTTAAAAAATTGCAGTTGATATCCGTTTGACCTATGGCAGCGCCATCTAGCGGGCCAACCATAGCGCCATCTGGTTTCGCCCTTCATGCTAGACAAGTTTCGTTCTTTGTAGTTTTTTCGTTTGACGCTCATTGTGTGAGATATTTGGCCCGGTCATAATCAATGGACTAACCTGTAGTAAAAAAATCGACTAGCAATAGTTTGGCAGACGCTCTGAAATCTGTCGGCACACGGCACGAGCTGGTTGACGTGATTTTGCGCTCTCAACGCTCTCTGGCAGCGGTTGTCGCAAGTTAAACAGTTTGTTGAAAAAAATGGACGCGCGTAGAATTGCTACGTTAGCTCTACTAAAACGAACATTTCCTTTCCTGACCGTAAGCTAGTCATGTTTTTCTCTCTGTGGTATATACAGGGTGTTACAAAAAAGGATTTTACAACTTTGAAAATTCATATAAATGAACTCATAGCACCTACAGAAACGATTGTAGTGTCAATCTACAGGGAAATAATTCAAGCTTTCTCTCGCGTAGTTCGCTAGTGCCGTATCGCGCCGTAAGGAGCGCTAGCGGCAGTTGCGTTACTGATGGCTGCCCCGCCTTCGCTGGACCCGAGCGTCCTAGCCTGAAGAATCGAAGTTGGCGACAACAGTTAACCGTAATTTCCGTACCAAGTACGCTAAAGATCCTCCTAGTAGGCCTACAATTTATGAGTGGCATAAATGTTGTTTAGAAACATGGTTCTATCCCATCAACGGGATACTGTACCTGGATATGTTACAACAATTTTGGATACCACAGATCGATCGATGAGGATGACCAAGAACGAAATGTTTACATGAAGTAAACACTATGCACGATGTCGCACCACCCCACTACCTGGCTGACGCCCGGAATTTTCTCAGTGACCGCTTCCCAGGTGAATGGATTGGCCGCGATGCGCCAATTGCATGGCCTCCACGTTCCCCAGACGTGACACCACTAGATTTTTGTGGGGATTCATCAAGGATATGTGTTTGTACCTCCTGTGTCGCCACTGAGAAAGTTACACCTGCAATTCTTCAGCGAGTTTTGGAAGAAGTTGACTTCCAATGGGGTGTGTGCAGGATAACCCAACGGAAGCGACATACAACATCTTAAGTTTAAGGTAAAAAAAATTTGATCTGTTTCCCTACGAAATTACACTAAACCCAACTATATACCTTCTTTGAATACATTTATGTGAAGTTTGAAAGTTGCAAAGCCCTTTTTGAAACACCCTGTATAAATAAGACAAAAATGGAAGATACGTGTGCACACAGGAAATATGTCAGCTAATTTCACCAAATTAAACACACTCACCCATGACAGGGACGCATCTCTGTTTACATAACATCAGATAATACAGCAATTATTTCTATTGATTTCATATGAAACTCCCACAAACCCTTTAGAAAACAGAAAGGTGAAAAAAAGATTGGAAACAGCGGGACACGAACCCTCAGCCATACATTTGACTGCATGATGTCACGGTGCTTTCTTTTCTTTTTTTTTTTTTTTAATGAGTGGCCTTATGGGGGCTCAGGGGGCACAGTGGGCAGGGATCGAAACCCGAGGCCTGGCCACATTGTCTCCCTCACCGCCACCGATCCTGTAGAGCACAGGAAAGTGGGAGACATAGGAATCAACAGTAGAGGGAGGCTTTGTTGTTGTTTATTTATTCTCATTTTTTGTTGTAATTTTCACTATTATTATGAAATTGTATGGAACATACGTCACTGACATACTAAAAATAAAAATACGGTAAAGGAAAAGAAAAAGAACAAGGAAAAAACAAATAAAATCCGTACAACTTTGAACATGGCTGGCGTTTGCAGCAACCGCATACACAAATTTGAAAAATATGTAAAAATCAGACAACCGGTTGCACAGATTTTCTATATACCTTGACCAGGTTTCGTCACCTCTAAGGGTGACTTCATCAGAAGGTAAGGTAATTACATGAAGAACATATCGTCAAAGATGTACAGTGATTTAAGAGCTGAGTTGCTCAAGTCATTTTAATGTATGACTTGAGCAACTCAGCTCTTAAATCACTGTACATCTTTGAGGAAATGTTCTTCATGTAATTACCTTACCTTCTGATGAAGTCACCTTTAGAGGTGATGAAACCGGGTCAAGGTATATAGAAAACCTGTGCAACTGGTTGGCTGATTTTTACATATTTTTCAAATAAAATCCTCGCATTTACGGCGCGCTGTCCCATCCGCAGAGGTTGGAGGTAGAATCAGTCATTTGCGGCTTAGACACTGTCTGAGGGGAGGTAGGTGCCCTCACCTCCGGACACCACCCAACTTGGTGGAGGCCCAACAAAGACCCCTCGAAGAATGCTAGCAAATAATACTCGGTAACATGGCATGTGTTCGAGCGCTGCATTGGCTGTTCGTAATTAGGTCGAGAAGTCGAGGAGGAATTTAGGTCCCTCACGGAACAGGTAACTTACCGTCCGCCCCTTGACCCATTTAATGCCATGATATTTAGCGGCGGGAAAATGTTTGTCCTCTGGGCATAGAAACATTAGTGGTTCGATCGTGTCTGGTGCACCTGTAGATAGCAGGCAATGATTTACTGCACGAAACACCAGACATCTTAGCAAGATGTTGGTCATCCATGTCGAGTTGCTGGCAAAGGACACAACACTGTTGACTATGCGATACCACACTGCCCGATCATCTGTATGGAGGAAGAGCTAGTTGATGGTATTCCACACTATGAGCCACTGGATGGAGGGATGTTTGGTCTCCATCACATTCCATGGAACACAGCGCAATAATAGACTGTAAAAATCCTTAGTCCTCGGCATAGCGTGTCAGGGAGACTGACATGTGCGTAACTTTAGTCGACGAAAAAGGTCGAAATGAGGCATGATGTGTCTGACAGACACATGTGGTGAGATGCACACAGGCACGAGGAGCTCAAGCAGGCTCCGTGTTAACAGATGTGCCCCATCCAATCCCCTGTCTTCTCATGGTACTCATACACAAGACCACAGCGTTAAAATGGACGTTGACGAGACTGGGGCCACTATCTCTTGGTGACAGGGTAACTGACCCATAACAGATTTTAAACATGGAACCAGTCAGAAGATAATAGCCAAAGGTCACCTGAAGGTTGGGCTCAATGGCCATCGGCAGACATGACGATTAAAAACCTCAATGTGTTGAAGTGTGTCCTGGCGGCACAGGAGGTTCTTCCGGACGTGGTTCCAGATGACATGTAACAGGCGACGGAAATTCGTTGCCACTGCGCTTGTGACTGATGGGGTAAAGGTAATGCCCAGGTACCAGAACGTCCGCACATGTGGCAAGGATGCCACTTCACCTTCCTTGAGGCTTTGTCCAATGTACCTCACAGAAGATTTAGCGACATTGTTCAAATGGTTCAAATGGCTCTAAGCACTATGGGACTTAACATCTGAGGTCATCAGTCCCCTAGAACTACTTAAGCCTAACGAACCTAAGGACATCACACACATCCATGCCCGAGGCAGGATTCGAACCTGCGACCGTAGCAGTCGCGCGATTCCAGACTGAAGCGCCTAGAACCGCTCGTCCATAGCGGCCGGCTAAGCGACATTCATGGCACTGTCAGCAGCAGCCCCATAACATGTAATTAATTTGCTAGAATCTCAGAGCCACAGCAGATGGGGAGGTCATCAGCATAGGCCTGACAGTGAAAAGTGTGTTGGCGAAGGGTGAGGGCAAAGAACTCTGTTGTCAGATGCCCAATGAGGGGCTCTAGGACAATGGTTGGTTGGTTGGTTGGTTTGGGGAAGGAGACCAGACAGCGTGGTCATCGGTCTCATCGGATTAGGGAAGGATGAGGAAGGAAGTCGGCCGTGCCCTTTCAGAGGAACCATCCCGGCATTTGCCTGGAGTGATTTAGGGAAATCACGGAAAACCTAAATCAGGATGGCCGGACGCGGGATTGAACCGTCGTCCTTCCGAATGCGAGTCCAGTGTGTAACCACTGCGCCACCTCGCTCGGTCTAGGACAATGACACACAGGAGAGTAGAGAGGGGGCAGCCTTACCGAATGGAATAGCAGATGGGTACAGGTGTTCCTAAACTTCCATTGACTTGACACTGCTGTAAAGTAGCCAGGGGACATCGATGAATGGAGGGGGGTGCCCATCTGGGCTGCCACTGAAAATAGGAAACTAAGGAAACAGTCGCACACATAATCAAAGGCGCAATCAAAATCTATAGCGATGACAGCTGCACGGAGTCTGCAGACCACCGCCATCACAATTAAGTTGCGGCATGCCCCTGTGGCAGTCTGTATGTTAACCTGCCCCAGGTGTCCTTTGCTCTGAGGAGAGGACGTGATGGCGATTTGTAAGGAGATTCACTGCGAGTAAGTGGGCGAAAATCTTGTAATCGGCATTGAAAATGGTTGGCGGCCTATAGCTCATGACCATTGAACCACAGGCTGGTTTGTTGACCAGAATGATGATGCCCTCAACAAAGATGGGTGGAATTACTTGGTCATATGTTATCAGTTCTTGAAACAAAGTCATCCACCGCATTGCCATGAGCTCTCGGAAGGCTTGGTAAAACTCAGTCGGTAATCTGTCAATGCTGGGTGATCTGTCGACTGCGCCATTGTCGATTGCGTTGTCGACATCGTCTTGCGACTGCTATTCTCAAAGTATCCACCTCTGTGTTGGGGAGGGTGAGCATGACATAATGGAAAATGGAGTTGTCTCCTTCAGTATCAGCATCTTCACCTCTGCAAGTACACCGGTAGTTCAGATGGCTCTGAGCACTATTGGACTTAACATCTGAGGTCATCAATCCCCTAGACTTAGAACTACTTAAACCTAACCAACCTAAGGACAGCACACACATCCATGCCCGAGGCAGGATTCGAACCTGTGACAACAGCAGTAGCGCGGTTCCAGACTGAAGCACCTAGAAACGCTCGGCCACAACGGCCTTCTACGACGATAGTGTTTGACGAATGCGTGAACTATACACTCTTATTGGTCAGTTGTGGCCCATCAGTTATAACCAGAGTGTCGATGAGCTGCCGATGATGCTGTCGTTCGTCGGACACTATATGGTGCATGGATGGAATTTCCAAACCAACATGATCGTGGCACCGCACCACTATTACCACCCTGAAATTTGCAGCATACCAGGGCAATTATTTTCACCTTAGTTCTTTGCCACTCCAACCAGTTGTCTGGGGTCGGCGGCTGAGGATCCAGATCTCGGAGGATTACACAGTAGAAGTCTACAGTGTTGCAATGACAGTCCGCCAAGTTCTTCTTGTATCAGTGCCCTCCGGATCGCTGGTTTGGCATAGTCCATCCACAATGTCAGTGTCCAGAGGTAGTGGGGAAGGCGTCATTCTCAGGCTGCCCATGTCTCCGTGATTTGCTTGTGACAAGTCATGTCATGGAGATGAGAAGTATTTAATTTCCATGGCGCATGGCTGCACCATTCAGCTTAGAGTGGAAGGAGGACCATGCAGATGTAAGCACAATGGTCGGAAAAGGACAGTGGACAATGTTCGGCGCCCCGTATCGCAGATCTAAGATTCTATGAGGCATATATCCTGTCTAGATGGCTTGCAGAATGACTGGCAAGCAAGGTATGTCCAGAACAATCGCCATGCTGGGCTTCCTTGGTATCGTGAAGCAGGAGGTCTGACATCACTATAAGTAGTTCCTGGTATGTAGTATAGTGTCTAACACAGTTAAAATCACCTTGTACGAGACAGTGGTCATATCACCCTAAAAACAGGGGTGCGATATACTCAGAATAAAACTGGGTCCATGCATGTGGTTGGTAGGAGCCCAAAGGAGCACAGACATTAATGAAGCATGTCCCCATGTCAATGAGTGCCATACCCAGAGCTGATGGAAGGAAAGCGACATCAGTGGCAGAAATTCAATGGCGGACGTAGACAGCCACTCCACGGTCCACAGGATCACTTGAGGAGGTGTGGGCGTTATGGCCAGTGATAACTGGGAGACTGGCCAAGTGAACTTCCTGCAGGAGGGCATAATCAATATCAGAAGCCCAGAACATCTGCAAAATGCGGATTTTGGTGTTTGTTGGTGTTGATGGTTGCTACCTGACAGGTTCTGCTGGTGGACCACTGGAGGCTGGTCCATTCTGACGTCATCGGTGTGGGGTCCGCATTACCATGTTGAGCTGTCAGATACCCAATCTTGTACTGGGATTGAGACAACAACAAAGGCCATTTTTGCAATTTTTGGGCGGTTCGTACACGAACCAAATTCGTCGGACGAAACAAGGACTGCAAAGGCTTGTGACTTGTTACCAATAATTTTCTGCCATACAAGTAATGGTTGAATTTGGTGACGCCATATACAATAGCCAAAGCCTCTTTCTCAGTTTGTGAATGGTTACACTGAGCCTTGGACAACACTTTTGATGCGAAAACAGTAGACCTTCCTTTATTACAAATTCCGTGTAAAAGGCCGGCCGATGTGGACGAGCGGTTCTAGGCGCTTCAGTCTGGAACCGCGTGACCGCTGCGGTAGCAGGTTCGAATCCTGCCTCGGGCATGGGTGTGTGTAATGTACTTAGGTTAGTCAGGTTTGAGCAGTTCTAAGTGAAGGGCACCGATGACCTCACATGTTAAGTCCCATAGTGCTCAGAGCCTGTGTGAAAGCACTGCACCAACTCAGTAACAGGAAGCGTCAACTTGCAATACAACTGGTTTGTCAGGATCTAAGTGAACTAAGCAACGATCACTGAGCGAAGCATCCTTTTTGCCCTTGAATAGCCACTTGGCACTTATCTGTCCAAACAGAGGGGAGATGCAAGCGATGCAATGTAGCTGCGATTTGTGCAGCATTCGGTATAAACCGAATATAATAGTTCATTTTCCCTAAAACTGATTGCCATTTTGTGATATTGTGAGGAACTGGCAAGTCTCGTGTGGCTAATAAATGCAACTAAAGAGGATGTACACCTTGGCTGTTCATGACATGACCAAGATAGTGCAACTCAGGTTTAAAAATATCACACTTGTCCAGTCTACGCTTTAGTCCTACGTAAAACACATGAAACAAAGCACGTAAATTTGCAATATGCTCTTCAGGTTGTAAGTAGGCTGATTAGGTTTTTATTTGCTATGTAAGTAGACTGTTCAGGTTTTTATTTTGGTAACGACACGTAGCGCTCTGTAGCTGGTTGGCAGTGCTGGAATATTCGCTATTGTAGTGTAGGGCAGTTGGATGTGAACAGCATGTAACCTTGGGCAATTGGATGTGAGCTGCCAGCAGTGGTGGGTGTGGAGAGAGAGATGCCAGAGTTTTGAGACGTTATTATGAGCAAACGATGCGGACGTGTGTCCGTCAGGAAAAGGAAATTTGTAAGACTGGATGTCATGAACTGATATATATATAATGACTTTTGAACACTATTAAGGTAAATACGTTGTTTGTTCTCTATCAAAATCTTCCATTTGCTAACTATGCCTATCAGTAGTTACTGCCTCCAGTAGTTAGAATCTTATAGCTAGCACTACTGGCGCTCGCTGTATTGCAGTAGTTCGAGTAACGAAGATTTTTGTGAGGTAAGTGATTCATGAAAGGTATAGGTTATTGTTAGTCAGGGCCATTCTTTTGTAGAGATTATTGAAAGTCAGATTGCGTTGCGCTAAAAATATTGTGTGTCAGTTTAGTGATGATCAGAATAAGTAAGGAGAGAAATGTCTGAGTACGTTCACTTTTGCTCAGCTGTTTGAAAATCAAGTAATGTAAGAGGTTTACCAGCGCAGCCATTCATAATTTTTCTGAAGGGGACGTTTCGTAATTCATAATTTTCCAAAGGGAACGTTTCAAGGTGTACGACCCACTACGACAGTATCGTACAAATAGTTCGAACAGTTTGGCACTTGTGCAGTCAGCTGTTCCATATACCATTGGAAAATGGCGGGTGCGGGAGCACTGCCAAAAGGAAAAAAAAAATTAGACAAACCCACATGAGTATTTACTACACACACTTTTTGAGATTCTTCATCGAGTGGCATTTGAAGATACGCGTCGCGCAAATCAATTTTTGAAACGTATTATCCAGTGTCTAATTTGTCCATAAGATCCTCTGGGCGCTGCAGCGGATAAGCATCAATCACAGTTTGCAGGTTGACCGTAGGCTTAAAGTCAACACAGAGCCGAATGCGACCTGAAGGTTTGGGCGTCAAAACCAGTGGACTTGCTCGTTGACTAGCTGATATGGGCGCAATAACTCCGCTATCTTCCAATTCTTGAAGTTCAGCAGCGACTTTGTCACGTAATGCAATGGGAAAAGTTCTGGACCGGAAAAATTTCGGCTGAGCATTGTCTTTCAGCGTAACATGTGCAACAAAATTGTTAGCTTTGCCTAAACCTACAGAAAAGAGTTCCAGGAATTCCTTTAGCAAGCTAGCTACACTGTCTTTTGCATTGAATGCAGACACTGACAACACATTGTCCTGGATGTTGAAGCCAAACAAATCAAAAGAATCAAGACCAAATATGTTCTCACACTCGCATGATTGTAGCACTGTAAAAGTCACTGTTCGCATATGTGAGCGATACATAGCAGGCAAAGTATACGTTCCAAGAACGGGAATGTTTTGTCCATTATAACCTGTCAGTTGCATGCTAGTTTCAGACGGGTGTGGAGAGCCTAATATTTCATATGTGTGTCGATTTAGCAATGTGACAGAGGCACCCGTGTCCAACTGAAATTTCATATGTTTCCCACATAGAAGGAACCGAACAATAAGTTTGTGTGACTGGCATATTACAGAAGAAACTGCACGCTTGCCTGTTGCAAAATGGCTCTGAGCACTATGGGACTTAACATCTGTGGTCATCAGTCCCCTAGAACTTAGAACTACTTAAACCTAACTAACCTAAGAACATCACACACATCCATGCCCGAGGCAGGATTCGAACCTGCGACTGTAGCAGTTGCGCGGTTCCGGACTGCGCGCCTAGAACCGCTAGACCACCGCGGCCTGCTTGCCTGTTGCAGACTTGTAATATATTGCATTTATGACATGGGCCTTGTGACTAGATTTTCGTGAGTGGGCCGAATTCTTATGTCTGTTCCATTGCAAACATACGGATTGTACATGTCCTTCCCTACCACAAACGTAACACTGAGCTTTTCAGGAGGTACAGTCTTGGCGTATGTGCCGTGAATAACACCAAGGGCAACGCTTGATTGTGTTCGCCTGCATAGCCGCCTGTGTAGCAAGGTGTTTACACGGCGTGGAAGGTTGTTTACTCGGTGTGTCGAGCTGCCGCCGCCGAATGGGTCGATCGCAACTAAGGAACTCAACCCGACAAATAGATGGCTGCTCAAATGCATGAGCTGACAAGGCACCGACATCGTACTGATCCAGTATTTGCACTACCTGTTGAAATGGTGGATCGGACTGTTGCAAAATGTGTTTCCTGAGTCTGACGTCAGGTACATTGTACATGATCGCATCACGCAACGTAACATCTGAATATAAAGTACCGCAACCACATTTTTATTTGCATTTCCGTGGCATACCCTATTACCCACTCGCGATAATTTTATTCTCACCGTTTTTAGCAATTAAAGAATTGATATGCAGCTGCTATCACATTCACTTGTTGGTCATAATAGTCAGTTCATAATTATGTCACTTCATAATTAAGTTCACTTGGAGTGGCGTTAGGTAAAAGTTTTGTAATTAGGCGGAACACTGCAAATGGTTTAAATCATACCTAACTGGAAGAGTGCAGAAAGTTGAAATAAGCAATTCACATAATATGCAAAAAACTGGTGATTTCTCAAACTGGGGAACAATCAGGAATGGAGTGCCGCAAGGTTCGGTCTTGGGTCCTCTGCTGTTCTTAATATATATTAATGACTTGCCATTCTATATTCACGAAGATGAAAAGCTGGTACTTTTTGCCGATGATACAAGTATAGCTACCACACTCTACAGACAAGAATTAACTGGTGAAATTGTAAACGATGTTTTTCAGAAAATCATTAAGTGGTTCTCTGCAAATGGGCTCTCATTAAACTTTGACAAAAGACAGTATATACAGTTCCACACAGTAAACGGAATGACACCATTAATAATATATAGACTTAGATCAGAAATCGGTAGCTAAGGTAGAATGTTCAAAATTTCTAAGTGTATTGATTGTTGAGGGGTTGAACTGGAAAAAATACACTGAGGATTTGCTGAAACGTTTGAGTTCTGCTACTTACGCTATTAGGGTCATTGAAAATTTTGGCTATATACATCTCAGTAAATTAGCTTACCACACCTATTTTCATTCTCTGCTTTCGTATGGCATCATTTTCTGGTTTAACTCATCATTGAGTAGAAGAGTGCTCATTGCACAAAAACGTGTAGTCAGAATAATTGCTGGAGCTCATCCAAGATCATCCTGCAGACACTTATTTAAAGAGCTAGAGATCTTCACTGTAGCCTCACAATAAATAAATAAATAAATATATATATATATATATATATATATATTCATTTATGAAATTTGTTATTAACAATCCGAACGAATTCAAAAGTAATAGTAGTGTACATGGCTACAAAACTAGGAGAAAGGATGATCTTCACTACTCAAGGTTAAATCTAAATTTGGCTCAGAAGGGGGTAAATTAGGCTGCCACGAAAGTCTTTGCTCACTTTCCTAATAGCATCAAAAGTCTGACAGATAGCCATATAGCATTTAAAAGGAAATTAAAAGAATTTCTTAATGGAAACTCCTTCTACTCATTACATGAATTTTTGGATATAGTAAGTGGGTAATTTCACCAACCCCCACAAAAAAATTAAAAATATTAAGTGTAAGGTAATATCTTGTATAGACACCTTTTATTAACCTGACACGTTCCACACCATTACCAAGTCTCGTAGTCATGATCTATGGAACAAGTACTAATCTAATTTAATCTGATCTTCCTACCGTTGATAAGTCCGCCCCGATAGCTGAGTGGTCAGCGTGACGGATTGCCGTCCTACGGGCCCGGGTTCGATTCCCGGCTGGGTCGGGGATATTCTCCGCTCAGGGACTGGGTGTTGTGTTGCCTTCATCATCATTTCATCCCCATCCGTGGAGGTCGCCCAATGTGGCGTCGAATTTAATAAGACCTGCGCCAAGGCGGCCGGACCTGCCCCGCGAGGGGCCACCCGGCTAATGAAGCCAAACGCTCATTTCCATACCATTGATAATAGATTATGGCCTTTCACAGTACCTGGTCTGTTGTGAGCGAGGAGATGCGCATCGAACTGGGACAACGACTCGAGCCATTCCTCTTCTTGTTCACTAACCTGTCGAAGAGGTGGTATAGCAGCTGTAGTAGGCTGTGCACGATCCGTTGTGTGCGCAGCGTTGGCCAGTGGCTGTTGCACCATGTTGAGTAACGTGGAGATCTGTTACGTCTGGAACTGAAACATCTGCATTAGCTGTGTGGCATTTGACACTTGCAGCTGTGGCGCTGAGCAGGAGGCGGGGCGGGAGGGGTGGGCATTTTGGAAGAGACAAGTGCAAAAATAAGGTGAGGTAAGCAAGCAAAAATAGCAAAGAAAATTTCTGCAATTCCTACCCGAAAACATTTATTAGCTAAAACGACAAGAAACTCTTAAAGTAAATGAACGCTCTGCAGAGTAAAGACAAAGAGAGAATTAAGGCGCCAGCAACAAAAACAAGTACTCATCGCCAAATGTGGGGTACTGCCCACTCGTCTCGTATAGGATGCTGCGTTCTCGGAATACTATACGACAATTCAAGCAAATCACATTTATAGTTTTTATTACAAATAAAGAAGATTGACAATACCTAACTGTGAATGTGCGAGGGTCAGTCAAATGAAAACCTTAAATTTGTAATAACAAATCGGAATTTCGCGCCGTTATCCTGCAAGCTGGTAAGGGTGCTACAAACAGCGTGCAGAATGGCCTTTGGGTGGCAGCATAGTGCAGATGCACACATACCGTCGCAATAGCAGTATAAAGATGGCCGCGCCACTTGCGACTTGCACCAGGGAAGAACAGCGTTCTGTTATTCGGTTTTTGCGTAGTGAAGGAGTGAAACCTATTGAAATTCATCGACAAATGAAGGTTCAGTACGGTGATGCATGTTTGTCACAGCAGCAGGTCTACGAATGGAGTAGGAAGTTCGCAAATGTTGTGACTTCAGTGGAAGATGCTCCTTGTCCAGGTCAGGCACAATGAGTTGTAACTCCACAGAACACTGTAGCAGTTGAAACGATAGTGAAGGAAACCCGCCGAGCGAGACTGAACGACATTGCAGCATGTTTACAGATTAGTCATGGGTCAGCACACCACATTGTGCATGATGTGCTCCAGTTTCACAAAGTATCTGCAAGATGGGTGTCACAGCAGCTGACTCCTGAAATGAGAGAACGACGTGTTGACGCTTGTGAAGAACTTCTTCGGCGCTTTGAACGAGAAGTTGATGGCTTCCTTGCAAGAATCGTTACTGGGGACGAAACCTGGGTTCCTTCCACCAACCGGAAACGAAGAGAGCGAGCAAGGAATGACGCCATTCCTCATCACCAGTACCAAAGAAGTTTCGAACAGAACCATCAGCAGGGAAGGTTATGCTGACTCTCTTTTGGGACGAAAAAGGCATCATTTTGGAGCATTACATGCCTAGAGGGACCACTGTCACTAGTGCATCATACACAGATCTCCTGAAAAATCATCTGCGACCTGTAATCAAATCAAAGCGACGTGGATTGCTGTCAGCAGGTGTCATTTTGCAACATGACAATGCAAGGTCCCACATTGCCTGTCCAACAGTTGCAACAATCACAGACCTGCATTTTGAGTGTCTTCCTCATCGATCATACTCACCAGACCAAAGTGATTTCCATATGTCTGGACCACTCAAAGACGCAATGGGAGGAAAGAAGTTCCGTTCTGATGAAGAGGTACGCCACGCGGTGCATGAGTGGTTGCGCGGACTACGAAAACAATTTTTTTCTAAAGGAGTTTGTGCCCTTTGTAAGCGCTGAATGACTTGCATTGAGCGTGGGGGAGATTATATTGATAAGTGATACAGCTTTGTACCACTTCTGCACAATAAATAGTATTTGAAAAAATACTTAAGGATTTCATCTGACTCACCCTCGTACAACGGTGTCGCAAGCGATGGGCGACATTGCAAACTATCAATGTCCTTTGCAGTAATCAGTTGGTATGGATCACACTTCACTGCTATAGTACTGTGGTAATTCTGTCCTGGTCTGCAAGTCCCAGTCTGGTACTGTCCGGCGGAGGCTGGCAGAAGTGGCACTTATATTCATATGGGCTAGATGCCGCTCGTATCGTGGTGAAGTCCCGGTCAGTGCGCTATCGGCTGACGCCGTCTAACCGCCTTATTTGCTCTTGCGATCTTCGTCTTCGTGCCGGCACTTGTTGATACGCCGAAACAATGGGAAGGGCGTGGGTGACGCGGTGGAACGTCATCCCGCTCGCCGCCAGGGGTGCTGGCGCGAGAGTACGGTTGGGGGAGCGGCACCGATGGCGCAGGGTGCCGTCACAGGTTCTGCTCCTTGACCCGTGCCATGCCATGGAGGCGGGCACTGGTGTATCGTCAATTTTGTCTTCAGAAAATGGAGTAGTGGTTGGTGGAGTAGTTTCAGCTGTGCTGTGTCCATTAAACAGCTTACCGTCCTCATGGTGCGTTGGGGGACGGGCGCAGGCTCACCGGTGGATGTCGCCACAGTCACATCGTCTCCTTCGCCAGTGGCGGATTCGGGGCCGTCGTTTTGATCGACAGAGGCCCCGTCCTCGACCTGCAACGTCTCTTCTTGGCCGGAAACGGTGCAGTGCCTGCTCTTGCGAAGGTTACGGAGAACATTGTTTCCTTACGCGACCTTCCGTGTCTGTCGATGGAAGGGAGTAGCGTCGCTCTTGCGGTTTCACCGCCAGACACCACACTTGCTAGGTGGTAGCCTTTAAATCGGCCGCGGTCCGGTAGTATACGTCGGACCCGCGTGTCGCCGCTGTCAGTGATTGCAGACCGAGCGCCGCCACACGGCAGGTCTAGAGAGACTTCCTAGCACTCGCCCCAGTTGTACAGCCGACTTTGCTAGCGATGATTCACCGACAAATTACGCTCTCATTAGCCGAGACGATAGTTAGCATAGCCTTCAGCTACGTCATTTGCTACGACCTAGCAAGGCGCCATTGTCAATTCCTATTTATCTTGTGATGCATGTACAGTCAGACCGATGTTCACCAATTATGGATTAAAGTTAAGTATTCCTGAAGCTACGTACTTTTCTTGATAGTATAATTACTTTACCTGTTCCACACCTCACGCCAGCCTGCGTGAGTTAAACGCGTGACTTCGGCTTCCTCCAATGCCCGTGAATTGGCTCCTGCCAATTCACAACAGCTCTTGCAAGACGACCCCCGTAAGGACGACGAGAGAGTCGATCTCCATCATGTTGCCTAGGACTGGGTCAGCGGCCGGACGCGTCGGCACCGTCGGAGAGGGTCCGGTGGCCGTCGGAGGCGACGGGCCGTCCGAGGCGCTCTCCGTCGGGGTTTGATCGGGCTCGTTTGTGGCGTCCGGGCGGCGTTGTGAAGCGGTAGGAGAAGCAACAGCAGCGGCGTACGTCACCCGTAGCACCGTAGGTCGCGACGCGGGTGGACCTTCGGCGGTTGGAAGTTGCGTAATAGGCCGTTACACAGGATATACAACGTGGTCCATTGATAGTGACCGGGCCAAATATCTCACGAAATAAGGATCAAACGAAAAAACTACAAAGAACGAAACTGGTCTAGCTTAAAGGGGGAAACCAGATGACGCTATGGTTGGCCCGCTAGATGGCGCTGGCATAGGTCAAACGGATATCAACTGCCTTTTTTAAAATAGGAACCCCCACTTTTATTACATATTCGTGTAGTACGTAAAGAAGTATGAATGTTTCAGTTGGACCATATTTTTCGCTTTGTCATAGACGGCGCTGTAATAGTCACAAACGTATAAGTACGTGGTATCACGTAACATTCTGCCAGTGCGGACGCTATTTGATTCGTGATACATTACCTGTGTTAAAATGGACCGTTTACCAACTGCGGAAAAGATCGATATCGTGTTGATGTATGGCTATTGTGATCAAAATGCCCAACGGGCGTGTGCTATGTATGCTGCTCGGTATCCTGGACGACATAATCCAAGTGTCCGGACCGTTCGCCGGATAGTTACGTTATTTAAGGAAACAGGAAGTGTTCAGCCACATGTGAAACGCCAACCACGACCTGCAACAAATGATGATGCCCAAGTAGGTGTTTTAGAAGCTGTTGCGGCTAATCCTCACATCAGTAGCAGACAAATTGCGCGACAATCGGGAATCTCAAAAACGTCGGTGTTGAGAATCCTACGGCAACATCGATTGCAGCCGTACCATAGTTCTATGCACCAGGATTTGCATGGCGACGACTTTGAACGTCGTGTACAGTTCTGCGACTGTGCGCAAGAGAAATTATGGGACGATGACAGATTTTTTGCTCGCGTTCTATTTACCGATGAAGCGTCATTCACCAACAGCGGTAACGTAAACCGGCATAATATGCACTACTGGGCAACGGAAAATCCACGATGGCTGCGACAAGTGGAACATCAGCGACCTTGGCGGGTTTATGTATGGTACGGCATTATGGGAGGAAGGATAATTGGCTCCCATTTTATCGGTGGCAATCTAAATGGTGCAATGTATGCTGATTTCCTACGTAATGTTCTACCGATGTTACTACAAGATGTTTCACTGCATGACAGAATGGCGGTGTACTTCCAACATGATGGATGTCCTGCACATAGCTCGCGTGCGGTTGAAACGGTATTGAATAGCATATTTCATGACAGGTGGATTGGTCGTCGAAGCACCATTCCATGGCCTGCACATTCACCGGATCTGGCGTCCCCGGATTTCTTTCTGTGGGAAAGTTGAAGGATATTTGCTATCGTGATCCACCGACAACGCCTGACAACATGCGTCAGCCCATTGTCAATGCATGTGCGAACATTACGGAAGGCAAACTACTCGCTGTTGAGAGGAATGTCGTTACCCGTATTGCCTAATGCATTGAGGTTGACGGACGCCATTTTGAGCATTTACTGCATTAATGAGGTATTTACAGGTAATCACGCTGTAACAGTATGAGTTCTCAGAAATGATAAGTTCACAAAGGTACATGTATCACATTGGAACAACCGAAATAAAATGTTCAAACGTACCTACGTTCTGTATTTTAATTTAAAAAACCTACCTGTTACCAACTGTTTGTTTAAAATTGTGAGCCATATGTTTGCGACTATTAGAGCGCCATCTATCACAAAGCGAAAACATTGGTCCAATTAAAACATTCATATTTCTTTACTTACTACGGGTATATATGTGATAAGAAATGGGAGTTCCTACTTAAAAAAACGCAATTGATATCCGTTTGACCTATGGCACCGCCATATAGCGGGCCAACCATAGCGCCGTCTGGCTTCCCCCTTCAAGCTAGACAAGCTTCGTTCTTTGTAGTTTTTTCGTTTGACGCTTATTTCGTGAGATATTTGGCCCGGTCACGATCAATGGAGCACCCTGTATATCCGCCGATCTGTAAATAGTACGGGACGTGGCTTCGGAGATCAATGGTGACATGTCCGAAACTGCGTGCACATCTCCGCAGTATGGTCGTGGACCGTGTCGTATGGTCGGAATGCCGCGACGACTTCCTCTGTAGGAAGTTCGAATGACAATTCGAAAATGCTTATCGTACGCATTCCCAATCCCGTGTGGTCGACAGTTACCACCCCCACAGTGCCATCAGCATGACAGAAACGGAGTCTCTCTTTTGTGTCACGTACGATGCGTTCGCACAGCGTGTGGTTAATTTTTTTTAACATAGACCGTTCTGCTCAAGATTGACAAATATAATCTGATAATATCGTTCGCCCGGATTTCACTTCCTCTCGCAGAAAACGCTCCATTTCGAGTTTTTTGCGTCGGGCATAATCATTGCAGAAAGTAAAGTGCAGTTTTATGGTAAAGTTGGCCACGCGGGGTAGCCGTGCTGTCTTAGGCGCATTGCACGGTTCGCGTGGCTCCCTCTGCCGGAAGTTCGAGTCCTCCCTGTGGCATGTGTGTGTATTGTTCTTAGTGTAAGTTAGTTTAAATTAGATTAAGTACTGTGTAAGTCTTGGGACCGATGACCTCAGCAGTTTGGTCCCATAGGAAGTTACCACCACCACCACTATGGTAACGGTTTGCTACGCATAGCAGACGGTAAGCCTGCAGGTAAGCAACGGCCGTCAGAATGTAAACAAGGCGAGTTCGAGCTCCGCACACGGAAAACACCGGCGTGTCCACTCTATTATCCTAGTAAAGGCAGACTGCCTCGACCGGCGACAGTGTGCCGCGAGTCACCTACAATTTGTATCTTTTTGTTTACTTTCATCCGCGAAATATTATTGACAGTTATAAATCACAATAAAAATGACACGAGTTCATGAACCTGAAATGGATCGTTGCCTTAAAACAGCTTACTCTCAGTACTCATGAGTTCAAATGGTTCAAATGGCTCTGAGCACTATGCGACTTAACTTCTGAGGTCAAAAGTCGCCTAGAACGTAGAGCTAATTAAACCTAACTAACCTAAGGACATCAGATACATCCATGCCCGAGGCAGGATTCGAACCTGCGACAGTAGCGGTCGCTCGGCTCCAGACTGTAGCGGCCAGAACCGCACGGTCACTGCGGCCGGCTACACGCGAGTCATAACGCGAAAATAACTAAATACGAAGAATTCTTTAACCACCAATATGGTGTTTCCCGTCATTTTATTTCGACGAATCGTACCACTAATGATTCGTTCTCGAGATATTCATCGTGCTGGTGCTTAGAAACAGAATATGTCCATAGGGTGTAAAGCACAACACAAAACCCATCGAATAAGGGTTTCTGCTGGAAACAACAGATGCAGTACGGCGTCTTGCTTTCTGCTTGTGACGTAGGGAGCGTTCTTGCTTCCTGTTGAATCTACTTTACGTGGTATGTTGCCGAAATATGGCAGAATCTATTTTGCGTTTCACATGACGAACAAGGCCCCATGAGAAGACAACATTCTATTAGAACTACTGACAGCCTTGGGAGAGCCAGTCCTGAGAAAACTTTACCATCTGGTGAGCAAGATGTATGAGACAGGCGAAATACGCACAGACTTCAAGAACAATATAATAATTCCAATTCCAAATAAAGCAGGTGTTGACAGATGTGAAAATTACCGAACTATCAGTTTAATAAGTCACGGCTGCAAAATAATAATCCGAATTCTTTACAGACGAATGGAAAAACTGGTAGAAGCCGACCTTGGGGAAGATCAGTTGGTATTCCATAGAAATATTGGAACACGTGAGACAATACTGACCCTACGACTTAACTTAGAAGATAGATTAAGGAAAAGCAGACCTACGTTTCTAGCATTTGTAGACTTAGAGAACGCTTTTGACAGTGTTGACTCGAATACTCTCTCTCAAATTCTGAAGGTGGCAGGGGTAAAATACAAGGAGCGAAAGGCTATTTACAATTTGTACAGAAACCAGATGGCAGTTATAAGAGTCGAGGGGCATGAAGGGAAGCAGTGGTTCGGAAGGGAGTGAGACAGGGTTGTAGCCTCTCCCCGATGTTATTCAATCTGTACGCTGAGCAAGCAATAAAGGAAACAAAAGAAAAATTCGGAGTAGGTATTTAAATCCATGGAGAAGAAATAAAAACTTTGAGGTTCACCGATGACATTGTAATTCTGTCAGAGACAGCAAAGGACTTGGAAGATCAGTTGAACGGAAAGGACAGGGTCTTGAAAGGAGGATATAAGATGAACATCAAAAAAAGCAAAACGAGGATAATGGAATGTAGTCGAATTAAATCGGGTGATGCTGAGAGAATTAGATTAGGAAATGAGACTCTTAAAGTAGTAAACGAGTTTTACTATTTGGGGAGCAAAATAACTGGTGATGGTCGAAGTAGAGAGGATATAAAATGTAGACTGGCAATGGCAAGGAAAGCGTTTTTGAAGAAGAGAAATTTGTTAACATCGACTATAGATTTAAGTGTCAGGAAGTCGTTTCTGAAAGTATGTGTATGGAGTGTTGCCATGTATGGAAATGAAACATGGACGATAAATAGTTTGGATGGGAAGAGAATAGAAGCTTTCCAAATGTGGTGTTACAGAAGAATGCTGAAGATTAGATGGTAGATCACATAACTAATGAGGAGGTATTGAATAGAATTGGGGAGGAGTTTGTGGCAAAACTTGACTAGAAGAAAGGATCGGTTGGTAGGACATGTTCTGAGCCATCAAAGGATCACCAATTTAGTATTGGAGGGCAGCGTGCAGGTTAAAAATCGTAGAGGGAGGGCGAGAGATGAATACACTAAGCAGATTCAGAAGTATGTAGGTTGCAGTAGGTACTGGGAGATAAAGAAGCTTGCACAGGATAGAGTAGCGTGGAGAGCTGCATCAGACCAGTCTCAGGACTAAAGACCACAACAACAACAACTTGACGAAATTGCGTCTCAACCAGAAACAGTAGGATATGACGTCAAAAACTCTTAGAGCGCCATGTTAACGTTCGCTAACTCGTTCCGTGTGGCGACGGCGTAGGTGTCATTAAATTTACATCATGGCCGCAGGCCTCGCGCACTGATAAAGCGTGTGTGTGTTTAGGTGTGCTGGGAGCGGTACGGTGTTAGCTAGACGGACGGTGCGCGCGTCTGCCCTTTCAGAGCCGTCCCCGCGGAGGACTCGGCCTCTGCGAGCTGCCGGCCCACCCGCAGCCACGGCGCGGCGCGGCGCGCCGGCAGCCGAACCGCCGGCCGATGCGGGCGCGGACGACCAGGGCTGCCAACTTTATTCGCCGGCGCGTGTCCCCCGGGCGCGGCAACTTTCCTTTCAGCAGTCACGGCAAACACGGCGACAAGTTGGCGCCCGCCGCTCAGCCGGCCGCCGGACATGGGCGCCGCGACTATGGGCCCCCAACTCACAGCGTTTCCCCCTCTCTCTCCCTCCCCCATTCCCTCCCCCCCATCCCACCCACACCCTTCAATGCAGTGCCTCCCACGCCACCGGGAGGCCAGCTCCACAGCTCAGGCGGGCAAGCGGTCATCGCCGTGGACGCAAAATGTGAGCCGACAAAGGAGAGACTGATGCGTTGGGACAGGAAACACTCGTTTCATCTTAGGGCCAATTTAAGTATCAATTTTTGTCCAAATCGGTTTTACATTTCGCCAGTTTCGGTGTTTTTTGTTTATACATGATTTTTTTCCGACAGCCTAATTTCCCAAGATGGTGGTTATTTTTGTCGTATTTCTTTTTTTGCTTAATATTGCGTTCAAAAAGAAATTAAACCTACCAAATACATTACAGTATATTTATTGACTTGATACATTTAATTTATTACAAGTTTATTAAAAAAATTCACTTAAATACATTAAATCTAATGAACTGAAGTACAAATACTTCTACAACCACACAATGTTACAAATATTTCAATAGAACTGTTCTAGAGCGGTAAACTAAAGTCTACAACTACGTCTTCATGGATACTCAGCAAGTCACCTCACGGTGCCTGGCGGAGGGTACCCTGTGATACTACTTGTCATTTCCTTTCCTGCTCCGCTCGCAGATAGAGCGAGGGAAAAACGCCTGTCTTTACACCTCTGTATGAACCCTAATTTCTCGTATCTTATCTCCGTGGCACTTACGCGCAATGTCTGCTGAAGGCAGTAGAATCGTTCAGCAGCAGCTTCAAACACAGGTTCTCTAAATTTTCTCAATAGCGCTTCTCGTATAGAACGTCTCTTTGTCTGCAGGAATTCCCATTTGGGTTCCCGAAGCACCTCTGGAATACTCACGCTGTAGGTAGGCTGTTTAGGTTTTAATGTTGGTAACGCCACGTAGCGCTCTGTATGAAAATCACTCACTGTGCTGTATGCAGTCTGTGGCTGGTTTGCATTGTTGGAATTTTTGCTATTGTACTGTTGGGCAGTTGGATGTGAACAGCGCGTAGCGTTGCGCAGTTGGAGGTGAGCCGCCAGCAGTGGTCGATGTGTGAAGAGAGTGGCAGAGTTTTGAGAGCGGTCGATCTGGACGTGTGTCCATCAGAAACAGTAAACGTGAAATACTGGATATCATGAACTGATATATATATATATATATATACGAGGGCCGTTCAGAAAGTAACCTCCGGTTGATTTAAAAAAATTCACCAAGTTAAATAAAAATATTTTAATATACACATCTTACAACTACATCTTTGCACTATTTTTCTACATAGTCTCCATAGCGATTGAGGCACTTATCGTATCTCTTCACAAGCTTTGAAATTCCTTCTGCATAAAAATCACCCGCTTGTGCCTGGAGCCAGCCTGTGACCGCATCTTTGAGCTCTTCGTCGCCATCAAACCGTTGTGACCCGAGCCATTTCTTCAAATGCATGAAGAGGTGATAATCACTTGGCGCCAGGTCTGGGCTGTAAGGTGGATGGTTGATAACGTCCCACTTGAAGGACTCAAGAAGGGCCGTTGTTCTGCGAGCAGAGTGAGGACGGGCGTTATCGTGCAAAAAAACGATACCGGAAGTCAGCATACCACGGCGTTTGTTCTGTATAGACCGTCGTAACTTTTTTATTGTTTCACAGTACACGTCTTGATTAATGGTCGTACCACGTTCCATGAATTCAACCAACAACACCCCTTTGGCATCCCAAAACACCGTTGCCATCAGTTTTCTGGCAGAAAAATCTTGCGAGGCTTTTCTTGGTTTGGTAGGCGAATTTGAATGTGCCCACATCTTTATTGTTCTTTTGTCTCAGGATTCACGTACTTAATCCAGGTTTCGTCACCGGTCACGATTCTGTTTAACAATGGTTCTCCTTCGTCCTCATAACGTGACAGAAAGTCTAATGCAGAGGCCATTCTTTGAGTTTTGTGGTGGTCGGTAAGAATTTTGGGCACCCATCGTGCACAGAACTTACGGTAACCCAATCTTGCTGTCACTATCTCGTACAAGAGTGTCTTAGAAATCTGTGGAAAACCAGTAGACAACTCCAACATTGAGTAACGTCGATTTTCACGAACTTTTGCATCAACTGTCTGAACGAGTTCGTCAGTCACCAATGATGGTCTACCACTCCTCTCTTCATCATGAACGTTTTCTCGTCCACTTTTAAATAAACGTACCCATTCACAGACAACTCCTTCACTCATAACTCTTGGTCCGTACACGGCACAAAGCTCACGATGAATAGCTGCTGCAGAATATCCTTTGGCTGTAAAAAACCTTATGACAGCACGCACTTCACATTTGGCGGGGTTTTCTATTGCAGCACATATTTCAAACTGCCACAAAAACTAAACTATCGCAGGTACGACGTTCACTCGACCACGGCTTCATGCCGACTGACCTGTTGAGTGCGTGAACGCACAGATGGCGTCGCTACTCCCCCCACAACCCGCACTGTGACCAATCGGAGGTTACTTTCTGAACCGCCCTCGTATATATATTGACTTTTGAATATTATTAAGGTAAATACATTGTTTGTTCTCTATCAAAATCTTTCATTTGCTAACTATGCCGATCAGTAGTTAGTGCCTTCAGTATTTAGAATCTTTTATTTAGCTGGTAGTATTGGCGCTCGCTGTATTACAGTAGTTCGAGTAACGAAGATTTTTGTGAGTTGAGTGATTCATGAAAGGTATAGTTTATTGTTAGTCAGCGACAGTCTTTTCTAGGGATTATTGAAAGTCAGATTGTGTTGCGCTAAAAATAGTGTGTCAGTTTAGTGTTGACCCGAATAAGTAAACACAGAAATGTCTGAGTATGTTCAGTTCTGCTCAGCTGCTTGAAAATCAAATAACATAAGAGGTTTATCAGCACTGTAATTCATAAATTTCTCTAAGGGGATGTTTCATATGTCAACCCTTAGCAGAGGATACCTCACTGGAATCTTCTGATTTTTTCATGTGGTTTGTGTAATTAGTGTAGCTATTGTTTATTTCTAGAGTTTAATTGTAGACAGAATTTTCTTTGTACTGTAACACCCCACCCATCACTTATCTGGTTTTGGTGTGTGTTCACCCCAGCTAATTGACTAACAGATCAACAGAGAGTGCAAAACTGCTCCAATATCGGATAACACAAAGAAAGTAATAAGGCCCTGCGACTCCTGATTGAACTGCAGTGGCAGTGTTGAGATTAATTGATTCAGAATTAATCACTTTTAATTAAAAAGGGGTGCACGTTGGTTTCATATTCAGCTATTGAACACCAGATGCAAATGTTGAACATGAAATTAATTAAGAAAGTGACTTGGGATTTCAACTACTTGATCGAAAACAGATGCAGTTGATTAGCACAAATTTATTTTAACTCCCGACCTTTAATCATCACATTACAAGATTCTCCTATCAGGCAGTGGTAATAAATTGCGTTTACCTGGAGTAAAGCACGATAAATCAAAATTAATTCCTATTGACTGACCCAGGTGTAATGCGAAGTGCGAGAAGAATTCCCCAATACACGGCCCATGAAACCGTCATGGAAACTTTGCCGACGTGATCCAACAAATTATTCAGCCGGAGTGGGTGCAATATCACCGAATTCAGCGTGGCGGGTGGCGTCGTTGTGAGGACGACGGCCGGCCTCGTGGCGCTGCAAGACTGCGCTCATCTATTCACTCCTGGCTATCTTGCGCAGTACATAGCTGAACCAAAACTTTCTATCTCCAAGCTCAATCGTTCCATTTGCTAAGTCTTAAACTGCAGAGATGCTCACTCTTTCTCAGGCAAGCTGAGTAAAGAACGCCACATCCGCACTCTAGGCAAGCTGGGAACGTAAGACCCCTATGGAGTCTTCTCCCAGTCCGCTCTTCGCCTCGGTTTCCCCTCCAGCAAAATCACTTACGTCAATTGCAGCACAAGTCACGTTAATTATGGGTTGCTTCCCAGCACTGACCAATGCCTGCTCTGGGAAGTGAAAAAATTCCCACAAAATTTCCCTTCCTCTCAACTTCTGCTGTTTAGCTCCTCCCAGGCCACCCATCAAGGTTAGCATCTGCACAAAAGACCAATTTTTCCGGAATTTGGACTCCCAGGAGAGTACTTCAAATTCCTTGGTCCTACGTTCCCATTGGGGGCCAGCATATTTCATTCTGTCACTCTTCACCTGATTTACTTCAGACTCAGTGAATTCAGCGTGAAGTTGCTACATTCACGAACACGCATATATCGGCCTCTGTTGACCACTCCACTGTAGCTTTGCGTAGCTTTCTCTCATGTTTTACTGAAAACGGGCCGACGGACAATTATCAACAAGCGCATAAGTTCTCCGTCTGCTTCCCGGTACACCAGCATGGGGTCAACCACCCACTCACTGTCACTCATCTTAAGGCAGCTGGAGGCCGCACCTCGTTACCGCTTTCTCAAAGCTTGAGCTGCCCTAAGCTGCCTATTGTCGCTTCCCTTCACCGCTCCCCAGCCAGCCACGGTCAACTCTGAATACTTCCCTGGGATAAACTAGCCTCCAGTAAATTGATGCGTTTCCACGAAGTTTTCATGTCGCGTGAATTACTTTAAAACCAACACCCGACATTAATTATTCCACTACATCCATACTATACCCTCTACAAGCTGCATTGTGCCTTGTCAGTCATTTTTGTTCAGCCCTACTGTTCGCTCAACGTGAGTTAGGTGATCTTTAATGACTTCATGTAAGGGGCATAGTTCTTGCCATCTTACATAGCCCCTCGCCGGCCGCGGTGGTCTCGCGGTTAAGGCGCTCAGTCCAGAACCGCGCGACTGCCACGGTCGCAGGTTCGAATCCTGACTCGGGCATGGATGTGTGTGATGTCTTTAGGTTAGTTAGGTTTAAGTAGTTCTAAGTCTAGGGGACTGATGACCACAGATGTTAAGTCCCATAGTGCTCAGAGGCATTTGAACCATTTGAACATAGCCCCTCTCTGCAAATCAGTTTTGTAGTACAGGTGATGACTGCTATGGTGTTACCACCTGTGGTACAAAATTAATATCTCCATAACTGGTATTTTAATCTGTTCGTGTGTTTAGTTATGGGCGATTGATTACCACAGCCTCCGCTCCGATGCACACTCCCACTCCTTCCTAGGGCACCTGCCTTCAATGACTGGATTTACTGTTAAAGACGTGGTCATTGTTTACTCTAATTTTACTTTAAACTCTGCCGATTCCTGAGACAATTATTGATCAGAGTACTCAAAAGAAAACTATAATTATATTACAAGGACACACGTCGCAAAGGGCATATGCACATGTTTAAGCACCTCTGTGCTTGTCAATTGAATGGCAAGACCCGCAAATATATCTTAAGATCCATTCACTCTCAGTTATCCATCTGTACTCGACTTAAATTACTAAAAACATACGTGAACAATATTCGTGTAACATTTTGTAAAGTTGATAGTTGTTGCTCTCATTCAATTATATGTGAACACCCGTTTGACATTTTATAAATAAAGGTTTTTTTTGTGTCTCACTGTCTCTGGACGTTTATATTGTGCATGGTGTAAGTGTCATCTTTACACAATTCAACAAGGTCTGGCCCAGTCCAGTGTCTGGATTGTGTACACACATGCACCTTTTATATATATATATATATACAGGGTGTCCCAGGTATCTTGTCCACCCAAAATATCTCTGGAACAATAACAGCTATTGGAAAAAGACTTTCACCTGTATCAATGTAGGGCTGGGGCCCATGAATGTACATATTTGGAAACATTCTGAAACGAAAGCATATGTGTTTTTTGACACAAACTTATGTTTTTTAAATGGACCTCCTATATTTTTTCTTCAGCAATCCATAGCATGACAAAGCACATACACAATGGCGTTGATTGCATCGCAATATTCCCATTACATCCCGAGATATTGAGACGCAAAGTTGGCGCTTGAAGCACCCGACGTGCGCTAGGACGTGCGCTGCTAGCGCACGTCCTGAGGTTCAGGCGTGAACCCCATGCTGCAGGATGGCAGCAGACCGTATTATTCGTTTCGTACCTCTTAAAAAGTATGGAAGTGTGATTACGCATGTCAATCACATCCCGATTACGGGCAGCATGGGGTTCATGCTTGAACTTCAGGACGTGCGCTAGTAGCGCATGTCGGGTGTTTCAAGCGTCAACTTCGCGTCTTAATATCTCGGGATGTAATGGGAATATTGCGATGCAATCAACGCCATTGTGTATGTGCTTTGTCATGCTATGGATTGCTGAAGAAAAAATATAGGAGGTCGATTTAAAAAACATAAGTTTGTGTTAAAAAACACATATGCTTTCGTTTTAGAATGTTTCCAAATATGTACATTCATGGGCCCCAGCCCTACATTGACACCGGTGAAAGTCGTTTTCCAATAGCTGTTATTGTTCCAGAGATATTTTGGGTGGACAAGATAGCTGGGACACCCTGTATATGACACAACCAAAATCACAAGAATCATTGCGTATTGCAACCACTGTTGTGTAATTGTAACAAGGTATAAGTATGAAATCTTATTCTAACACAAAGAGACGTGGCATGACAAATATATGACGTTTTAACAAATGGCACATTTATAAAATCATAACCTTCTTATAACATAATTCATAAACAGAACAAATGAGTACTTTACGTTCGTTGAGGCGCATGTTATTCATTTGAATCCACACTGACACACTCACACACACGGCAAAATTTTCTTGCAGGAACGGAAGTGACATTAGTTCTGACTAGCAAGTTGACGGATGGCTAACAGCTGAGAAGAGAGCAACGTCAATTACCGAGATGGCGCCACAGGCACCCGCATCTTACTGAGGCAGGATGGCTGTCACCTAAGAGCTCGTTGTTGACATCTTGTCCAACAGGCACAAGACCCCATCGGTGCTTCTATGATCGGTGGCCTCTCGCAGCTCAGCCACAGGTCATTGTTCCTTCTATAGACGCTTTAGGGCAAGGGAGGGACCGTGATCAGACGAGAGCCTGTTTTTAGCTCAGGTCCTCAAAGTTGGTGCCATTAGGCACAAACGGGCAGCTGGGCTGTTGCTCCACCTGACGTGGCGAGCAACAAATATAGAAACCTTCTTGGACCTCTTCATTGCTGCCCCCAATCCGCACCGTGTACAGATACCAGGACCGACCTCTTTGTTGTACACAGAGGTGCTGGATCTCACCTCTCCTCGGCTGCTGAGTTGACCACCGGCCCCGTCGATTCAGGGCGTGGTCTGCTGTGTGCTTCCCTCATTGCTGTCGTCCTCGTTCCTTGTCAGCTCGTGTGTGGTGCGCCAGGTGTCGTAGCTTCAACTCCCTCTCGCTCAGTTACGCCACCTTAACAAACTAAGACAACTAATTTTAGTACATGGAAAGTGCTGATGTTTAACCATCAGTACCATACTTTTTATTTTTTATTGAAGACAATGAAATTGTCTCATTACAAAAGAAATGATTTTACTTGTTTGTAAATAAACTTCAGGATCACTTAAAATAGAAATGTAACAGAACTTTTTTATACATAAACATAAATGTACAAGACAACTTGCTTCACAGTCGTTCACACACACACACACACACACACACACACACACACACACACACACACAATCAAGGGATAGGGAATCAAGATTATCTGGACAGGATCCCATAATCATTTCTAACTACCAATTCCTACGACTAACACGGTGTTATCCAACCCGACTACGTATCTACTATTTACCACTTTTTATCTCTAATCTTGTTTTTCTTCTGAATTCCCTATGTGGCAGACGTCCCTCTTATTGTGCCTGCGAACATGTATAAAACACAACAAACTTAGACATGTGTCAGTCTTACCAAGATTTTTTTTTTTTTTTTGGTAGTTTGGATAGCGTTCTTTATCGTGTTCTATTGCGACACCTCTTCTCTCCTCTATTTTCTTCCCGTTTTCTCCTTTTGTCACGAATGGTTTCATAAGGCCTGTGAACATGTTTCGGATTAGCAATGTCACAATGGCACAACACAAATATAGCTCACTGCTCACGCTCGCAGTTGTTACTCTATCTTAGTATCAACAAGTATTTCTGGTGTATTAATGCTGTTGTTCGCCCTGTAGATGATTACATCCGGTACTGGGTGCGCTAATTCATGCAACTGCGCATAGCTGTCCACCTCTTACGTATTCAGGGGCATTACGAGATGCGTCGGTGCGTCCTCGTAACGACCTACGGAACTGGTCACCTTAAATATGCTCTTCATTGACGGAGGTACAATTACAGTGAACCTTCCTGTAACTTACATAGTCCCTAATCTGTCTTTTTCTAGGGGTACGCCCAGACATACTTGTTTTCCATTCTTTAATCATGTGTTTTTACCAAATAATCTAGTGGACTTCACTTTCACAACATCTAGAGGCGAGATATCATTATTAATAATAAAAACGCAAAATATAGGCACATATAAACGAGACATTCTACCACTAAGATCAGTACATACACAAAGAAACAAGACACTTTAACAAAATCCTTATTCTAAGCCTATATTTACTATAATTCCATGTACAAAGTCAGCAGTTCATCATTCCACAAATGTCTTTACATGTGCTATCGGATGCACTCCCAGTGATTTTCCTGTTTTTATGGATTCTACTTCCAATGCGTTGTCATGCACTATACTCCGCACGAGCACAGGCCCACTATACGCGGTGAAGAATTTGTGGAACAACTTCCTTTGCTTATTTGACAGCCGGTGTGTCTTAATGAGTACCTTTCCCCCAACCACAAAATGGCTCTGAGCACTATGGAACTTAACATCTATGGTCATCAGTCCCCTAGAACTTAGAACTACTTAAACCTAACTAGCCTAAGGACATCACACAACACTCAGTCATCACGAGGCAGAGAAAATCCCTGACCCCGCCGGGAATCGAACTCGGGAACCCCAACCACAAATTTTCGTACTCGCGCCCCTTTATCCGCTCGTGCTTTGCAATTCTCGCCTGCACTTCGGATATTTTGTAGGGCTTCCTTGACGACGGTCCCATGTCACTGCCGTGACTCCACTAACTGACGCAGCCTGTCCGGCGGGTCCCGGTTCTTTAGTACTGTAATTGGAGTTAACAGTGTGGTGCTGTGGGATATCTCATTAATTACTTCCTGGAAATCTTTGATGAAGATGTCCCATGTGGCGTGCTTCTTACTGCAGTACAATCCGCAAAGGTTTCGTAAATCCTTCATTGTTCTTTCAGAGGGATTAGAACTGGGGTGGAAGCGGGATATGAAAACTGGTTTAATTCCATGACTTTCAAGTGTTCTCTTCCATACCTCCGACCTGTACTGTGGCCCATTGTCTGACAAAATATACTCTACTGGCCCTACCTGTGCCACTAAATCTCTACATAGCGCCCTGCTCACCGTTGTCCCGGTTGCTCATTTCAATGGTGTCAGGGTGATTTACTTAGACGTTAGTTCTAAGACCACTATGATGTATCTATAACCCCTTTGTGTGGTTGGTAACGGACCCATCAAGTCCGTCGCCGCTGTTTGTCTTAATTTCTCCGGGATAATGGGGTACGGAGGCGGCTGCATGGCTACAGTACTGGTTTTCGCCTTCTGACACATTTTACGTACCGCGAGAACCTTGCGTATTCGTCTCTCCATGTTTTTGAAGTGACAGACGCTTATTAGTTTCAAGAAGCACTACCTGGGTCCGAAGTGAGCATAACTGAGATGTGTATACCAGATGAGCTTGTTTATTACTTCCTCTGGCACACACACGACCCACAACGTCTCACCCGGATTTCTTCTGTAAAACGCGACCCCCTCTCTTAACAGATAATGCTGCCTAAGCCTGGCTTGCGTTCTGTCTTTCCACTTTTCTTTTATTCCTCTCAGCACAGGATCTTTGTCTTGTTGTCGCCCAATATCACGCATTGTCACTGTGATATAATTTTCAAATGCCACTTTTCGTAGATAGAACAAAGAGAAATGTTCTTGTTCCAGTTCTTCAGCTTGATAATCGCTTATCGCCCGAGGGGAACGGGATAGTGCATCCGCTATTACATTTGTGGGTCCCGGTACGTAGACTATCGTGAAATTGAATTCCTGGAGGACAGCAACCCATCTCGCAAGCCTCCCATGCGTTAATTTGGCCGTAAGTAAGACGTCCAGAGCTCTATGGTCGGTATAGACATGTGTCTTACGTCCGAATAAAAAGTACTTGAACTTCTGGAACCCCACACTATCGCGAGGGCCTCCCGTTCGGTTACTGAGTAGTTCCTTTCGCTTTTACTCAGCACCCGACTCCCGAACGCGATCGTTTTGTGTATCTTTATTCCATCTTCTTCATATTCTTGGAAGACCATTACGCCTAGTCCAGTTTTCGCGCTATCCGTGGCCATACAGAAGTCATGCGACAGATCAGGATGTGACAGAATCGGAGCCTTTACCAGAGCTGATTTTAGCATACTGAATTCGCTTTCTGCATCATTGTTCCATACCCACGCCGCATTCTTTCCGGTTAATTGACACGGTCGTGGTGTCACCAATGCCTCTATATATACGAATTTTTTGTAAAAATTCACGACACCGAGAAAGCCTCTCAGCTGTTTCCTTGTGATAAGTGTTGCAAATTCTGCGATTGCCCTCATCGGCTCTGGGTCTGGCATAATGCCTTCCCCTGAGATGACATGATCCAAAAAATGTCTTCCTCCAAAACATAACTTTTTTATATTTACCGTCAGCCCACGTTTACTTAATTTGGAGATCACTTCTCCTAGAAGATTGTTGTGAGATTCCCATGTCTTTTCTGCAATGAGGATATCATCAACGTAACATGTTATTCTATCCCTTAACCCCTTATCCAAAATTGTTCCTAATCCTCTTATAAATGCTGCAGACGAAATATTCAGGCCAAAGGGGAGTCTCTTGAATTGATAGCATCTACCAAATGCAATGAACGCCGTGTATCTTCTACATTCTGGATCCAACTCGATTTGCCAGAAGCTGGATTTCAAATCCAGAGAGGAAAACACCGAAACGCCATGGAATTTCTGCAGCAACTCATCAAGCCTCTCGAGTCTGTCGGTTTCCGGAACTATGATCGTATTGATCTGCCGGGAATCTAACACAAATCAAATTTCCCCGTTCCTTTTGTCTACGATCCTGAGGGGGCTGTTATATTGTGACTTTGCTGGCTCTATCACATCCTCCCTCTGCATCCGCTGGAGTTCGATAAAAACACGATCTCGGTACTACCACTGAATCGGGTACGGCGGTACTCGAAACGGTTTGTGCCTCTTTACGTCAAATTTATATTGATAGCCCTTTATGGAGCCCGTCTTGGGGAGAAAAACTTCAATATTCCTTCTTAGCACATTGTCTAACCCTTCTTTGTCTGCGTCTCTCATGACCTTTATGCCCCGCAATTCCTCGCTTATTTCCTTATGTATTTCCTCTAACTGTGCTTCTTTCGAAGTACTATCTCGATTGTCCTGTCCGCCGTTGGTTTCGCCTGTTGACTCCTCCTGGTTTGGAAACTGTAGTCTGAGACAGCTCTTTTGTACCTGCCCCGGGATTGCCTGTTCATCGAAACGAGGATGGATTTTGTCACCCTCTCCTAATGTCACTTTTCCTCGACCCAAATCGATTATGGTTCTGTTCGTTGATAGGAAATACATACCAATGATAATATCGGTGGACAGTTCCGGAATAACGAAAAGATTAGCAGTCAACTGATGTACCTGACATTCGAATTCTAAACGTGTCTGTTGAGATATTTCTATGCTCTTTCCAAGTAATGCACCCCTGACCTTCGTCTTTTGTGTGGCAAGAGTCGGTGGATTCAGCACATTCTTACATGTCTTAAATACCTCTTCTGAGATCGCTGAAAGCTGGCTTCCACTATCAATTATAGCGGCCACCGTTAAGTCACCTATTTTGATTTTGACTACTGGGTATATTTCTTTATTTTGTTGCTCTTCCTTTTCTTCGAGGAGTAACTGGGTGACATCCTCGTATTCGATAATGTTTATGTTACTGACTAGTTCCGAGGCTACGGACGTTTTGCAACTCCTGCCCGCGCTCCTGCCCGTTAAGGTGGGATGGACCAGGCTTCGGAGGGCGGACTTCGACATCTTCCTGGTTGTTATTTTGGTAACCATTATACCTGTTCCTTCCCGATTGCTGATTACCTCCCCAGGTCCTTTGTGATTTGCTATGTTGTACCGGAGAGTGTCGCTCTTCTTCCGTGTACCTTCTTTTCGAGCTGCCATTACTCTTATTTTGATTGTGGCCGTTGTAGTTCGGTGCTGGCCTACTATCCCACTGGGGTCCATTATTGCGACGGTTGTTATTTTGTTCATGCTGTCGGCGTTTCTCCCGCGGCTGTTCCTCTTGAAATGCGAATTCCAGTTCACGCAAAATACCCTTAAATACCTCAGTATCGCTACCACAACGACCAGCAAGTGATTGTTGATACGAGATGGGAAGTTTCTTGTAGTATAATCTGATGATTTCCGCACCGCTACATGGGTTGTCTAGGTACTGGTTCCTTTTTGTCATATTTTCAAAAAATTTGACCGGACTCCGGCACCCTGCCCCTTCCATATCTCTGAACATCATAATTTCTTGTTTGATCCTTTCTTGGGTTTCTTTATACCAATACTTGCCCAAGAAGGCATTCTTGAATTCTTCGAACGAGACACTCGTCTTTGCTATATTTCTCATGTACTCAGAGGTCGCGCCCTCCATATGAGAGCACACAAAATCTAGCTGGTACATCAATGACCAGTGTGGAGGCAAAGATAACTCGAATTGTCCCATAAAAGTTTTTGGATGCAAGCTATTACCTTCGTCCTTGTAGTGATGGAACTTTCGGACTGATACAAAATGCTTGTAGTCAAACCGATCATCATTCCAGTTATCATTTCGCCCGTTCTTACGATTCGTATGAACTTCGGGACGTGGAATAATTCGTTCTGACACGCTATCGTCATCTCTCCCCCTCTGTATGTTCGACAGTTGTTCGGTACATCTAATCAGCCGACAACAGTTGTGCTCACTGGACTGGTGCGCGCTGTCCGTGTTTACCTCGGTCGTTGCCTCAGAGCTGTGAAAGAAGGCGTGGCTCCCGTTGCTTATAGTGTCAACTTTGTCACACCGTGAAGCGGTTATCTGTGTTCCGGCAAGTGACGGTTCAGTCGACGCAGTAATTACACCCTTCTCCTTTCCTGATGTCTCTGTAATGAGACGTTTTACCTCGTCCTCTAAATTTCTTTTCAATATCGCCACCTCCTCTTTCAACATCTCGTTAGGCCTATGTCCGGTTGCTCTTGTTGCTTTTCTTCGACACGTTTTATCCGGCTTTGTAGCCTTGATAACATGACCTTTCCTACTTTTGCCGTGCTTTGCGTGGAGTCCCGAGTTTCTCTCGCTATTTTCCTTGCACCTTTCGCAATTAATTTGGCTTCATTTGCTGTTCGTTTGATGATGGCAATCTCTTTCTCTATTTTGACGCCGAGATTCTTTCCTCCTCTTTTACTTCCCTATGAACTTCTGCGAGCCTATAGTTCAGCTCCGAATTCGCCATTTTAATTTCGGCATTAAGGTTGGCGCTCTGCTCTAAGTTCACCGTTTGCATCTGTTGCAACAGGTCCGTAATGTTTTTGAGAGTAGCCGCATTTTGATCCTCGTTCTTTTCTGGTTGAAAATGCGACTCTTCTCCTCTGTTCTGAGGAACCCTTCGATATCTAGACAAGTACCGTCTCCGCGCTCCAGTCGTATCACTTGTGAATGAATCGTTTGAAAATGGTCGGGCACCGTTTTGTTCCAACACACTCTGGCTTCTTAGGCTGGATCTTCCATACTTATGGATTAATCCTGTACTCCCTGCGTCCCCCGAGCCCTCAGTATCACTGCCTGAATCAACGTCCTTGCTATTCAGCGGACTAAACCAGTCGTGAGACGCAGTTTCAGGAAGTTGCAACTCGCGTTCGTCACGCTCGTCGCTAGAGCTTTCCCTACTATCACCCATTTTCTTCCGAGTAACAGTCTGATTATATTCTGCCGTTGTCTTGGCTTTTCTCGTCGTTATCATCTGCACTTTTATGTTACACGGAAACTCAAAACCCAGGTACCCCTTCCACTCAGTAATTAGATAACGCAAAACATATATCAGCACACATATTGATACACTGGGTGTGAGCAGTGACCCGACAAAGAGTTAATGAAGCATTTCCCCAAAAAGGTTAGTACCAATGATTGTGTTCTGTGTGCTCAGCATCGGCTCATTACGGCACTGCACTCCAACAAATCACAAATACACACATATACAATGCATAGGCAATGTCAATTTGAAAGGACAGCACACGAAGAAGACAATGTAACTTATTGTAACTAATGCTAACCGTTTTTTTTTTCAATTACAAATGGCTAAGCAATGGATCACGTGGAAAAACTTACATTTTCAAGACTACTTCCTAGCAGATCCAAAAGTATCGTATCCTGGCATGGGTCAGTCATATGTACTCGTAACATCACACCCGTCACTTATCTGGTTTTGGCGTGTGTTCACCCCAGCTAATTGACTAACAGATCAACAAAGAGTGGAAAACTGCCGCAATATCGGATAACACAAAAAAAGTAATAAGGCCCTGTGACTCCTGATTGAACTGCGGTGGCAGCGTTACCATTAATTGATTCAGAATTCATCACTTT
Source organism: Schistocerca americana (assembly GCF_021461395.2). NCBI lineage: Eukaryota > Metazoa > Arthropoda > Insecta > Orthoptera > Acrididae > Schistocerca > Schistocerca americana. The sequence goes on along the minus strand of NC_060122.1, from coordinate 115,918,184 downwards.
TAATTAAAAAGGGGTGCACATTGATATTATATTCAGCTATTGAACACCAGATGCAAATGTTGAACATAAAATTAACTAAGAAAGTGACTTGGGATATCTACTACTTTATTGAAAACAGATGCAATCGATTAGCACAAATTTATTTTAAATCCCGACCTTCAATCATCACATTACAAGAATCTCCTATCAGGCTGTGGTAATAAATTGCGTTTACGTGGAGTAAAGCGCGATAAATCAAAATTAATTCCTATCAACCGACCCAGGTGTAATGCGAAGTGCGAGAAGAATTCCCCAATACATGGCCCATGAAACCGTTGTGGAAACTTTGCTGACGTGATCCAACAAATTAATCAGCTGGAGCAGGTGCAATATCACCGAATTCAGCGTGGCGGGGTGGCGTCGTTGTGAGGACGTCGGCCGGCCTCGGGGTTGCTGCAGGGCTGCGCTCGTCTATTCACTCCTAGGTATCTTGCTCAGTACAGAGCTGAATCTCCAAGCTCAATCGTTCCATTTGCTAAGTCTTAAACTGCAGAGATGCTCACTCTTTCTCAGGCAAGCTGAGTAAAGAGCGCCACGTCCGCACTCTAGGCAAGCTGGGAACGGAAGACCCCTACGGAGCACTTCTCCCAGTCCGCTCTTCACCTCGGTTTCCCCTCCAGCAAAATCACTTACGTCAATTCCAGCACAAGTCACGTTAATTATGGGTTGCTTCCCAGCACTGACCAATGCCTGCTCTGGGAAGTGAAAAAATTCCCACAAAATTTCCCTTCCTCTCAACTTCCGGTGTTTAGCTCCTCCCAGGCCACCCATCAAGGTTAGCGTCTGCACAAAACACCAATTTTTGCGGAATTCTGACTCCCAGGAGAGTACTTCAAATTCCTAGGTCCTACATTCCCATCAGAGGCCAGCGTATTTCATTCTGTCGCTCTTCACCTGATTTACTTCAGACTCTGCGGACTGTGAATTCAGTGTGAAGTTGCTATAGTCACGCACGCATATTTTGGCCTCTGCTGACCGCTCCACCATAGCTTTGCGCGGCTTTCTCTCATGTTTCACTGAAAACGGGATGTCAGACATTTATCAACAGGCGTACAAGTTCTCCGTCTGCTTTCCGTTACACCAGCATGGGGTCAACCACCCACTCACTGTCACTCATCTTAAGGCAGCTGGAGGCCGCGCCCCATTACCGTTTTCTCAGAGCTTCAGCCACCCTAAACTGTCTATTGTCGCTTACCTTCACCGCCCCCCAGTCGGCCATGGTCAACTCTGAATACTTCCTTGGAATAAACTAGCCTCCAGTAAATCAACGCGTTTCCAAGAAGTTTTCATGTCATATGAATTACTTTAAAACCATCACCCGACATTAATTATTCCAATACGTCCATACTATACCCTCTACAAGATGCATTGTGCCTTGTCAGTCATTTTTGTTCAGCCCTACTGTTCGCTCAACGTGAGTTAGGTGATCTTTATTGACTTCATGTAAGGGGCATAGTTCTTGCCATCTTACAGTAGTTGTAGTTTTTCACTGTTGTACAGTAAAACAGATGTGGCATGCATGTAGATTTGCACCAAGTATTTCGCTGCTGTGCTTGCAATTAATTAGATATTATTTTGCAGTGCTATTTTAATGTGTTTTCTTATTTTACTGTTCAAATTGTGCTTTTCTGTGTTACCGTGTGAAATATTGTGACAATTATGGCGTGTGAAAAACGTTATACTGGGCTCCAAAGTAAACTGAGAAATGACAGTGAAGACGAGAGTAGTATGTTGGCGCCACCGTGTAATGTTTTAACTAATGTTCAACACAGTAATTTGGTAATTGTGCGTAGGGAAATTAACCAGGTGGCAAATAATGGTGTAGACAGTGAAACAATTAGTGAACAGGGAAGAATTATGAATTAATCGGTCGGCAACAGCTCGCCTCAGGAATCCGAAATGACGGGACACAGCCGGCCGGTGTGGCCTAGCGGTTCTAGGCGCTACAGTCTGGAGCCGCGCGACTGCTAGGGTCGCGGGTTCGAATCCTGCTTCGGGCATGGATGTGTGTGATGTCCTTAGTTAGGTTTAAGTAGTTCTAAGTTCTATGGGACTGATGACCTCAGACGTTAAGTCCCATAGTGCTCAGAGCCATTTGAACAATTTTGACAGGACACAATCTTGCAAATACTGTAGATTCAGGTTTTGCGTCCTCACCATTTTCTCAAATAAATCAAGACACATTTTCTGCTTTTCAAAATGCGTATACTGTCGGTTCATATGCACTGCCGAATAGCACTGAGGTACACGTTTCAAACACCAGTGCATTGTTATTACAATCAATGCAACAAATGGGGCAAAAGCTTCAAATGTTAGACACAATGGAACAACACCAGAGACAAACACAGTAACAGTTAGACGCAATGGAACAAAATCAAAAACAGTCACAGCAACAACTGGAACAAAAACAGAAACAAATTAAAGAAACACTTCAACCAACACGTGAAAATGTAACTACTGAGTTACATGACATCGAATCGAAATGTCAAAAAGTCTGTAATGACGAAAAAAAAACAAATTTGTGAGCATTTTCTACCTATTTTTTGGCGGCATGAATATGCATTACAGAATCACGAATCAGATATAAAAGAACTGCAAACTATTGTTCATGAAAATCACGAGACCTTGCGGGCTAAAATTGACTCAGTTGCATCTACCGATTCGGTTATGCAACTTGCAAAAACTGAGGAACACTTAAAGGATATAAGACTCGCCGACATGATGATTTCGCCGGCCGCTGGTGGCCGAGCGGTTCTGGCGCTATAGTCTGGAACCGCGCGACCGCTACGGTCGCAGTTTCGAATCCTGCCTCGGGCATGGATGTGTGTGTTGTCCTTAGGTTAGTTAGGTTTAAGTAGTTCTAAGTTCTAGGGGACTTATGACCTCAGCAGTTGAGTCCCATAGTGCTCAGAGCCATTTGAACCATCTGACATGATGATTTCGACTATAAGCTGTTCATTACTAGACGTAAATTCAAAACATTTAAGAATTCTGGCAACGACATTCATCCACAAGCGTGGCTTCATCAATTCTCTCATTGTTCTCCTCCCAACTGTTCATTAGAGCACAGATTAGAATTTACGTGTGGCTACTTAGAGAATAAACCAGCTGTAAGAACGCGATCGGTCATTCACGATTGTCACAGTGAAGGAGAATTTTATCATGCCTTCCTCTCAGCATATTGGTCTCAAGCTACACAAGACCGAGTAAAACATAGCATCGTAATGATGAAACATTTCGAACAATCTGAATTTTCCATCTTGTGAAATATTTTGAAGACATGTTGCATAAGAATCAGTACTTGTCAAACCCATACAGCCCCTCAGAACTCATCCGCATTTGCTTAATCAAATTGCCTGAACATTTACGACATACTATTTTGGCAGGACGTTGCAATGACGACATTGAAGCTTTTCACGGATTCTTACAAGAATTGGAAATTGACACTGACAATTGCGGGACGCGAAAACAAGAACACAATACTTACAGGTCACATCAATCATAATTCCGCTATGAGAGAAATAAGAAATGGACATGACAAGGCTTTTCTTACAACGCAAATAGCGACCAAAACAGACACCACCCGTATGACAACCGTTGGCAGAGTAGTAATAATTACAGAGAAAGATCACCTCTCTGCTGTAATAACTATGACAGAGACAATCAAATAAACAGACATGGGAACCAAAATAATTATTATCAAGGGAGACAGAATTACTTCAGACACAACAGTCCACCGCGCAGTTACGACTCAGGGAGAAATTCTGCACCACGTTACCGACAAGAGAGAAACTATGGAATCTACGGACATGTCGACAGACGATATAATCGTAACGATAGACCTGAATTTCATTAGAACTGGCGGGATTCAAACAGGGCACGGCCCTCTCGACAATGTGAATTTGTAGAAGTGAGATCTCCAAATCCCAGTAACGATGCGTGACAACAAAGGTAATAGACAATGACTCGCACCGCAGGCAGCCTAGTGCGTCGGCTGGGCTTGAGAAAAATAACATAAGCTAACCTTGAGAAAAATTCCAGTATTCTTTAGCAACGTACACCATATGAGAATTGCGTTGAAGTTGAAACTCTGCGTACTGGGAAGAGTAAAGGTTTACTCCGTATTTCACATGTAAAACCGTTTATTGAAAGCTAATCTGCTTTTTAACTTAGTCTTTGCTATAAAATTTTTCACTTCACATTACTAGTATGCTTTGTCACACTTAGAAACTGTGAACATGCAACAATGTTTTGAAGTTAACTATCCAGTCTAGAACCTGTTGTTGTTGTGGTCTTCAGTCCTGAGACTGGCTTGATGCAGCTCTCCATGCTACTCTATCCTGTGCAAGCTTTTTCATCTCCCAGTACCTACTGCAACCTACATCCTTCTGAATCTGCTTAGTGTATTCATCTCTTGGTCTCCCTCTACGATTTTTACCCTCCACGCTGCCCTCCAATACTAAATTGGTGATCCCTTGATGCCTCAGAACATGTCCTACCAACCGATCCCTTCTTCTGGTCAAGTTGTGCCACAAACTTCTCTTCTCCCCAATCCTAATCAATACTTCCTCATTAGTTATGTGATCTACCCATCTAATCTTCAGCATTCTTCTGTAGCACCACATTTCGAAAGCTTCTATTCTATTCTTGTCCAAACTATTTATCGTCCATGTTTCACTTCCATACATGGCTACACTCCACACGAGTACTTTCAGAAATGACTTCCTGACACTTAAATCTATACTGGATGTTAACAAATTTCTCTTCTTCAGAAACGCTTTCCTTGCCATTGCCAGCCTACATTTTATATCCTCTCTACTTCGACCATCATCAGTTATTTTGCTCCCCAAATAGCAAAACTCCTTTACTACTTTAAGTGCCTCATTTCCTAATCTAATTCCCTCAGCATCACCCGACTTAATTAGACCACATTCCATTATCCTTGTTTTGCTTTTGTTGATGTTCATCTTATATCCTCCTTCCAAGACACTGTCCATTCCATTCAACTGCTCTTCCAAGTCCTTTGCTGTCTCTGACAGAATTACAATGTCATCGGCGAACCTCAAAGTTTTTATTTCTTCTCCATGAATTTTAATACCTACTCCGAATTTTTCTTTTGTTTCCTTTACTGCTTGCTCAATATACAGATTGAACAACATCGGGGAGAGGCTACAACCCTGTCTTACTCCCTTCCCAACCACTGCTTCCCTTTCATGTCCCTCGACTCTTATAACTGCCATCTGGTTTCTGTACAAATTGTAAATAGCCTTTCGCTCCCTGTATTTTACCCCTGCCACCTTTAGAATTTGAAAGAGAGTATTCCAGTCAACATTGTCAAAAGCTTTCTCTAAGTCTACAAATGCTAGAAACGTAGGTTTGCCTTTCCTTAATCTTTCTTCTAAGATAAGTCGTAAGGTCAGTATTGCCTCACGTGTTCCAGTGTTTCTACGGAATCCAAACTGATCTTCCCCGAGGTTGGCTTCTACTAGTTTTTCCATTCGTCTGTAAAGAATTCGTGTTAGTATTTTGCAGCTGTGACTTATTAAGCTGATAGTTCGGTAATGTTCACATCTGTCAACACCTGCTATCTTTGGGATTGGAATTATTATATTCTTCTTGAAGTCTGAGGGTATTTCGCCTGTTTCACACATCTTGCTCACCAGATGGTAGAGTTTTGTCAGGACTGGCTCTCCCATGGCCGTCAGTAGTTCCAATGGAATATTGTCTACTCCGGGGGCCTTGTTTCGACTCAGGTCTTTCAGTGCTCTGTCAAACTCTTCACGCAGTATCATATCTCCCATTTCATCTTCATCTACATCCTCTTCCATTTCCATAATATTGTCCTCAAGTACATCGCCCTTGTATAGACCCTCTATATACTCCTTCCACCTTTCTGCTTTCCCTTCTTTGCTTAGAACTGGGTTTCCATCTGAGCTCTTGATAGTCATACAAGTCGTTCTCTTATCTCCAAAGGTCTCTTTAATTTTCCTGTAGGCGGTATCTATCTTACCCCTAGTGAGATAGGCCTCTACATCCTTACATTTGTCCTCTAGCCATCCCTGCTTAGCCATTTTGCACTTCCTGTCGATCTCATTTTTGAGACGTTTGTATTCCTTTTTGCCTGTTTCACTTACTGCATTTTTATATTTTCTCCTTTCATCAATTAAATTCAATATTTCTTCTGTTACCCAAGGATTTCTACTAGCCCTCGTCTTTTTACCTACTTGATCCTCTGCTGCCTTCACTACTTCATCCTTCAAAGCTACCCATTCTTCTTCTACTGTATTTATTTCCCCCATTCCTGTCAATTTCTCCCTTATGCTCTCCCCGAATCTCTGTACAACCTCTGGTTCTTTTAGTTTATCCAGGTCCCATCTCCTTAAATTCCCACCTTTTTGCAGTTTCTTCAGTTTTAATCTACAGGTCATAACCAATAGATTGTGGTCAGAGTCCACATCTGCCCCTGGAAATGTCTTACAATTTAAAACCTGGTTCCTAAATCTCTGTCTTACCATTATATAATCTATCTGATACCTTTTAGTATCTCCAGGGTTCTTCCATGTATACAACCTTCTTTCATGATTCTTAAACCAAGTGTTAGTTATGATTATGTTGTGCTCTGTGCAAAATTCGACCAGGCGGCTTCCTCTTTCATTTCTGTCCCCCAATCCATATTCACCTACTATGTTTCCTTCTCTCCCTTTTCCTACACTCGAATTCCAGTCACCCATGACTATTAAATTTTCGTCTCCCTTCACAATCTGAATAATTTCTTTTATTTCATCATACATTTCTTCAATTTCTTCGTCATCTGCAGAGCTAGTTGGCATATAAACTTGTACTACTGTAGTAGGCGTGGGCTTCGTATCTATCTTGGCCACAATAATGCGTTCACTATGCTGTTTGTAGTAGCTTACCCGCATTCCTATTTTCCTATTCATTATTAAACCTACTCCTGCATTACCCCTATTTGATTTTGTGTTTATAACCCTGTAGTCACCTGACCAGAAGTCTTGTTCCTCCTGCCACCGAACTTCACTAATTCCCACTATAACTAACTTCAACCTATCCATTTCCCTTTTTAAATTTTCTAACCTACCTGCCCGATTAAGGGATCTGACATTCCACGCTCCGATCCGTAGAACGCCAGTTTTCTTTCTCCTGATGATAACGACGTCCTCTTGAGTAGTCCCCGCCCGGAGATCCGAATGGGGGACTATTTTACCTCCAGAATATTTTACCCAAGATGACGCCATCATCATGTAATCATACAGTAAAGCTGCATGCCCTCGGGAAAAATTACGGCTGTAGTTTCCCCTTGCTTTCAGCCGTTCGCAGTACCAGCACAGCAAGGCCGTTTTGGTTATTGTTACAAGGCCAGATCAGTCAATCATCCAGACTGTTGCCCTTGCAACTACTGAAAAGGCTGCTGCCCCTCTTCAAGAACCACACGTTTGTCTGGCCTCTCAACAGATACCCCTCCGTTGTGGTTGCACCTACGGTACGGCTATCTGTATCGCTGAGGCACGCAAGCCTCCCCACCAATGGCAAGGTCCATGGTTCATGGGGGGGGGGGGGGGGGAACATATTTAGACAGTAATTACAAATGCATTGTTATAGTGAATAGACGACACAGTGTTATTGTGAGTGTACGTCTTGCTTGTTAGTTGCACGATTACGTAACGACGATAAGACTCACATACTTAGAACATATACCGGCACTGCTAACGAGATTTTAATGCAATATTTTGGTTTGCTTGAAAATACATTATGGATTTAAAGTGCTTTCTGAGATATACCAGATGACACAGGGGCTAGTTTATTTAACAGCTACACGATTATCACGACGCTACTAATGAGTGACACAATTTACATTGTTGCTTTTGCGTTGTATCTGTTTCATATCGGCACAGTTTTTCTGAATTGTTCTGGAAAGCAAAATATGTTTCAGTAGTAACTTTTGTAGTATAGGTACAATGAGACAGCCTTTTTCGTAGCACAACAATACATTACAGTATAGCACTTTCTTGATCATGGTACTGTACGTAATAACTGCGATATCTATATGCACAGCATTTCGCTTTTGTTTATTACGATGTAAATACATAGACTACTACAGAATTTTGCTTACAGACGACGATAATTACGACACTTGGCACATTTTTTTACCCTTAAGTAATGACAGAGATTATCTTACAACAAGACACAGTTTAGCGCTACAGTACGCGTATTTGAGTGATTAATTTTGTACTTAAAACATTTATTTTTAAAGATTTTTGAATTACAAAGATACAAAGGTTTTCCGTAATATATTTCATTCCATTGTTGTAATCTGTAACACCTGAGGGTATAATTACATTAATCCTTAGGGGGGTAACGGTTACTTTGTTTAACATGTGTTTGGCAAGCACAAGGAGCCCTAGTTAATATGGTACTTGCTTATACAACTTTACACATCGGTACCATATTTCTCTAACACATAAATTACACAGCTATATGATCATTTAACTGAGAGAGACAAACATTTATTTTACTACATCAGTGACAGATGTTTATGTAATTACGCAGTTGGATAACTTCAACTTATGAAATTGTATTTTGTCTGTACTTTGTGAACTGTTCATATTTTTTCGGAACCATTGTGATACTATGAGAGCTTTGAATGATGTATTAGGTATGGGATCATGATTTTTAAAGTACGTTTGAAGTAGATGACACTATTGAAATGAGCAGAGAATTTTTTTTTTTTAGGTTTTGAAACTACGGCGTTTTTGAGGTTTGGCTGAGGTTTTATGATATTATTACGATGACGATGTGTATTATGTTGCTGAGGTATGTTTATGATCAATAAGATGATGCTACCATATATGAAGAATGTGATTACGTGTTTATATGTATATGAATAATGAATAGAAGTTAGGGACTCTGGTTTGTGAAAAAGGATGTTGGAAACCAAGAATCGTACTTTAGGAGTTATGACTTGTGTGTCAATGCGTGAATGTATCACAACACTGCTATTCATAAGATTTCGTTTCTATGCATTTCTATGTAATTTTTCGATCTGTGAATTCTTTTTATATGAGACTCACTGTAGTGCAAACTGTTGTCGTAAATATTTCGGTAAGAAAGCTAAGTGACCTGGACGTAATGCGTTATGGGCGCCCAGCTATGCGCCAGTCACCTGGAGAAAAAGCCACTAGGTGAAAAAAAAAAAGAGGCCATTAACTTTGCTATTGACATTCCTTTGTAGAAAGCATCGCAAATATGCCACGCTATTACTTAGAAACATATGATTATACTGTGGAGCACGTACTTTGTGCTACTTACTGAAATGCTTATGAATTGATGGGAAATATTCTCACATCTGCACACCTGATTATGACAAGTGTCTTTCTACGAGAGTTGAAAGAATTTCTACTGACTTATGAAATGCCACATGGCTAGTGAATGATGCTTCATGCTTTGCTTTGTATATATATTTGACTATTTTGTTTAATATCTAGTTTCTAGCTGCACTGCAGCATTGGTAAAATAAAATTTAATAGATGTACTAATATAAATGTTTTCTGTCTACAGATCCATTAAACAATAATTTTATGATCTACTTTTTTTTAAAAAAAGGGAACACAAATAGACATTTCGCTTCACAAGAATTGCATAAATAATTTTTTAACGATCTGGTAACTTGTCTGCTAGAGTAAGTTATCGTGATCCATCACTCTAGTGTTAAGATGTCACAGGTATTAGACATGGCCATCTTTACTGTAATATTTTTCAGCTTAAGCTTTGTCATGTTTAGGTATAAGTTATAGCATTTGTTGCTCCTGTTTGCTAGGCATAGTGCTACTAAATTTCACTTTGTATTACAACTGATTTATTTTTCTTGTTGCTGAACATTGGCTTATATTAGTTGTAACGTTGCATTTGCTTTGCTAATTTATATTTATTGCTACTAGCTTTGCCAATTTGCATTTTTTTGTCATTGCTGTTTGTGTTAATTGCTTTGTGCTGTTGCATTGCCTCGTCCCTTAGTTTATGCATCTGAGCTCAGTAGATTTAAGTTAGCTTATGGGGGGTAGGCTATATAAGAGAATGAGTTGTGATGAATTGGAAGAAATGCATTGAGAAGTTATATGAAAAAGATTTGGGCCAAAATGAGTAGTGTACAATGAAGAATAATTATTTTGAAAGAGGATACGAACAAAACAGTAGGGTTTAGGGACAACAGGTGTAGATAGGACTTTTTGGGAATAATTATTAATGAAGGGAGATCTCCAAGAAGCACAGAAAGTTTTGTTTGCAAAATACTGCAGTAAAACAAACCCTGTCCTTTCCTTTTGTGTTATTCCGCTATGTGTTTGTGTACCCTTGTGTATTTGTGTTCTCCCTGTTTTTATGTGTTTATCTGATAAGAGTTATGTTGTAGAATTTTTCTAATACTATATTATTTACTTTGTAAAGATGTTTAGACATTATTAATTCTGTTCTGTTTCAATGCTCATGCGTGAAATTAATGTTTCGAAAACTATTCTCATTATTTATTTACTTATGTTATAATTCCTGTAACACTGATGTACATGTTTATTTCTATTCTTTTGTAAAGCCTGTATTACTACAAATGTTATCTGTATTATTATGTTTTTAATGATGTTTTCTGTACCTTAGTGATTGTGTTTTCATGTTATAAAATTGTAATTGACACCAGTTCATCAAATTAAGTAACTTCTAAGCATTCATTTCAGTGCACACATTTGTTTGTCACAATATATGCACAATATGTGAGAAGTTATGACTGTTATTGTTTGCACGTGTGTTAATAATTCAGCAAGGGACTGGTTAACAGCATTGCTGTTTCTAAGGACAATTCCAAAAAACTTTGTGAGTGCACAAGCGGTGGTTTATGGACTTGCTATATTGTCCGCAAAACTCTTCGATTGTGATTGTGCACCTGCACAGTCGCAACAGATGGCTGCTGGCCGTCTCTGCAAAGACTGCAGTGGGTCTGTACTTTTGATGGCCCACCAATACCGTACTCTCTACCAGGACTACAGTGGGTATGCTCTGTGATGACCTACCTACCAATATTCTTTAACTTCTACTGACTCTGCTGTGGGTTTGCTCTGTTGTGGACCATTACCTGTCTGCATGTCAAGAGTCAGCATTATCTTTCTGTTGGAAGGACTACACTACGTCTTCAAGACTGCATGGTAACCCACTAATTGCGTGTGCATTTTCTTTTACTGCTCAGACTTTGCACATAAAGTTGTAATTAATTCTGTGATGAATGATCAGGACTGTCTTTATGGACTGTGAGAAAATTTTAGCTTGAACAACATTGTATCGATAAGTGTGTGCATTTGATATATTTGTTAGTGTCAATATAAAAAATTTTTAACAAATATGTATTGGCCAGTGCCCAAAACAATTTGTAAAATTTTTTGTGGGGAGCACGGGGGCTACGTAAGTAGGCTGTTTAGGTTTTTATGCTGGTAACGCCACGTAGCGCTCTGTATGAAAATCACTGGCTGTGCTGTGTGCAGCCTGTGGCTGGTTGGCATTGTTGTAATATTCGCTGTTGTTGTGTTGGGCAGTTGAATGTGAACAGCGTGTAGCGTTGCGCAGTTGGAGGTGAGCCGCCAGCAGTGGTGGATGTGGGGAGAGAGATGACGGCGTTTTGAGAGCGGACAATCTGGACGTGTGTCCATCAGACACAGTAAATTTGTAAGACTGGATGTCATGAACTTATATATATATATATATATTGACTTTTGAATATTATTAAGGTAAATACATTTTTTGTTCTCTATCAAAATCTTTCATTTGCTAACTATGCCTATCAGTAGTTAGTGACTTCAGTAGTTAAAATCTTTTATTTAGCTGGCAGTATTGGCGCTCGCTGTATTGCAGTAGTTCGAGTAACAAAGATTTTTGTGAGGTAACTGATTCATGAAAGGTATAGGTTATTGTTAGTCGGGACCATTCTTTTGTAGGGATTATTGAAAGTAAAGAGAGAAATGTCTGTGCACGTTCGGTTTTGTTCAGCTGTTTAAAAATCAAATAACGTAAGGGGTTTATCAGCACAGTAATTCATAAATTTTTCTAAGGGGAGGTTTCAGGTGCAGGCTCTGGTCGTTGACCCTGAACGTAGAAAAATGTAACATAACGCGCACAAATCCATCACTGTACAGCTATACTATTGATGACAAACAGCTGGAGACGGGGTCTGCAATAAGATATCCAGGCGTATCTATCCAGAGTGACCTTAAGTGGAATGACCACATAAAACAGATATTGGGAAAATCAGACACCAGACTCAGATTCATCGGAAGAATCTTAAGGAAATGTAATTCAACCACGAAAGAAGTGGCTTATAAGGCAATTGTTCGCCTAATTCTTGAGCATTGTTCATCTATCTGCGATCCCTATCACGTAGGACTGACAGAGGAGATAGAGAAGATCCAACGAAGAACGGCGCGTTTCGTCACAGGTTCGTTTAGCTGGCGAGAGAGCGTTACGGAGATGCTTAACAAACTCCACTGGCAGATGTTAGAAGAGAGGTGTTGTGCATCACGGAGAGATTTACTGTTGAAGTTTCGGCACAGCACTTTTCAGGAGGAGTCGGACAACATATTACTTCCCCCACATACATCTCCCATATTGATAACGAGGAGAAAATTCGAGAAATTAGAGCCAATAAGAGGCTTACCGACAATCGTTCTTCCCACGCATCATTAGCCACTATTCGTGAGTGGAACAGGGTTGGAGGGATCAGATAGTGGTACCGAAATACCCTCCGCCACACACCATTAGGTGGCTTGCGGAGTATTGATGCGGATGTAGATGGGTACTTCCGTAACCAAGGCCGAAGCGTTTGGTACTTCAAAAGGCACCTATCAAAGATTTACGCAGCATACTGGGAAAGTGGAAAAACATCATTCGCATAGTCACGATGCGGATCAAACCGTCTGTTGAACAGCTGTGACATGAAGTCATTGAGACGCCCTGCAAATCCCACAGGACAGGACAGATAGTATAAATAGTGGAAAGGGGCCAAAATAAGGGCTGTCATTACACTCAAACATACAACTTCATTCCAGAATGAGATTTTCACTCTGCAGCGGAGTGTGCGCTGATATGAAACTTCTGCAAGGTTCGCAGAAGGTTCTGTAAAGTTTGGAAGGCAGGAGACGAGGTACTGGCAGAAGTAAAGCTGTGAGTACCGGTCGTGAGTCGTGCTTCGGTAGCTCAGTTGGTAGAGCACTTGCCCGCGAAAGGCAAAGGTCCCGAGTTCGAGTCTCGGTCGGGCACACAGTTTTAATCTGCCAGGAAGTTTCATACAACTTTATTATTTCATCAAACATTACGAGATCCCAAAATTTTTTTTTAACACACAGCTTTAATCCTTGGGACTTAATTACCGGCTGAAACCCACTTTAATTTTAAAACGGCTGAAGGCCAATAACTTAAAACGCAAGCATAATCAGAAATTTAACGGGCAAGCGTTATCTTAAAACAGTTCTTTAGTTAGGCTGAAGTGAACAAGTTAAATTCAAATGGGCTGAAGGCTCCATAACATTAATTTAAAAAAAATACCAAGGCCCTTACTTGAAACTGTTCTTTAATTTAGGCTGAAGGCCTTAAGAGCAAAAGAACAAACTCAGAATCGGCAGAAGGCCTAAGACTTAAAATTCAACAACATTAAAAGTTTTAAAATGCTAAAGGGCTTACGTGAAACATTACCTTAAAGTAGGCTGAAAGCCTTGAAAGCAAAACAACAAATTAAAAAAAAAAAAAATAGGGTAGTACACCCAAGGGCGCTATGATGTTCGAGGGTCGGCCTGGAATTCAAACACTAACGCTCGCTTAGGTGAGACAGGGAGTCGACACAACCATTTTCAATCCGCTGGGAGCCCAGTCTGTCAACAGACCAATGATCGAGATCAGTTCCTCTCCACACTTGCACCAAAACTCAAACGATGCTAACAGCAGAGACTGGAACAACAACCAGAACGGATCGCAGACAACCTACAAGCGATGGACGACCCAAATACACGTCGTCTAATCAGACGACCGAGCAAACGGCCAAGCAAGGTCGTTACCACTCAAACGTGTGTGTCGGCAATCGCCGGGCGAGTGATGGCTATCCTGTCCTTCCTCGCTACTCCACTTCAACCGACCAATTCAGAGCCAGTACGCCGACAATCTTTAAATAACTTGTCAGTCGAACCGCATAAACTACACACAGTTTCACGAAGACTTGCACGAAGAACTAGACAACGCTAAAGGCGGTGACTAGGCAAAACAAGGACGAATCACGAGTTGGCACACACAGCCAACCCATAAACGATCGCCGTCCAAATAGACGTCGTCGGACAAGACGACCGACCGTATCAACCAAGTCGTGCCCACTCAAATCACGCGAGTCGGCAATCGTCTGGCGAGTGCTGGCTATCCGCGCCTCCCAGGCGCTGCATTCCCCACTGGTGCTACGTCGCGACTGCGCCAACCGACCAACTGCTACACATCAGCACGGAGACAGCACTAAAATAACTGGGCAGTCGATATCGCCAGCTACACACAATTTCACAAACACTAGGACGAAGAACGCGATCAACGCTAAAAGCAGTGACTGTACAGTCACAAGGACGAACCACGAGTTGAGACACATACCGCCAACCCATAAGCGATCGGCCAGGAAATCGTCCGGTAAGACGACCAACCGACGATCAACCAAGACCGTCCCGAGCCATGTGTGCCGGCAACCGTCGGGCGAGTCATGGCTCTCCCAACCTCACAGCCGCTACAACCCGACCGAACTTGTGCCGCGTCCCAACTGTTCGACTGCCAGGTCCGAACTGCACAGCTGGCGCGGACTGGAGCGCCTAGAACCGCTCGGCCACTCCGGCCGGCAGTACGGTAAAAACAGGATGTAAAATAACAGATGGCACGAAGACGACCCACGCGCGGCTCAGTCATCGACGAGCATTATGATGAAAAATAAAAAGCCGATAGGTGTAAAAGTCACTGCGGAATTGTATGTTGCACTCATGAACGCTGTCGGCACAAAAAGGAGGTGAACGTAGCTCTATAAGCAGGAAATTGCAGGGGTAGCTAGAAATCCAAAATCATCAGTGATGGAAATGCCCGCAACAGGAAAACGTAGTGCCAAAGCTATAAAACCTGGAGTATGGAGCAACCAAAGAAAATCATTTGCTGGGATGAGTCTCTGTTTCGCAGTTTCAGCTTCATCCGACTTTACATTCCAAGAGTGAAACATCGCGGGAATTCTGTGATGATTTGGCCAGCCATATCTGTGGTATTCCATGGGCCCCACGGTTACTCTTCAAGGTCGAATTACTGCCGAACAATTATGTGACTGTTCTGGCTGATCAGGTCCATCTCTTGGTACAATGGTGGTTCTTCAGTGGTGATTCCGTGTTCCGAGACGATAGGGGTCCTGTGCTGTTCACACAGCATCGTCCAGGACGGGTTTCGTGACCACGAGGATGAATTGTCGCCACGTTGTGCTCTACTTCGGAGAGGAGGATTCATGATCGCCATGCACCTTCATCTTGGTTACCAGAACTGGCCGCTATTTTGCACGAAGAATGGTATAAATTCCCTTGAAAACCATGAGGGGTTTTTTCATTCCGAGATGACTAGACGTTTTGAATTTCAACGGTTTTCCTACGTCATATTAGCTGTGTTTATGTGTTGTTCGCACGATTATATGACGCCTCATATTCTCATGGAATTGCGTAAAGCAATACACTTACAAATATCGGGTTCTATATATAAAACGTAAAAGTCTAATCCGTATGCGATTTTTGTACTATCACCAGCACACACATTTCTTACGTCTTCAATTTTTTGATGGGCATACTTGTATCCCTGTCTTCAGTACTGTTCGTGCCCTCTGAGACGCCCACAAGTACAATTAAACTTATTACCTGATGTCTTAACACATGTCCTCTTGTCCTGCCCCTTCTTGCAGTCTGTGCTTTCCATGTATTCATTTTATACGCGATTCTACGAAGAACCTCCTCATTTCATATACTATCAGCCAAGTTAAGTTTCAGTATCCTTCTGTAACACCATACCCCCTCAAACTTTTCGATATTGTTCTTTTACAGCTGTACCCCGCGCGTTACTATGAAGTTGGTCAGCGTATGTACAGAAGTAAGGACTGTCAATGTTATGTCATCGCCGTATTATTCAGAGGAGTGAACGTCTTCGTATTCAGCAACACGAAAGTATTGTGAAACATATTAAAAGCCACTGCGCATAATGACAGCATGCATACTGCGACACTAGAACTTTGTTACTGTCAGTTGGTTCAAATGGCTTTGAGCACTATGGGACTTAACATCTGAGGTCATCAGTCCTCTAGAACTTGGAACTACTTAAACCTAACTAACCTAAGGACACCACACACATCCATACCCGAGGCAGGATTCGAACCTGCGGCCGTAGCAGTCGCGCGGTTCCGGATTGAAGGGCCTAGAACCGCTCGGCCACCACAGTCAGTTGGTTCGCTCCATATTTACCAGCATCATCCGTAACAAGATTTTCATTTTCGTATAATATTTAGACATGATCACACCCACTAGACGAGTGGAACATTTGGACAGGCTCATATTCGCATCTATAACTTAACATTTTCTACGGTGCTCTTTTAACAACCGAAACGCCTTGCATTTGGTATAACAAATTGCAGCAAATAGAGCATCGGCTACACCTTTAACGCATCTTAATTTGGACAGACTCATATTTGCATCTATAGCTTAGCTTTTAGTATGGTGCCCTTTTTCTGGGCGGGAAGGAGCGCCTGGTCCCTGGCACGAAACCGACCGGCGGATTTGTGTCGAGGTCCGGTAAACCGGCCAGTCTGTGGATGGTTTTTAGGCGGTTTTCCACCTGTGTCTGCGATTGCTGTGCAAACAAATTCTCCACGTACGCGTACACCACCATTAATCTACCACGCAAACATAGGGGTTACACTCGTCCTGTGTGAGACCTTCCCTGGGGCGTCCACCGGGGGCCGAACCGCACAGTAACCCTGGGTTCGGTGTGGGGCAGCGGAGGGTTGAAGTGGACAGTGGTAGTCGTCGTGGGGTTGTGGACCACTGCGGCTGTGGCGGGGAAGGAACCTCTCCGTCGTTTCTAGGTCCCCGGTTAAGATACAATACAATGGTGCCCTTTTAACAATCGAAACGCATTGCATTTGGTATAACAAACTGCAAAGAATCGGCATCGGTTACACCTTTAATACATCGCTGCTTTGAAACGGCATTTTTTTTTTCCCAGCACACACTTTCCAGTATCGCAATTTACGAAATGCGGCACTTCAACTTCAGCAAGATGCTTTCTGTTTAGATACGTGCTCCATTGGTGGACGCAGCAAGCTACCTCGCATCACGTAGAATCACGCAAAGAGTATTCGACAGCCATCCCTTTGCCGCTCGCGTCAGCTCAGGATTGCCAACAACGCGGCGCTGCGTATAACGCATCGCTTTGCTCGTCAGCGACCGCAGCGACGCTCCTGGCTTTCCATCGCATTTTCCGCATTTGAGCCGACAGTGGCGGCGAGCGCCATTGCCAGCTGGTGCCACTCAGGCCGCAGAGAACGCGGGAAGGCGGCGTTACAAATCAGCTGTTGGCGCACCAATCAGCATCAAGTGGCGCCCACTGAAGGCGACCGGCCCTCCTTTAGGATTCGAATGCTGACACCCGGCGAAAAGGGCGGACTGTGTTGGTTGGGGAAAAGGGGGGGGGGGGGGGGTAGAGGATAGTTGCGCGGCAGGGTGTGTGCCCACTGCCTACGGCCTGGGGCGCGCCGGCCGTGGGTAATTTAATTAGGCGCTGCCACGCGCAGGCGCATAACTCTCGCCCGCTCTTTGTGCCAGCCACGTCTTTCAGGGGGCCTTCCCTTCCCTCCCCGCCCCCCCCCCCCCCTTTCGACCCGCTGGCGCTAGTCTTTATAGAGAGCCACGCATTGTGGCCAGAGCTCATTGTTCCGAGATGGCAGGACGCCTTTCCGGGCCTCGCAGTCACGTAGCGTGTCCTGAAAGAAAAAAGAAGTGTTTTTGTAATACAAGACAGGTCAAAGTCACGTTACGCGTCTCCGCCGCATGTGAGTATGGTAGCGCTTAACTCAGCAATACTCTTTTGCCTATAAACTTCCGCTATGAAATTAGATGGGAGCAGTTTTCCGCCTCCATTGT
Source organism: Schistocerca americana (assembly GCF_021461395.2). Lineage (NCBI taxonomy): Eukaryota > Metazoa > Arthropoda > Insecta > Orthoptera > Acrididae > Schistocerca > Schistocerca americana. The sequence continues at coordinate 115,899,921 of NC_060122.1, read as the reverse complement.
CTTCCACATTGTTGTTGTTGTGGTCCTCAGTCCAGAGACTGGTTTGGTGCAGCTCTCCACGCTACCCTATCCTCTACTTCGATCGCCGTCAGTTATTTTGCTCCGCAAATAGCAAAACTTTCCTAATCTAATCCCCTCAACATCAGATTTTTGAAATTTATGAAAACATAGCGATCTTAAAAGTAGTTAAAATTAAAATTTAAAACAGTCTTCATGGCAATCTTGTTAAAATATTTAAAAAACAAAAATAAAAACAGAGCGAATCGCACAATATTCAGGATTTGTGCGGCATCCCGATGTGACTCCGGTGCGATGTTTGACTGCACACTCTCCGTCAAGGATCCGGTGGAACACGTCTGACAACTACAAAGAAATTCAGCCGTATAGTACAACGAGCATAGCGTAATTTCATCAAATCTGAGAACTGTTATGCCGGAACAAGATATGGACTCCCTGCTACGTTCTAACAAATCAGCGTCCCCTGGCATTAACACCAAACCAAAAATGGCAGCGTTCGCAGTGACCAGGAAGCGAGGACTGCTTATGAAATGCGTCGCATCGTTTTGCGCGATGAACTGTCGTTCCGTCCTACAACCAGATGAGCATCGCCGACGAGTATAGGTCCCATTGTTCCAATTATCGAGAGGCAGATTGCTGTTACTACCGATACCATGGTGTGGGGTATCTACACAGCCCGTAGTCACTGAGGGAAATCTGAAGGCCCAGCGCTATGTCACCGACATCCTGCGTCCTGAGCCAACTTTCAATAGGCAAATTATCCTCCACACATAGCACGTGATTCTACGAAGTCTCCATGATGTTTAGGCACTTGTGAGGCCAGCAGGGTCTTCAGATCTGGTCCCCACAGAACATGACAGGAACTATCTCGGACATCAACTGTGTCGCAGTGCCACCGTTCAGAATACCAAGAACGAATTAGAACAGTTCTGGGCCAACTTTCCTCGGGAGAGAATGCGACTGCTTCGATTCAGTTCCCAACTGAATCACCGCAAACAGCCGTGTGCAACGTCATACTGACATATGAGCTTTGTAAATTAGATGGTCATTGAAATAACACCACACACCGCGAAGCTCTAATTAGTTTCATCCTGCTCTTTTGGATGCTTCACGGTTTTTGTCAGACAGTGTGCTTTACTAATAGCGTTTACATTTTTACGTTCCTTGGATAATTTTCGGAAAACAAAGTGCCGTGTAGACGGTAAAAATGGCAACGACTTCTAGGAAGTTAATTGCTGTGTTTATCATAGCCCGCTCACCAGTTGCTCGCTTGATGTCTAGCCCACGTGGACCCACCTGCCGACTGGGCAACTACAGAGAGAATTCCAGCCAGAAAAAGTCGGTTGTTGCCAGTCTGGCAGTATCTACTGTCAACGACAAAACCGACAAGGTTCTGTAGTCCAAATGTACCCTTATTCTTCATTAATTAAAGCCAAATAGAGGCGTATTACTGTTAATAATGTAATTGAACTATAAAGTTCCAACTAAGGAACTGTGAAGCCAAGGTATTTTTATTCATTTTGGCTTTCGGCATCAATGACCATACAGCCTGCAGTTGTTACCTTTGCCCAAGTTAACAGAATTGTAAATTTCGCAATAGAACAATAATGCAAGTTTTAAGTAAAAAGACATGTTCTGAACGTAAGATAAAGGCACAAAATTATGACCTAGTTTTGGAACCGGGATGATTCCGTATGAGGACGACATACAGAGCAATGTATATTCTAAGCTGGATACAGCCTCATTTAAATAGTCCGCGAGCAAATTGTACTTACGTACATCAAACTGGTAAAGAAAGCAGTTACACTTGTGAGGAGCGGCTAAATCCCTGTGTAGGACCACTTGAGCGGCCGTATACTTGGTACACGACAATGTGACGTGGTTCAGATCCGCCACTGCCGTTGGATCCTTATCGCAGAGCCCAGAAGCGATATTTTTAATCGCTGTAAGTGCGCTGGTAATACCCATATCCCACCCTTATGCGAACGATTGAACCACATTACGGCTACGAAGTTTCACCGAGGTGAACCATTGCCGAGAAGAGACGTCCATTGTATCGCCGCCAGGTAGCCGCCCTAGTAGTGCTGGGACGTGTGCCATTCACAGTTCAGTTGTGATGAGGAGCTTTCTGAATCGTCGATTTGGGATCCGGGCAAAGGATGGGCGTTGGACGTAACTGTCTTTCCGTAATTACTCTTTTGTTGAGGCGGTCAACAGTTTCATTACATAGAACACCAAGGTACGAACTCCACTGGTAACGTCACCAAAGGATAGATATTGAGTGGGGCAGGAAGCAAATTGAAAAGCCTTCCACTAACGAAAAATTCAACAGGGCCACAGGTTTTCCTGAATGTAGGCGGTGACGGCTGAAAGCGACAAGAGTTCTTCTCACTTGCACACACCCACAGCCATTGCCCACAGCGTTCACAAAGGCTACTTAGTGCTAAGCGAAATGACGATAACCGCGCATGCACACTTCGACTTTATGTAGCGTGAATTACTATTTTGCAAACCTGAAATGAAGAGAAGTGAATCGACGTGGCACAACAGAAGGAAGTTGGAAATTAGGTTATAGATGTGGAGGTTCTCTGCAGAATCGATGAGGACAAGAACATGAGGGAAACATCCACAAGAAGAAGGGACAGTGTTGCAGGACATGAGTCAAGATATCGAGTAATAGCTTCCGTGGTATTTGAGGGGAAATCTGTTAGGAAAGACAGAGACTGGAATGAATCCTGCGCATAACTGAGGATTACGTTGCTAGTGGTACTCCAAGTCGAAAGAGTAGGCGGAGTTGAGGAATTCATGGACGACCTCATCAAACTAGTCAGATTACTTATTACGAAAAACAGTACACTAAACCGATGTAGTACGCATTAATGTAAACAAGCTATTACGATGACACTGAAACATGTTACTCGTTTTACTGTTATTCTTGTATGCTAGACAACAGTTGTACGTTAGAAGCGGGAGCAACAGCAAATTATATTTGGGGAAGCCACGGATCCGTGCTTCGATCAGATGTTAGACAGCGTAGGTGAAAGGAAGCGTCCTTGCCTGGCTCCTCTTCTTACTCCTACTCCCTCTGCTAGTTCTGCACTAACTCTGACTTTTTGCTTAAGGTTTAACTACTTCGCCAGTAGTCGGCCGCTGTAGCCGAGCGGTTCTAGACGCTTCAGTCCGGAACCGCGCTGCTGCTACTGTCGCAGGTTCAAATCCCGCCTCGTGCATGGATGTGTGTGATGTCCTTAAGTTAGTTAGGTTTAAGTAGTTCAAAGTCTAGGGGGCTGATGACCACAGGTGTTAAGTCTTATAGTGCTTAGAGCCAATTGACCCTTCACCAGTTTTCTTTCTCTCCAGTCGATGCCGAGTTTGCTTAAGATAAGCATCGATCTACTTCACCTCTTTCTAGCGACGGCTTTTTCCCAAATCAATAAAAGCTGCATGTACCTCTCTCCTAAGACGTCTCTCGCACCTACCTCTTTTCTGAAGCCATACTGCTCTTCTCCGAGGCCGTCATTCAGCTTGCTGCACATACTTCTACACACCGCTCTCAGTAAAAACTTGGCGGCATGTGATATAAAACTTGAAGTTCCCTGTTACTTGAATTTTCTTGTGTTATGCTTCTTTTGGAGTGGTACCAAGATCGATCCAAGGAGTCCATAGGCCACTGTACCTTTCCATATATTTCCCTGCGCATTCCCAACAGCACTTTCCTTTCCTTTCACATATTTACATGCATTTAAGTAAATGAAACAGATGTTACAGGCCAAGTTGTGTAGGGCGCCTCCAGGCACGTTTTCGCTGGTCATGGTGACTCAGCTCGGGGTGGGACTCATCACTGAAGACAGTTCTACTCCAGTCAGTGAGATTCCAGGCCGAAGACATGTCTGGAGGCGCCACGGACAGTGGTGGGGTACGAGTCAGACTGTCGTCCGCCATACGGCACCCAGCCAGGAGTGGCGGTCTGGCCAGCCATTTCTTTTGATAGCAGGACGCCTTTGGTTGTCTTCTGCGCCACCTTTACAGCACAGCGGTACGTGGGTGATACTCTACGCCCTGTTCTGTTACCCTTCGTGGCAAGCCCTCCTGGACGTACATTTCAGCAAGATAATGTCCGCCCGCACACGGCGAAAGTTTCTACTGCTTGCCTTCGTGCTTGTTAAACCCTACCTTGGTCAGTAAGGTCGTCGAATCTCTCCCCAGTTGACAGCGTTTGGAGCATTACAGGCAGGAGGACCCTCCAACCATCTCTGGATTTTTCAATCTAAAGCGCCAACTGCCAGAATTTGGCAAGATACCCCTCATGGAAACATCCAACAGCTCTATCAATCAGTGCCAAGCCGAATAATTGCTTGGCATAATGGCCAAATGTGGACCGATGCATTATTTACTTGCTCAATTTGTGAAGCTCTACCTCTTTAATAAATCATCTAATTTTCCAGAAATTGCGATCATTCGTTTATCTGTATATGAACATTAGATCTACCGATTTCCGTTTCATTCGGAGAATTTCCTCGTCGTGCGTCAGTATTTCTTTTTGGCTCAGAATATACTACTTGATTACCAACTCTAGTTTGCAAGACAGCTCTCAGATCGTCTCCACATATACCACCGGATACAACTGCAAAATTATGTCACTGTACGACACATGCTTTCATAGATACGACGTCATATTTATTGAGCTGCGTGAAAGCAATACTGCTGGGCGAAATTCACTAGAGTGGCAGATGAAATATGTGTGAAACATTTGTACTCATATTTGTAGGCATAATTAATCTTAGCCTCCTGTTTAATCACTGTGGTTATGATCCCCAGCTACGAATGTATATTAAAGACAGATGGGGCAGTTACAAAGCTACGTAAACGAGAGACGCAAGCAAACCCAAAGGTGTTTCTAATGGAAATCCCCCTCTTGAGAATAATTAGTATCTACTCGTAATCAAGGAAAGATGAGTCTACACCAATTTACATTTATTATTTATTCAACATCTCTCTCATACCCCCGAATCAGATTAAAATTTGCTCGTCGCTGAAGTTTCTGAATCAAGTTTCAACCTCAAGTCAGGTGGAGAGATAACAAGTCTACGTTAATAAGAGAACGCGAGCAGACTCAAAGAAACATTCCACATTTGCATCGCTGTGCTCGAAGGCGTTTATGTTTCCAAGTGCTTCCTATTTCTTAGGCTAAATTAATAAAGTTTTGTCGACATCTCTGGAGGACGTCGCTTTGACTAGTTCCTGAAAGAGTCTCCTCGTAAAAGTAAAACTGTCCTATCCAATTAACTCGTAGCTTCGGGCATCTGCAGGGAGAATCTTTTCTAGTATGCTTTTTTCATAGACATTAGGGCTCCAGTTTTTTCAACGTCTGGTCGGTTGCGAAATTAAAACTGCAGTGAGAATCCGATGAAGCTCCGCGCGTATGCGTTAACGCTGTAACTTTAGTATTCCAGTCGATCACGTAATGTCGCACTCGTCACTTCTGAGCTCGCAGTCAGCACGTAGACATGCCCAGACCAATAGAGTCTCCCCTTCCCCCTCCTCCCCCCCCCCCCCAAAAGGGTGCATTGAGCGACGTCATTCGATTTCTTAATGATACAGCCGAAATTCATCGACGAATTAATGAAGTGTACGGTGAAACTTTCGCCAGAGTGACATCAGTGTAAGGCAATGGTGCAGGAACTCTGAAGCGGTAAGGGAGGAAGCGAGTGTCACCTGATACTGTGATCAAAGAGTGGATCATAGTCGGGTTACAGTTTCTGTGCCGAATGATTCGTTTCCCGAAATTACAAAGTCAGCTCCCTGTACCACCGTGAGTGAGAGATTCGAGTCGTGCAAATTCTGTGTGAGATGGTTTCCCCACATGCTGTCCGACCACCACAAAACACAGCGAATGGCTGCCCGCCTTAACGTTTATCCAGCGCTGTCATGCAGATTTTTTGAATAAATTGCCACAGGGGAAGAAACATGCGTCCATTTCGAAAATGATGAAACAAGAAAGCAATCTGAACATTGGATGCACTGTCCTTCGCCAAGTAAACTAAAAATGTGCAACAAAAGCTACTTAGAAAGTGTACAGATACAGTGTTCTGGAAACGAAAAGGACATTTGTTGGTGGAATTCACGGAATGCGACACCGCCGTCACTGCAGTCTCTTTCGGGGCAGTGGCCGAGCGGTCTAGGCGCTTCAGTCTGGAACCGGACGACCGTTACGGTCGCAGGTTCGAATCCCGCCTCGGGCATGGATGCGTGTGATGTCCTTAGGTCAGTTAGGTTTCAGTTCTAGGGGACTGATGACCTCAGATGTTGTCCCATAGTACTCAGAGCCATTTGACCCATTTTTTTCTCTTTCGGGACGACTCACGACGTCTACGAAGGGGAGTACAGAACAAGCGGAGTGCTGTCAGCATGCTTTCTCCCCCTTCATGACAATGCTCGGTCGCACACTGCAGCTGCAGCAAAGACACTCCTGGAACGTCTTCATGGGATGTGTTTGGTACACACCATGCAGCCCGGACATGGGTGCATCTGATTTTCATCTCTTTGCGCACATGTCTCGGAGGACAGCATAGTGGTACAGACAGTAAGCTACAGAGCAGATCACCATAGAGATTTAGCTGAAAGTACAGGCGACTGCCTTCTGTGATTGGCGTATTAGCAAGCTGGCAAAGTGCTCGAGTAAATGACTATGTCGGAACGGCGACTCAGTAGAAAAGTAGCTGGAATGTGTAGCTAAGAGTTGCAAATAAAACATTTTTGTTTTTCAGAGTAGTTTCCATTTCGCAATCGACCGGATCTCGATAGATAAAATAGCTCACATACATCAATAAGAACAACAAAAATGGAATCAGTTAATTGACTCAGAATTGAGTTGATGAGGAAGAAACGTGCCTGGTGTTAGCAGCATTCGCGCTCTTAAGAGTTCCATACAGACTTTATTATGTATGCAGACAGCTCGTCCAACCTGGGAATCTCGACGATTTTTGATTGATACCGATAAGATATCGGATCAGGCACTTCCAACACTAAAGAGTATGTTTTAATTTTTAACTAGAAGTCGGGTAGTAAATGGTGAAAGAAATATTTTTTTTCGTGCGATGTAATTACATGTTAACAATTTTCAGATTTGTTTCCTTTACTTGTACTGTGAGACCTTGCTTCTTGCCAAATTTGGTGATTCTAGGTTAAAGAGAAGTACACTATAGGTTTTGATGAGTTAGCAAGTATCAAAACATGCGACATAAATGGTCGTACATTTTGATTATATTCACGCAGACGTTGGTATGCGGCAGAAATTTCAAGTAGATATGTCTACCCGTTCCTGAGAAAAAGGGGTCTTATCAGGCGGACGGATAGTCGGATAACAAATAAGAAAGAATTTTTTTCGTGAGATATAATTACTAGTTCACTACTTGTGGATATTTTTTTTAGTTGTATTGTGAAACCATGCTTCTTGCCAAATTTCATGATTCCAGGTCAACGGGAGGTGCCCCACAGGCCTTGAAGAGTGAGTTCGCAAGTATCACACTGCCTGTCATAAGTGGCCGTCCATTTTGATTATATTCACGTGGAGGGTTCTATATTTCACACCCCCAGGGAGCCGCAGACCTTGGTATGTGACATAAATGTCAGCTTCATGCATCCAGCGGTTTCCGAGAAGTGTCTCCAGCAGTCGTACAAGCGCACAGACAGACTGAATAAGTTTGATCCTATAGAACTTCTGTGAATGCCAATTGAGGTATAGAGCCTATAAATCACAATAACAACTAAAGGCGCAAAAAAGCTTCTTGTTGTGGTAGTTTGCAACATTTTATTTCGTAACCGCTACTGTGTGCCAGACCTGCTTGTTATTGAAGTCATCTTGGGCAGTTTCCGCCTGCGAGAACTTTGTTCGGACTGATGTTGATGATAGGGTCTTCAAATAATCTTCCTGAATGGGTAGTGGCCAGAACTGACAAGGCTGACTTAAGAGCAAGTGAGTTCCACACGACGGCTGTTGCTTTCCCATACGTATTGCAGGAAAAGTTCTGACAGTCCCAGCGTGAAGCGGTACCGTACAGAGACGTAGAAGTGGGGATACTAAATGGCAAATGAAAATAGCTTCATTCTGCTCTGGATTCTTATTCACTTGAAAGCCTAAATGGTATAAATTGGGCCGTGGCGGGATTGCGGGCGTCGCCTTTCGAATTCCTGGCGCCACTAGCGTATGCTAGTCATGTAATGCTGTCGGTTCTAATACACAAATAAAATGTTTAGAATCCACAAACGTGTTATAAAGCAAAAATTAAACTTGATATACAATCAGAAAGGACTACAGCTAACAGAAAACTCTTTTACAACGAGTTCGACTCAAAAAAAATATTATTTCACCATTCTCAGTTTTCAGTAAAACCCTAGTGCCATTCTTATTTCAACGTTCTTTCTATTCAGAAGCAGCATCTTTAGAACGCTTCAAATACGAGACTCAACACGAAAAAGTGCAAAGTATCTTACTACTAGCAGTGCAAACTGTTTTGAAAATAAAGCCAGTCGAACACACACGCTGCTGAGAGGGAGCGCACTTATATTTACCGAACATAGAATACTGTAGAATAGACTTGTATTAAATTAACGAGGAATTCTCAGGTCCTATGACCTGAGAACGAACCTGGAAGACGTGTCTGCTCACTACGCTACACCATTCTCCCGTAACGCACGACCTGGTCTTGTACGTTGCTGTCCTCTGACGGCTTTAATGGCACATAAGTTACTAACCGACATTCAATTATAACAATTTGTGCCAACAAAAATGTGTTTTTTGGCGGGTCTACAATGTACCTTTGTCTTGAAACGGCATACTTTCTCAACACGCAGATAACAATTAGAAAATTATTTAACCACCAGAATGACATTTCCCGTCATTTCACCACAACGAATCGTACCAATTGACGATGGGTTAACGAGAGACCGATATGCTGGCGCCTTGAAATGGCATCTGTTCAAAGGACGTAGGCTATAATATAAAACCCACCAAATATAGTCTTCAACTCAAAGCCAATATGGCGTCTCCAGACTTTGTACTGAAAAGAGGTGCCGTGCATGTGACGCAACAGGCGTTCTTCAAATGGTTCAAATGGCTCTGAGCACTATGGGACTTAACATCTGAGGTCATCAGTCCCGTAGAACTTAGAACTACTTAAACCTAACTAACCTAAGGACATCACACACATCCATGCCCGAGGCAGGATTCGAACCTACGACCGTAGCGGTCGCGCGGTTCCAGACGGAAGCGCCTAGGTCCGCTCGGCCACACCTGCCGGCTGGCGTTCTTCCATCTCACTATCCTACTTTCAGCCGAACGTTCGGAACAACTGCCACGCTTGATATTGTTCTACACGTTCTGCAAAACTTCCCAGTGCGCGTCTCCCACGCTATTGCCTTCAGAAACGCGACTCGCTCAACGTTGACGTTCCAATGCGCAGAACGTGTGCCGACGGCTTAAGCTGGAAATCGCTACTTGCAAGCGAAACTTCCCATCGCACCCCCCCTCAGACTTTGTAGTAAGACTTCCCAACCGATACCCCGTCAAAAACTGAACATAGATCAAGCACGAAAACTGGAAGAAAGTGTACTGAACTGTGGAAAAAAAAGGCAAAATGGAAACAGGGAACTATCCATTCTTAACAAGCTCAATGTTGACCGAAGCTCAACAGCCGTTGCGTTGTGCTTTAGGTCTGTATCATTTGCCTGACAGAGGCGTAGCCCTTTTCATTGGCTCTCACATGACGTTGTAGCGCCGTAGTCCTAAGTGCCTTACTAGCCTATTGCTGGAGGCCGTTGCACCACACTCTCTCGCAGCACCTACCCAACTTTCGAAAGTCCCGCCGCCCTTCTTTTACTTCCACCACTTTTTCCTCGAACTGAGCTACATCTGTACTGTGATATTGCAGGCGGAGTTGACATCCATGATGGTGATCTATAGTTTCCTTCAGCAACACAGGTCACCGAATGTGGTTAAGGGGAAACTTCGCCACGTCGACTGGCGTGCCGTTTGGCGATCGGCGTGCTCTCCTTGTGGTGTCACCGCCAGACACCACACTTGCTAGGTGGTAGCCTTTAAATCGGCTGCGGTCCGTTAGTATACGTCGGACCCGCGTGTCGCCACTGTCAGTGATTGCAGACAGAGCGCCGCCACACGGCAGGTCTAGAGAGACTTCCTGGCACTCGCCCCAGTTGGACAGACGACTTTGCTAGCGATGCTACACTGACAAATACGCTCTCATTTGCCGAGATGATAGTTAGCATAGCCTTCAGCTACGTCATTTGCTACGACCTAGCAAGGCGCCATTACCAGTTTATATTGAGGTTATAACATGTACCGTCAAGAGCGATGTACACCAATTGTGGATTAAAGTTAAGTATTCTACCAGTTACCTCCTGTTTTGCTAGTCTTATTTCTCTGACCTGTTCCAGATCTCACGCCAGCCTGCGTGAGCTTAAACGCGTGCCTTTCGGCTACCAGTCATAGTGGATTGGCTGTCGGGCTAGTCCACTACACTCCTTATCTTGACACTGAAGTCCAGTCTGCATGGTACCTTACTGCCAACGGAAAGCAAGTACCCCGGTCAAGCCTTCACAGGATTCACCTCGCAGACACCCAGTCGTGTGTCGACTGTGATGTTACGGTGTACGGTGTACAGGTGTCTGGTTCTTGGTGCGACAGATGTTGTCCCTAACTACCCGCACGACTCCTCATCAGATACCTATTCAACTGCTCCTCTTCCCGGACGCGGCATACTTCTGGCAAGCAAAGATGAACTCTGTGAAATGCATTTGTGGACACGCAGCACTCTACTTGTTTGCTGGCGGCGAAGAAAGTATCTTGACTTTTGGAAGTTCCTTAATGAACGCCATTGCGCAGTTGTCCACAATCTAAAATACAATGTATCTCCAATTTCCTCTGCAGTGTCTTCCTTAACCCACCCCATAGCTGGGCTGCTCCTGTCATGAGGAGTCGATCCCCGCCTCTTCCACCCTCAGAACCAATACATTCACTGGTGATCGGAATGTTCTTCTCAGAAAAGCTAAGCCAGCCCTGGTGGCCGAGCAGTTCTAAGCGCTTCAGTCCGGAACCGCGCGACTGTCACGGTCGCAGGTTCGAATCCTGCCTCTGGCATGGATGTGTGTGATGTCCTTTGGTAAGTTAGGTTTAAGTAGTTCTAAGTTGTAGGGGACTGATGACCTCCGATATTAAGTCCCAAAGTGCTCAGAGCCATTTGAACCAGAAAAGCTATACTTTGATTGTCTCAATTAGTCTGACATCTTGCTACGACCTTCTCGCGCGACGCCGGTTTCCTGATGTTCTCGAAGGTATTAATGACAAAAACAAATAAATAAAAATAAAGAAAAGAACAAAAAGAAAAATAAATTAATAAACGCTCATTGAGCCTCAACTCCACGTTCCCTACGCTTTCCTTGGTTCCTGGAGGCTGGGAACGGGACACGGTGGCCAGGTCACGGGTTGCGAACCTGCCTACTTTGCCCCCACGCCTCCCTTCGGGCGCCCGGAGATTCCTCTTAAAAAAATAAAAAATAAATAAAGAAGAAGAATAAGTTGGTGACGGTGTTGGACTGTGACGCGGATGAGTCGTGTTCAAAGCTTGTAAGTGGGCTGCTTCTGTGTTGGCAGCGCTGTGTAGCGCTTTACATTGGATCTATGACTGCGCTTTGTTTGTAAGAGACTCTGTAGTTCGTTGGACTCGTTGGAAGTTAATCGCCAGTAGTGTTGGGCAGTTGGAAGTTAGTCGCAAGCAGCGATGGAAGTACTGTTGGGCAGTTGGAGGTTAACAGCCAGCAGTGATGGATGTTAAATGTGAGAAGTTAGCATTGATGGAGGGTAGAGGTCTGAAGTGTTAGTGTAGGCTAACGATCTGGAAGTATCCGACTTGGAGATCGAAAATTATTCATAATTATATAACTTTGTACTGGATGTCAATGACAATTTATATTCGTGTTTGAACTAGATGTCACATTATTAAGGTAAAAAAATACATTACGGTATTTGGTTTCCAACAAAATCTTTCCTTTGCTAACCACATGCCTATTAGTAGTTTGTGGCTTTAGTAGTTAGAATCTTTTATTTAGCTGGGAGTATTGACGCTTGCTGTATTGCATTAGTTGCCGTAATGAAGATTTTTTGTGAGGTAAGTGCTTAATGAAATGTATAGGTTGTCAGGATTGCTTCTTATTCAGGGCCATTGTTTTGAATTAATTATTTGAAGTTAGGTTGTAATTTTTTTTGAGCAGTGAGATTGCGTTGCGCTAGAATATTGTGGGTCAGTGTTGACATGATAAGAAAAAGTAAAGAGAAAGTAAGCTCAGTACCTTCAGTTTCACTCAGCTGCTTCAGAATCAAATAACGTAGAAGTTTCATCTTCTCAGTCATTCAGCAATTTAAGTAAAGACACACACATTTAAATAAAGAAGTTTCAAGCTCTCTCACTCGTGCCATTTATTTTATTTTATTTTTTATGTCCGGTCGTTGAAATATTCGTTGTCTTTCAGGAGTCTCTCATAGAATATTGTCATAGAATATATAATAAGAGTCATGTGGCAAGAATACGTTACCGTCACAAGTAAATGTGATGAATAATGAGACCAGGCGAGATACCATATAGACGTCCCACAGAAATCAAAACAACAGATAACCGGATATGAACTTTGTTACAACAATGGAATTCTAAAGTCAAAACTTCCAAAACTGAACGCAACTTGAAAAACGTTAAAAAACGTATGTTCTGACAGAGCACAGAGAAACTGTGTGATTGTGAAACTGTTGCGTTCATTTGTTGCAGCTTATGTGGCAAACTGTTACGTTTCCATCATTTCTTTGGGAGTGATCACATTCACATTCATACGCACATCTAATTCGGGCAAGGAGCCCTATCTCACTCATTTACCAGGCGTACAAATTAGGTGCGTCGGTAAGAGATTCCTATCATATGACACGCCAGACGTGTTATCCGGTAAAGGACTCTGTTGACTTGTCGCCTTGTCATCAAACGTTTGCGGCTCCAGTTCGAATGCCACTTCCTTTTCGTTGCTAATAGACTAACTGTGAAGAATCAACTTTCATTATAAATCCCTTCCGTACTCCACGGTGTTGTAAACAGATGTTCAGATGTTACAACACGACAAAGACACATTGAATATAGTGAGCAGCGAAGAAGGAAAAAAAAAAATACGGGCACAAGGGAAGTTTGAACACGGCACGCCCGCTTGGTGGTTTGACACCTTGACCACTTTTTTTTTTTTTTTCTTCATTTCGTTCGTTGTATTTGATCGTAGCGGACGTCACATGACATCCATTGAAGGTCGTTGTTGATCTTTTCACTCAGTTTCTTTTATTACAGAGACCAGCCTGGTTCCTGACCTGACAGTGCCGGCAACCACTTAACCACGCCGCCGCTGCTGTATAAGACTGTCCTACATTGCACTTATTGCCCTTCGGCCGTTCACTGTTTCTATTTCGCTTTTTTTCAGTAGAGGTTCTTCCTGTTTTCATGCTTGATCTGCGTTCAGGTGCTGACGGACTTACACACCGGGCCCTCTTACCACAAAATGTGAGGGGTTTGCAATGGGGAGCCTCCCTTGTTAGAACACCAGGCCCGAGATGAATTTGTCAAGTTTCATGGAACTTATGGAGGTGCAGTTTTCTCTTAGCTTCATTCTGTTAACTCAGTTATGTGCTTTCTGTTTAACTTATTAGTGGACGAAGGGTCCTTGACTGCTCACCCAGTTCCGAGCAGATGTGGTTCTCCCTGCGTGCCGAATTAACTTTCACATGGAAGTCATTCGATATGCCAACCACTCGTTTTTGCGGGCGACGGCATATCCAAGGCTCTTGGGCAATCTTATCTCAGGTGGTGTCCCCCATTCGTGTTTCACTAGTTTTCCCTACAGCCGACTCCCCAGTGTAAGAGGAATTCTGATCCCTTAAGGACATTTGTTAACAGTTTTGCTCTCTTTGCATTGTTCGAATCCCGCGTGAATACAAATTTCTTACGGAAGGACTATGAGAACCAGTAAATAATCTGATACGTCTCAAACTTATAGCTTCCTTTACGTATGTAGAGTCTGCAACCAGCCCTCCTTCAGAGGTAAAAAAAGTATTATAAACGAACAGGCTACTATTTGATAATGGAAAGGAGCAAATCACTACATTATGAAGCATCTTAACCAACAAAATGCAAAGTACAAAAGGACAGAGGATACATTCTGTTTCAGTTACAAGTTCATTGCACCCAGCAGATCGTTTATAAAAACTAATTAAACGTATAGAAACGAAATACGATGCAGAAAATGCTACATGAACTGCCCTCTCAGATCAAATATGCCAGAGAAAACAGCCTGTGACTGAAACGGATCACAGATTCTGTAATGTCAAAGGTTTTAGAAGACGTCTCAGAAGACATGATCTTCTTTCCAGAATGAGATTTTCACTCTGCAGCGGAGTGTGTGCTGATATGAAACTTCCTGGCAGATTAAAACTGTGTGCCCGACCGAGACTCGAACTCGGGACCTTTGCCTTTCGTGGGCAAGTGCTCTACCGTCTGAGCTACCGAAGCACGACTCACGCCCGCTACTCACAGCTTTACTTCTGCCAGTACCTCGTCTCCTAGAGCACTTGCCCGCGAAAGGCAAAGGTTCCGAGTTCGAGTCTCGGTCGGGCACACAGTTTTAATCTGCCAGGAAGTTTCATGATCTTCTTTTCTTGTCCACATCAATCTGAGCAGAAATATTTTCTGTAAGTCTCACTGTAGTAGCTTATTTCATTTATAATTACATACATTAAAAATCTCTTAGATACTTGTTATCTTTTGTAACTAAAACTTTTCTCCGCAATTATTAAAATTTACATGAATTTCAATTTCGTAATAACTGTTTCAGAAAACTTAGCTGTATCTCTGAGCTCAGGAATCATAGCAAAGAGACTCAATGGCTGAGTGCGTATAAGCAAAACACAGTAAAGGAAACAAAAGAAAAATGTGGAGTAGGTATTAAAATCCATGGAGAAGAAATAAAAAAACTTTGGGGTTTGCCGACGACATTGTAATTCTGTCAGAGACAGCAAAGGACCTGGAAGAGCAGTTGAACGGAATGGACAGTATCTTGAAAGGAGGATACAAGATGAACATCAACAAAAGCAAAAGGAGGTTAATGGAATGTAGTCGAATTAAATCAGGTGATGCTCAGCGAAGAGATTAGGAAATGAGACACTTAAAGTAGTAGATGAGTATTCTTATTTGGGCAGCAAAATAACTGATGATGATCGAAGTAGAGAGGATATAAAAAGTAGACTGGATATGGCAAAAAAAAAGTTTCTGAAGAGGAGAAATTTGTTAACATCGAGTATAGATTTAAGTGTCAGGAAGCATTTTCTGAAAGTATTTGTGTGGAGTGTAGCCGTGTATCGAAATTGAAACATGAACGATAAATAGTTTAAACAAGAAGAGAATAAAAGCTTTTGAAATGTGGTGCTACAGAAGAATGCTGAAGATTAGATGGGTAGATCACATAACTAATGAGGAGCTAATAAGCAGAATTGGGGAGAAGAGGAATTTGTGGCAAAACTTGACTAGAAGAAGGTATCGCTTGGTAGGACACATTCTGAGCCATCAAGGGATCACCAATTTAGTATTGGAGGGAAGCGTGAAGTGTAGAAATCGTAGACGGAGACCAAAAGATACTAAGCAGATTCAGAAGATGTAGGTTGCAGTAGTTACCCGGAGATGAAGAACTTCGCACAGGATAGAGTAGCATGGAGAGCTGCATCAAACCAGTCTTTGAATGAAGACCGCAATAACAACAACAAGCAAAACCCGTCCCCGAGATTATTTGCTAATCATCTTATAGAACCTTCCGATTATTATAAGCAAGTGCAATTTACGTATAATCTGGCCAGTGTCTCCGAACTGTGATTTCGCTGCTCTAGCTTCAGTCAGATACAGACACTACAAATGTGATGGCTGTGTAAAACTGCTACGACTCGCATATAATGATAATTTTAATGATGCCGTGGGGAGAATGCACGCCACCATCAAGAACGCTCCACTGCTCGATGACAAAGGAACTAAATTCATTTCTGATTTTTACAAATTTTTCTTCTTTATCCAAATACCGGAGCAAAAGCATCAAGTCATAATTCTTCTGACGTTTTGTTTCTGATGATGTAACAATATAATTTCTCCAATTGCTCCTTTCCACTTATAGATTCATTCTTTCGTTCATATTCAATTCTATTATCATTCTATGGCAAACAATTGGTTTATAATGGTGCAAATGGCTCTGAGCGCTATGGGATCAACATCGGAGGTCATCAGTCCCCTAGAACTTAGACCTACTTAAACCTAACTAACCTAAGGACATCACACACACCCATGCCCGAGGCAGGATTCGAACCTGCGACCGTAGCGGTCGCGCAGTTCCAGACTGTAGCGCCTAGAACCGCTCGGCCACCTCGGCCGGCAATTGGTTTATACCTGTAATTAGTGAATAAGAG
Source organism: Schistocerca americana (assembly GCF_021461395.2). Lineage (NCBI taxonomy): Eukaryota > Metazoa > Arthropoda > Insecta > Orthoptera > Acrididae > Schistocerca > Schistocerca americana. The sequence goes on along the minus strand of NC_060122.1, from coordinate 115,883,363 downwards.
TTCTGGTTGCGGAATAAATACCTGGGTTGTGCCTCCAACGGAAAAAGCAACAGAAAACTTAGTGACGGTTAGCCCCAAACCATTATACTGTCAGCAAAACTCTTTATTTCATAAATGATGCCGGTATGCATCGCTGTTCACTGTCATTCTTCCATCACGTGTGAACGTTCTGCCTTTAGTACTATATTAGAATTGTAGGCTATGTTTCTACACAAAACTGTCAGCTGCATAATACGAACGTTGCTGTCCACAAGCAACTATAATGCGTATGTGTTGTGTACATAGTTCCGCGTAGTCAGCGCGTACACAACTTTCCCACTAGAGCGCGCCCCGCTAAGCACAACAGCGCAGGCGCAGCGCTCGTCCGTCTCCGCACTACGAGATGGCGCCGCCAATAGAGACGGACCAAATTCTGCTTCCGCCGATCCGCGTATTAATATGTAACGCAGCCAATGAGATTGCTGTTAACGTAGAAACTTTTCTCCTCGCGGATCACACTCGCGCAGTGATACCTGAACGCGCGAGGTATTATAACGAGTGTACAGACGTCCCATTAGTCAGTCTGCAGTCAAGTTTCAGTCTGCGTGTAATAAGATTATCACATTCCTGTACATAGCCATGAAGATAAATGTATAGACACTTTGTCAAGTATCAGAGATATTTGAGAATAACCACACCAAGACCAAAGGAACTTCAGATTGTCAATTGTAAATAGCATCCAGAATCAAGTTAAGTAAGGTTTATGATTTTTATTATTTTAATAAATGTGTGCGAAAATTAATCAAGTTCTGTTTAAAGTTGTTCACCGTCAATCTGTTACTCTAAGCGTGCAAGTGGCATTTCTATCGTCTGACCTAACGGCGGAAGATAAACACGCCACGATAAGACCACGAGACATATTGCTGACACTCGCCTACTTCGTTAGAGCGACAAGTCAAAAAATCTGATGCTGTGTGTACCGAAGGTCTTACAGTACGCACACCACAGTATTCAAATACAGACTTATGTAAACAGGCAGAACGCGGCGCTGTCACGGCATCGCCTATGTATGTTGCAGTTGATAGATCGGTTACTGCGGCTAGAATGGCAGGTTATCAAGATTCAAGTGAGTCTGAACATGGTATTATAGTCAGCGCACGAGCGATGGGACACAGCACCTCCGAGTGTACCGTGAACATCAGGGATCCACTGAAATATAAAATTTCTGACCTCGCTGAGGCCGGAAAAAGATCCTGCAAGAACGAGACCAACGACGATGGAAGAGAATAGTTCAACGTGACAGAAGTGCAACCCTTCCGCAAATTGCTGTAGATTTCAATGGTGCGCCATCAACAAGTGTCAGTGTGTGAAACGTTCAACGAAACATCATCGATATGAGCTTCCGGAGCCCTGAGCCCGATAACATAGACATTGGTCTGTTGAAGAGTGGAAACATGTTGCCCTGTTGGATGAGTCTCGTTTCAAATTCCATTGAGCCACGTGTCCCGGTATGGAAACAACCTCACGAATCCCTGGACCCTACTTGTTAGCAGCGGACTGTTAAAGCTGGTGGAGGCTCTGTAGTGGTGTGGGGCGTGTGCAGTTGGAGTGATATTGGACGCCTGACATATCTAGATACCACTCTGACGGGTGACACGTACGTAAGCCTCCTATCTCATCATCTGGATCCATTCATGTCCATTCTGCATTCCGACGGATTTGGGCAATTCCATTAGGGCAATACGACACCTCAAACGTTCAGAATTTCTAGAGAGTGGCTCTCCTGAGTTTAAATGCTTTCGCTGGCCCCCAAGCTAACCAGAAATGAACATTATTGAGCACATCTCGAATGCCTTGCAACTTGCTTTTCAGAAGAGATCTCCACCCCCTCGTATTCTTACGGATTTATGGACAGCCCTGCTGGATTCATGGTGTCAGTTCCCTGTAGCACTCCTTCAGACATTAGTCGAGTCCATGTGTTGCGGTACTTCTGCGTGCTCGCAGAGTCCCTACACGATATTAGGCAGATGTACCAGTTTCTTTGGCTCTTCCCTGTATATTTGTCATCTACATTAACCAATTGTTCTTGAAAAGTCGTGCCTATCACAAATTTTTACCTACGAATTCAGTTTCAGATTTGTTCAACGTGTTATACTGTTTTTGGCCTTTCAGTTTATTCCAGCCCTGGATTAATCTGGCATTAAAATGTCGAACTATTATCCACAGTGACAGTATGATCCACTTTGATCTCCTTTCCGTTACGTCATCTAACTTCAGTTTTCATTTAATCATAATTCTGTCATGGTATTTCATTAAGCTGTCGCATGTATGTACATATGTTGTAACACCCCACCCGTCACTTATCTGGTTTTGGCGTGTGTTCACCCCAGCTAATTGACTAACAGATCAACAGAGTGTGCAAAACTGCCGCAATATCGGATAACACAAAGAAAGTAATATGGCCCTGTGACTCCTGATTGAACTGCGGTGGCAGTGTTGACATTAATTGATTCAGAACTGATGCCTTTTTAATTAAAAAGGGGTGCACATTGATGTTATATTCAGCTATTGAACACCAGATACAAACGTTGAACATAAAATTAATTAAGAAAGTGACTTGGGATTTCTACTACTTGATTGAAAGCAGATGCAGTCGATTAGCACAAATTTATTTTAACTCACGACCTTCTATCATCACATTGCGTGACTCTCCTAACAGGCAATGGGAATAAATTGCGTTTACGTGCAGTAAAGCAAGATAAATTCAAATTAATTCCTATCGACTGACCCAGGCGTAATACGAAGTGCGAGAAGAATTCTACAATAAACGGCCCATGAAACCCTCATGGAAACTTTGGCGGTGTGATCCAACAAATTAATCAGTGGCCTGACTCAAGCCAGAGCAGGTGCAATATCACCGAATTCAGCGTGGAGGCGCGGCGTCGTTATGCGGACGTCGGCCGGCCTCGTGGTGCTGCAAGGCTGCGCTCATCTATTCACTCCTAGCTATCTTGCTCAGTACATAGCTGAACGAAAACTCTATCTCCAAGCTCAATCGTTCCGTTTGCTAAGTCATAAACTGCAGAAATGCTCACTCTCTCTCAGGCAAGCTGAGTAAAAATGCCACGTCCACACTCTAGGCAAACTGGGAACGGAAGACCTCTAGGGGACTTCTGCCAGTCCACTCTTCACCTCGGTTTCCCCTCCAGCAAAATCACTTACACCAACTGCCTCTCAACTTCTGCTATTTAGATCCTCCCAGGCCACCCATCACGGTTAGCATCTGCATAAAACACCAATTTTTCCGAAATTCTCCCAGGAGAGTTCTTCAAATTCCTACATTCCCATCGGAGGCTGACGTATTTCATTTTGTCGCTCTTCACCTGCTTTCTCGCATGTTTCACTGAAAACGGGACGATGGACATTTATCAACAAGCGTATTTCATTTTGTCGCTCTTCACCGGCTTTCTCGCATGTTTCACTGAAAACGGGACGATGGACATTTATCAACAGGCGTACAAGTTCTCCGACTGCTTCCTGATATACCAGCATGGGGTCAGCCACCCACTCACTGTCACTCATCTTAAGGCAGCTGGAGGCCAGGCCCCGTTACCGCTTACTCAGACCTTGAGCCGCCCTAAGCAGCCTATTGTCACTTCCCTTCGCCGCTCCCCCGCTGGCCATGGTCAACTCTGAAGACTTCCCTGGGACAAACTAGCCTCCAGTAAATCGACGCATTTCCACAAAGTTTTCAGGTCACGTGAATTACTTTAAAACCATCACCCAACATTAATTATTCCAATACGTCCATACTATACCCTCTACAAGATGCATTATGCCTTGTCAGTCATTTTTGTTCAGCCCTACTGTTCACTCAACGTGAGTTCGCTGATCTTTAATGACTTCATGTAAGGGGCATAGTTCTTGCCATCTTACAATATAGAAATAGTAAAACCTGAGATTTAATTATTGCATTTCATTTTAATTCGAATTACAGTCATAAACGTAATTTATTAAATTTCAAAGATACTCTCATACGTGGCTCGTATGCAGTACCAAACCTTTATCCACGCAAGAGAACACTACCTCGAGAAAATGACATTGAGTATGTGTCTGAACTATACATATCGCTATTTCTAGACCAAATTGTGTTATAGATTTTATATGTATATTTTTTCAGTGTTTTCAATGCATGGGTTTCACTGTAGTAAGCGAGAGTGGCTCTCAAGTGTAGAATAATTCCAGTGTCTTCTCGCATGCTGCTAGCGTAACTCGACGAGTTGTAACATGATGTATATGAAATAAAATTTATTGTAAACACACACACCTTACTTTATTAATAAAAAACGTTTAGACTACTTAATACACTAATTTTGTACAGTACTGTCGAAAGTAATTAGATAATAGAGTTCTAAAGGCATTCACTTCTGTTCAGGAAAGTAAGCTTCCTACAGACAACTGCGACTCACAATAAGTGCAACACACGCCGTGTTGGGAACGTTCAGCTGTCTAAAAATTAAACAGTGCTTTGTATCTGATTGTAACTCTGAGGTTCCCTGAGTTACCACCGTCAACAGCCAAATTTATACAGACGCCTCATTAATAAACGAACATTTCACTATATCTAGCAGTATGTACCTCATGGTCACATATCAATTTAAGAAATAAATTCTCTCTATACACGTATCCAATGGCGCATAATTTCTTATGTCAAATAATCAGAAAATGTTTCGTTGAAGAATGTTCAACTCTTTAATACTAATGTCTTCACAATGCGATTACAACATAATTGTTGTTGAATACAGGAGTAATATTGGGGCTCGGTACTTTGCAGGTGTATCTTCCAAACGCTCAACCACTTTATCGAGTTTTGCTGTGTACACGGACTAAATTAGTTCGCGTTCTTCCTTCATATTCTTTTTCTAATCTTCATCGGTGTTAATTGTAGTTCACCTGATTCTTCTGTCCAGATAATCCGAGAAATTCTCTATGGGATTAAGGTCTGCAGTTACAGACCAGCTGGAAAAAATTGAATGTAGATCTAATTTCCAATTTATCTGCGGCCCTCCATAAATTTTGCTTCTAGATAGTGAAATATCCTCTCTTCTGCAACTTGCTGTCAGTGAAAGTAGTGTCTCCCACGTCAGATAAAATAAAGTCCAATACCAAACTACTTCCAGAGCCGTGCTTGATAGTAACTCGTGTATGTCAAATTTAGCCTGTAGCTAGTCATTTAGCTTTCGCTTCATCGTACTTCTTTCCGTCCGTTCAAATGACATCGAATTTTCTCTCATAATTCCACCAGTCGGACCCTCTAACGTGATCCTTTGTGAAATGGATGCTGTTGCCCCGGTTATTTTGGTCACTTGTAGATTTTTTACCTTGCCCCTACTCCGTTGTCCCTTTCTTCTGCCATAAGCTGCCGAACAGTTGCTTCACTTACTTACTTACCTAGTTCTTGGCAGTAGTCAGATAATCATTTCTTTCTCTCCTTTGAAGATTACGTTCACTCTTTCGGATGGTTAGTTTCTTTCATTTATCTTCCTTTAGTGCCCCTTATTAGGGGAAAGTCCTATATGATTCTCCTTCCGAAATCGTCTTATGATCTCCCTGACTGTTCTTTCGGGTACTGTCAATAAACTAGCAACACCTTTGTGACTGTCAAAGATGGCCAGTTGTCACTGTGTGAACATTGTATTAGTTCCTTTGCACAGTTCTGCGACGTTGTAGACGACGCAGCAGGTCGGAACAGCAATAAGTGAGTCGACAGAGAAAAACAAGCCCTATTTTGCAAACCATACACGACGCGCGTTTATGGAGGGGTCATCAAGTCTTACTTTCACGAAACCATACGTTGTGGTGCCCGTGGTCTATGGGTAGCGTCTTTGTTCCATAATCAAAACGTCTTTGGTCCCGGGTTCAATCCCCGCCTCTGCCTAAATTTTGATAAATAATCAGCATTGGTGGCCGAAGACTTCCGCCATAAGAAGGCAGCCTCATTCTGCCAACGGCCTTGTCAAAGAGGGCGGAGGAGCGGATAGAGGTTCAGGGCACTCTCTTGTCCTAGGGATGGGAAATTGCCCCTAAAGGCGGAAGAATCACCAACGACACGAGGATGCAGAAGGCAATGGAAACCACTGCATTAAAGACACGTAACGTGTATCCACAGGACATGTGGCCCGTAATTGAAGAAGTGTCATGATGATCTCTCCATTGGCAAAAGATTCCGGAATAGTCCCCCATTCGGATCTCCGGGAGGGGACTGCCAAGGGGGAGGTTACCATGAGAAAAAGATTGAATAATCAACGAAAGGATAACGTTCTACGAGTCGGGGCGTGGAATGTCAGAAGCTTGAACGTGGTAGGGAAACTAGAAAATCTGAAAAGGGAAATGCAAAGGCTCAATCTAGATATAGTAGGGGTCAGTGAAGTGAAGTGGAAGGAAGACAAGGATTTCTGGTCAGATGAGTATCGGATAATATCAACAGCAGCAGAAAATGGTATAACAGGTGTAGGATTCGTTATGAATAGGAAGGTAGGGCAGAGGGTGTGTTACTGTGAACAGTGCAGTGACCGGGTTTTTCTAATCAGAATCGACAGCAGACCAACACCGACAACAATAGTTCAGGTATACATGCCGACGTCGCAAGCTGAAGATGAACAGATAGAGAAAGTGTATGAGGATATTGAAAGGGTAATGCAGTATGTAAAGGGGGACGAAAATCTAATAGTCATGCGCGACTGGAATGCAGCTGTAGGGGAAGGAGGAGAAGAAAAGGTTACAGGAGAATATGGGCTTGGGACAAGGAATGAAAGAGGAGAAAGACTAATTGAGTTCTGTAACAAGTTTCAGCTAGTAATAGCGAATACCCTGTTCAAGAATCACAAGAGGAGGAGGTATACTTGGAAAAGGCCGGGAGATACGGGAAGATTTCAATTAGATTACATCATGGTCAGACAGAGATTCAGAAATCAGATACTGGGCTGTAAGGCGTACCCAGGAGCAGATATAGACTCAGATCACAATATAGTAGTGATGAAGAGTAGGCTGAAGTTCACGACATTAGTCAGGAAGAATCAATACGCAAAGAAGTGGGATACGGAAGTACTAAGGAATGACGAGATACGTTTGAAGTTCTCTAACGCTATAGATACAGCAATAAGGAATAGCGTAGTAGGCAGTACAGTTGAAGAGGAATGGACATCTCTAAAAAGGGCCATCACAGAAGTTGGGAAGGAAAACATAGGTACAAAGAAGGTAGCCGCCAAGAAACCATGGGTAACAGAAGAAATACTTCAGTTGATTGATGAAAGGAGGAAGTACAAACATGTTCCGGGAAAATCAGGAATACAGAAATACGAGTCGCTGAGGAATGAAATAAATAGGAAGTGCATGGAAGCTAAGACGAAATGACTGCAGGAACAATATATGAGTCTAGCGACATACCATCTGACTTTCGGAAAAGCATCATCCACACAATTCCGAAGACGGCAAGAGCTGAGAAGTGCGAGAATTATCGCACAATCAGCTTAACAGCTCATGCATCGAAGCTGCTTACAAGAATAATATACAGAAGAATGGAAAAGAAAATTGAGAATGCGCTAGGTGACGATCAGTTTGGCTTTAGGAAAAGTAAAGGGACGAGAGAGGCAATTCTGACGTTACGGCTAATAATAGAAGCAAGGCTAAAGAAAAATCAAGATACTTTCATAGGATTTGTCGACCTGGAAAAAGCGTTTGACAATATAAAATGGTGGAAGCTGTTCGAGATTCTGAAAAAAGTAGGGGTAAGCTATAGGGAGAGACGGGTCATATACAATATGTACAACAACCAAGAGGGCATAATAAGAGTGGACGATCAAGAACGAAGTGCTCGTATTAAGAAGGGTGTAAGACAAGGCTGTAGCCTTTCGCCCCTACTCCTCAATTTGTAAATCGAGGAAGCAATGATGGAAATAAAAGAAAGGTTCAGGGGTGGAATTAAAATACAAGGTGAAAGGATATCAATGATATGATTCGCTGATGACATTGCTATCCTGAGTGAAAGTGAAGAGGAATTCAATGATCTGCTGAATGGAATGAACAGTCTAATGAGTATACAGTATGGTTTGAGAGTAAATCGGAGAAAGACGAAGGTAATGAGAAGTAGTAGAAATGAGAACAGCGAGAAACTTAACATCAGGATTGATGGTCACGATGTAAATGAAGTTAAGGAATTCTGGTACCTAGGCAGTAAAATAACCAATGACGGACGGAGCAAGGAGGACATCACAAGCAGACTCGCTATGGCAAAAAAGGCATTTCTGGCCAAGAGAAGTCTACTAATATCAAATACCGGCCTTAATTTGAGGAAGAAATTTATGAGGATGTACGTCTGGAGTACAGCATTGTGTGGTAGTGAAACATGGACTGTGGGAAAACCGGAACAGAAGAGAATGGAAGCATTTGAGATGTGGTGCTATGGACGAATGTTGAAAATTAGGTGGACTGATAAGGTAAGGAATGAGGAGGTTCTTCGCAGAATAGGAGAGGAAAGGAATATGTGGAAAACACTGATAAGGAGAAGGGAAAGGATGATAGGACATCTGCTAAGACATGAGGGAATGACTTCCATGGTGCTAGAGGGCGCTTTAGAGGGCAAAAACTGTAGAGGAAGACAGAGATTATTGGAATACGTCAAGCAAATAATTGAAGACGTAGGTTGCAAGTGCTACTCTGAGATGAAGAGGTTAGCACAGGAAAGGAATTCGTGGCGGGCCGCATCAAACCAGTCAGTAGACTGATGACCAAAAAAAAAAAAAAGTTAGAGGTTCATTCCATACGTTAATTCCAGATTATTTGTTTTAAACATAAATTTATTAACATTATACAGTGATTCATTAAACATTATTAATCGATAGCGGTCTCTCTGCTGATCCAAACGATTTTTGTACTTTCCTGATCCGCCATCTACTCAGCCGACACTGACAACTCTTAACGTAAGAAAAGTGCTTCAGTGGATAATAACGATATCTTCCGTAAATATAATTGGCGCTCTCATAAGCAAGTTTACACAACCTTTTACAGAAAGTTGGACAAACGTATTTGCTTTATAGAGGAGTATTAGTTTCCCTTTCTGCTGATTTAATGCAACTACCGTATTTATCCTCTACAGTTCCGTCGAGTACCATGGAGGTTTTCCCCGACGCCTTAACACATGCCCTATCATCCTGTCCTTTCTTACTGTCGGTGTTTTCCAAACCTTCCTTTCTCTGCCGATTCTGCGGAGAACTTCCTCAATCCTTACCTTACTAGCCAACCTAATTTTCACCGTTCCTCTGTAGTAGCACTTCTGATGTCCGCCCCTGGTAGCTGTGTGGTCAGCGCGGCGGAATGTCGTACCTATCGCCCCTTTTCGATTCCTGGGTGGGTCGGAGATTTTATCCGCTGAGGGACTGGATGTTGTGTTGTCCTTATCATCGTCATTTCATCCCCATCGACACGCAAGGCGCCGAAGTGGCGTCAGCTCGAAAGACGGGAGGTCCTAGCCACACGGCATTTCCAGCACTTCTGATACCGAAGCAAGAGCCACGAAAACGGAGTTACTAAATATGGGTGTTCGACATGGTTTCATCAAAGAAGGAGCAGTAACTATTCTGCAATTCGAATAAAGATCAGTTGCCAATATGAGCAATTTAGACATAGATATAGTCGGTGTAGTTAGGCAACTGAAATCATTTAATGCAGGCAAGTCTTCATTTCCAGACTGCATAAAAGTTAGTTTCCTTTCGTAGTATGAGGATGAAATAACTTCAGTTTTAGCAGTCGTATACAATCCGTAGCTAATTACTGGAAAGTTACACAGATCACACCGATACAGAAGGAAGGAAATAGAAGTAAACCGCTGAATTATAGACGCATGTCACTGACAATTATTTTCTGTAAGATTCAGGAACGTATACTGTCTTTCAACATTGTGAAACAGCTCGTAGAAAACGATCCATTGGCACATGACCAACATGGATTCAAAAAATACGCTATCGACAGGGACTCTCAAGTTGATTCCATATTTGTGGATTTCCAGAAGGCTTTTCTCACTTTTGCTCACAACTGGTTCCTAATCAAATTATGTGTCTGTGAAGTATCATCTCAGATGTGCGACGGGATTCGTGATATCCTCTGAGAATGGTAACTGATTGTAGTAATCGACAGGAAGTCATCCAATTAAATGAAAGTGAAATCTGGAGTCCCTCAGAGACAGTGTCAGAGCCCATCTGCTGATCCTGATCTACTCAAACGATTTACGAAACAATGCGAGCTGCCCTATTAGATTGCTTACAGATGAGGTTGTTGTTTGCCATCCAGTAAAGTCATCAGAAAATCAAAACGAAGTGCAAAATGATTTAGACCAGATATATGTATGGTGTGAAAAGTGGCAATCGATCATAAGCAAAGTGTGACGTCCACGACAGGAGTACTGAAAGTAATTTGTTAAATTTCTGTTACACAATAAATCACACAAATTTAAAGGTTGTTGATTCAACTTAATACCTAGAGATTATAGTAATAAACAATTTAGTCTCGAACCGTCACAGAGAAAATGTTGTGGGTAATGCGAGCAAAAGACTGTATTTCGTTGGCAGAACACTTAGGAGATGCAATAGGTGTAGTAAAGAGACTGTCTGCACTACGCTTGTCCATCCTCTTTTGGAGGGCTGCTGTGAGGTATGAGATCATTATCGGTAGCGTTGAAAGAAGGCAGTTCAAAGAAATGCAGCTCCTTCTGTGCCACCGTGAAATAGGACATAGAGTGCCACGGATGTGGTCAACAAGTAGGAATGGTAATCACTAAAAAGAAGGCGTTTTTAGCTGCGGTGAGATATTGTCACGATATTTCCATCAGTGAAGTTCTCCTTCAAATGCGATATTACATTTTAACTATCAGCTACGAAGGGAGGATTGATCAACGTAATAACATAAGAGAAATCATAGCTCGCAGGAAAAAGATCTAGTGTGTATCTTTGTCTTGCGCTGTTTGAAAGTGGAATGGCCGAGTAGTAGTCTGAAAGTGATTTTATGAACCGTCTTCCAAGTAGTTAAGTGTGAGAAGCAGAGGAGTCATACAGATACAGTTATAGCGTGCGTCACCCATCATCTCTTCCGCGCGAATAATGACTCAGGACGCGCTTATTCCACATCTCATAAGGATGCCAGAATATTACAAATCACTTTTGGTATATCCGGCTTCGAAAATAAAGAACAAGGCTCTGTTTTGGTCTTCTTACGCAGTACACGTACAGTTCTCTGCAGCCAGAAACAGTATTGTTCCACTGTAGCGGAAATGTAATGTTGGAGAGGTACACATTTCCCGACCGGTCGTTGTAGCTGTGCAGGAGAATAGCCGGAGCTCCAGGGAAGTGGAGGCCCCAGCACGCCGTGGGCCCAGCACGGCATGTTAATATTTCATCGCGATCTGCGGGCCACGTATAGGAGGGCCGCACCATCGGCAGCGGTCGGTTGCTGGTCCTCCTGGGATTCCTGCTGGTCCACCGTGGCCGGCCCAGCACTCTCGTAATTACACAGGAGTCCGCGTGGCGTCGCCATGGGCGTCGTCAGCGCACTCTGTCGCCGACACTCGAAGACGGGCGAGCAGTCCGCGGTCACCACCTGCCTGCAGCAAGCAAAGAACTTAAGCCCAGGCACAGCGAGGTCGTGGCGAACAGCATAATTCCTCTTACGCTACGCGCAAATTGAGACGCGTGTAGCACGTGTGACGTGACACGACGCTACAGCGCGACACGCACGTTCCGCACAAGTCACGCTGGTCCGGCGCATATTGCGACGCGTACACCATACTTCGCACGCGCCGACTGGCGACGCTCTACACTGACAGAACGAAGCGCGCGCACCCTGTTGTCTTCCTCAATCGATTTTACAGAAACTATTCACTGAAAATATTTGATTTTTGTCTTACTTGTAACATTATATGTCATCTTCGTGGCGAAGCTGTGAATCCAAGCTCGCGCAATTCGTCCACGAGACTAAGAGGGCCATAGACACGGGTTCCCAGGTAGATGCCGTGTTTCTTGACTTCCGCAATGTGATTGGATTGAAGAATTCCTAGATAAGAGAACGGAGCATGTCATTCTCAATGGAGAGAAGTCTTCCGAAGTAAGCGTGATTTCAGGTGTGCCGCAGGGGAGTGTCGTAGGACCGTTGCTATTCACAATATACATAAATGACTTTGTGGATGACATTGGAAGTTCACTGAGGCTTTTTGCGGATGATGCTGTAGTATATCGAGAGGTTGTAACAATGGAAAATTGTACTGAACTGCAGGAGGATCTGCAATGAATTGACGCACGGTGCATGGAATGGTAATTGAATATCAATGTAGACAAGTGTAATGTGATGCGAATACATAGAAAGATAGATATTTTATCATTTAGCTACAATATAGCAAGTCAGCCACTGGAAACAGTTAATTCCATAAATTATCTGGGAGTAGGAATTAGGAGTGATTTAAAATGGAATGACCATATAAAATTAATCGTCGGTTAAGCAGATGCCAGACTGAGATTTATTGGAAGAATCCTAAGGAAATGCAATCCGACAACAAAGGAAGAAGGTTACAGTACACTTGTTCGCCAACTGCTTGAGTACTGCTCACCGGTGTGGGATCCGTACCAGATAGGGTTGATAGGAGAGAGAGAGAACATCCAACGCAGAGCAGCGCGCTTCGTTACAGGATCATTTAGTAATCGCGAAAGCGTTACGGAGATGATAGATAAACTCCAGTGGGAGACTTTGCAGGAGAGACGCTCAGTAGCTCGGTACGGGCTTTTGTTGAAGCTTCGATAACATATCTTCTCTGTGGAGTCAAGCAGTACATTGATCCCTGCTACGTATATCTCGCGAAGAGACCATGAGGATAAAATCACAGACATTAGAGCCGACACAGAGGCATACCGACAATCTTTCTTTCCACGAACAATACGAGACTGGAATTGAACGGAGAACTGATAGAGGTACTCAAAGTACCCTCCGCCACACACCGTCAGGTGGCTTGCGGAGTATGGATGTAGATGTAGATGTGACCATCATCTCTCTAATGGCCATTCTTATTGTGATGTACACATCTTAGTAAGACACTACGCAAATCTCAAAAAGTTTGCAACGAAAATTAGGGGTCGCTATGATTTTGTGTTTGGTGCGTATTGCACCATATGTAGCTAACATGCTGAATTTTTGTTTAGACTTGGGAGGAGGTCTCTATCTGCCTCCGATCTGAGAGAGTATGGATCCTACGTAGCATGCTCACTTCCAATCTCACGTGCGCGAGAATGAAGTACCAGCACACGGTAGAGCACTTGCCCGCGAAAGGCAAAGGTCCCGAGTTCGAGTCTCGGTCCGGCACACAGTTTTAATCTGCCAGGAAGTTTCATTGCCAGTTTTGTTGGAATTTTGGTGGAATACCCGTAACCCATCGTACACTGAGCGACTGGAATGGAAATTTACCGAAGGATTTTATTTCTTCTCCTGATCTGAGCAGTATTAAAATAATGACGACCGTTCCTCCAGGCGGAATGATACGCACATGCCAGATACTGGTTACTCACCTACGGCTTGCTAAACTGACAATGTGTGATCGCGAATAAAATAGTTGTTATTGAGAAAAATAAACAATTGATCTGTCGCACAACAGAATGGTCAGTGTATTGTCAGCAGCGGAGGATAATGCGCCCGACAAGAATGCAGAAGCTAGGTATGTGTGCCTTGTGAGCTGGATTTCGAAAAACATTGTCACGAAAGTAGATCTGCTTTTGTCAGTAGTACGTTTCAACAAATTAAATATATCTAATCATGACACTGTTTTACGATATTCCTACTTTCGTAATAATACCGACCATTTTCTTCATTGGTGTAGCCTGTTGTATAATTAGTCTATTAATGCTGATAATGTGCATGCAACAATTGAAATGCTTTTTCTCATCACGGCGAACGAATTAAAACATTATATATGTGACTGCTTTTCGACTGTTTCTAGCTTTCAGTGGAAATATGATGTTCACATGCATGTAGTACAGTGTGTCGTATTACATTATTACATCCATATCCAAGTAATCACAGTGAGACTTCTATACTTCAGATCTTGGACGCTTTTTACCAGGAGCACAAAGGGATCACACCTGTGGACATTATTCCTTTCTAAATTTTTGTAACAGTATACTAGGCAGCGAGAAGATAACCTTGTTTTACTTTCCTGCCTTGCTTCTTAATCACATAATATTCCTTGCTTCCTTATTCACTACCGTCTGTCCCTTCTTGCGATCTGAAAACAAATAATACAAGTCCAGCAGCCAATGGCCCACCAGTTACTGAAGTATGCATTTTTCTTGACAGAAGAAAAACAAAAAAAAACTATACATATATAAATAACATAAAAGTATAATGTACTAACGAAGAAAGCTGGAGCATTTAAATGGCGAAAAACGAAACACTACTCAAAGGCAATAAAATTTAGTACACAGTAAGGCAGAATTTATCGTATGGGCAATACTACCACTGCTCATATGCGCCGATCCGATGTGAGCATATGGCCGGGCTACTTTTCCGCTCCGCGCCTCGAATTTCCCACGGTGCTAGCGAGGCACGCGCGACGCGCGGCGCGAGAAACTGTGCCTCAACCACAACGCCGCGCGACCTGGCGCAGGCGCGTGTCGCGTCCCAGTCGCGTCGCGTCGCAATTTGCGCGGTCCCATTTGAACCTGTGATGTTACAAAAACGCGCGCTGCGCTGCGTCGCGCCACACGCGCTATACGCGTCTCAGTTTACGCCTAGCCTTGGACTTCATGCAGACTGAAGGAATATGACATATTTGAAGGAGTATGTGATTGTGTGAGTCATGAGTTCCACACAGAAGCCGATGATGTAGATCTACGGCTACATACATATTCTGTAAACCACTATGCGGTGCATGGCGGAAGCAGGCGCAGGATACGGTGGCCGGTGCATAGTGACCAGTTTTCGACCAGAGCGCTGGGTGAGTTCATTCGTTTGTTCAAAAAATGGTTCAAATGGCTCTGAGTACTATGGGACTTAAGTACTGTGGTCATCAGTCCCCTAGAACTTAGAACTACTTAAACCTAACTAATCTAAGGACATCACACACGTCCATGCCCAAGGCAGGATTCGAACCTGCGACTGTAGCGGTCGCACGGCTCCAGACTGTAGCGCCTAGAACCGCTCGGCCACCCTGTCCGGCCTTAGAGTATCTTTTACACGTGAGTTTAGTAATACTAGTTATGGCAGGCGAGAGAATGGATGAGGTCTTAGTGCCTTGAATTTTAAACACTACAGTCATTGGTGCGTTAGAGTTTCACAGACATGGCAGAGGCTAACAGTCGAATAACCCCTAGGTAAGCTGGGAGGGGAAAGAAGCAATCCGAACCACAGATTTACTCTGCCTCCCTCCCCCCCCCCCCCCTCCTTTCGTCCTCAAAGGAGACAAACGGACCACTCTTTCCAATATTACCACCTTCTCGCGTGTGGGCAGACGAGAATGAATGGCGAGAAACCCCCAAAATATGCGGCTGATATAATTAACAAGAGTAAGTAAATTGAATTCAGTTAAACTTCAGAAAATCTGTTAACAATCAATACTCAACTTCTGGTGCGTTACGACTCCCAGGACCGAACCAACGCAGCACCTCCAAATGCTCTGCCGAGCCGCCCGCAGCCAGCCGTTTCAACGGACACAGAACCTCCTCGCCAGTCGACAGCATACGACCGAACTGCAAATTAGGCCCCTTGCGGACCCACGCTCAGGAAGATTCCTTTCGCGACGAGCAGTTAACGCCCCATACCACGGAGCCGCTGCTCGCGTCGCTTACGCTGATGCCGCGGTCTGCGTGCTGTCCCTCTAGCACCGGCAGAGAAGTCGCTTCTTGATGCCCCGACTGCCAACTCTCCAAGAGAGCGCATACAGCCGCTTCTTAAACCCTCGCGAACAGCCTACTTTTCCCATTTCCCGCTAGAGGGAGGCACCGAAGCCTTCATTTGCGACAACGGCGCCACCGCCAGTAAACGGAGAGCGACTGCTTCACGTTACGAGCTGCGGCGCGCTTTTCATAGCTAACTTTAGTACGGCTCAGTGTCGTCGTTAGTGTAAGTTAGTTTACGTTAGATTATGTAGTGTGTTAGCCCAGGGACCGATGAACTCAGCACTTTGGTCCCATAGGAGCTTACCATAAATTTCCAAAATTTCCGCAAACTGCAGTTTGTGGTTGGGGTTGGTTGTTTACTGTGCAGGAATCGGCTGTCCTGTGCAGTTTCAACATTAACTCTGTTGAACCTGTCTAAAGCGCTAACAGAAAAGAAAATTACCAGGGAAAGTTAGCCGCCAAGGAAGCATTGCCTCCCGGACTAGATCCTTTGTCTGAGAAAGTGACGAAATCAAATATGCGTGACTACAAGCAAATATTTAACAAATAAGTGTATAATAAGCGTAAGTTGTTGTTTGGGTGCAACGTAAGAATGCCTGATTCTGAGCCCAGAATTTAATTCGGTGACTAATACCTGAATTAGCGATCTTCTGCAATTTTTCGAAAAATAAAGAAAGTACGAAAACTCCCACTTACACAAAAATGCGAAACAAGGAGTAGCGAAAGCTAAAATATCATTTCGTTCTTGCCATAAACTGTACTTAATTATGTACAAAACAACACCTATTTGTGTTGTTTCAGATGCACACAGTGCCTCCGGAAGTACGACAGTGTTGTAGTGCCTCAATTTTGCGTTAATGGACATGGACTTTTTGTTATAATAGTCCCACGTGAGTTTATATGCTTTCTGTTTATTCTTTCCTCATTGACCTTTAGGTTGATCCCTGATGGCTGGGTGATTTCTCCCAGGTACGTAAAATGTGGTACTTGTACAATTTTCCCATGGGTTGTCACAACAGGCAATTTGTCTTGTGGCACTCTTTCTATGTACTGGGTTTTCTCATACGAGATTTGCAGGCCAGTTCTTTGTGCAATTTCGTGTAACTTCTCAATGGCATTAGTGGCTTCTTTTCTATTATTTGTGAGGATTGCAAGGTCATCTGGAAAAGCTAAACACTTCGCATTGAATCTATTATCTTTTCTAATGCCAATTTGGATTCCTTTGACTTGTTTTTCCCATGTCCTGATAATTTTTTCAAGAATGATATTAAAGAGTAATGGTGAAAGTCCGTCACCCTGTCGCACTCCAGTTTGGATTTCAAATGGTTCCGAGGTATCCCCCATAAATTTAACCTTGGAGGCTGTGTCAGTTAATGTTATCCGAATGATTGCTCTTGTCTTTCTGTCAATGCTAAATTCTTCCAGCGTGTTCCAGAGCGCTACTCTGTCTATTGAGTCTTAGGCTTTTTTAAAATCTACAAAAGTGACCACTGTGTTTCGGGCGTTTCTCATCTGGAGAATCATTTTCAGATTCCAGATCTGTTCTATGCATGATCGTCCCTCGCGAAAACCAGCCTGGTGTTCTCCTATTTGTGGTTCAGCTTGTTGTTCTAATCTATTCATGAGAACTTTTGACAGGATATTGTATCTGACCGGCACGAGTGAGATACCCCAGTAATTATTTGGTTCAGTTGTGTCCCCTTTTTTGTGGAGTGGATAGATGAGTGCGCATTTTCATTCAGAGGGGATCTGTTCTGTTTCCCAAATGTTTAATATGATACTAACATTCTGCGTGGTGTCTGTTTGTTCTAAGTCGTGTCTCCCTACCACTTTGGCGCAACGACACTCTGAGCGTGTTTTTTAGGGAATTGACTAGTTTGAACCTGGGACCTGTTGCTGGTAAGGAGACGCCAGACCACACATGACATGTAGAGTTCAGTGAGACTAGCGATGATGTAATCAAATACTTAATGATTTCAGCGTCAGCTCCACTGCACCCCCTGTAAAAGAATCTTAATACTAACTAAAATTAGTGGAAGGAGTTCAAGGCTTTCCTATTTTTAGTTAGCTGGTAAAATAACGTCAAAAAAGCAGTTAAGTTTACCACTGGAACTTTTATTCTACTCACAAAACATTGTTTATAAATTGCACTATTGATAAAAGGAAATATTTTAATATGGGATGATAAAAACGAACTGCGTTCAACAAAAATGTGAACGAATATTCCCTGAATGGGTTTCCAAGTTCTACAATGGATCGAAGGATGACCTATGTCATATCACATCTATAATCTAGGTTTAAATTAAGTTTCATAAAAGAGAAAACTATCAAAAATGGTCTACAGTGACCCTCAATTATCTTTAATTACTTGTTTAACTTGTCGTAAATTACTGTGGCTGATGTGGCTTCTTAATAATTATATAACAGAAAAATCATCGTGTTTCAGATTTTTAACTTCTAATAGCAAATGTGAATACCACGAAGTTTAACAGCCGATCGACACTAGTATTACGTAAAAAAGGGGTGCAACAGATGAGACTTCTGCAGTTCTGAGTGAAGCCTTATGCACTCTTATGTGGCATCGTGTGCATTCATTACCTTGTCGTTGGTTAGGCAGTGTCAGGGGGCGGCAGGCGGCGCAGCTCCACACACCTCGCCATCCCGGAAGCAACTCTCTCTAACTTCTCTTTACTACAATTTCCCGAAGTTGGTTTAAGAAGAAGGTATCTGGCTGTGTTTTCAACTGACTAATCAGGGTCTCAATGTTAAGCTCCGCCTACAAAAATTCTGTCTATCCAATGAGAAACGTTATACTTTTCGTGGTGGGGCAATGTTTTTAACGTCTGCTACGTAACAGACACACGTATAGTCTCATGCTAAAACTTGCAGCTGGTGTGGCCCTTTTAGTGTTATCGTAAGATCTATACTGTTCTTCTGGAGGGCTCTTTCTTTTAACATGGGCTGGGGCTGGTCTTGGCGGTCGGCTGGCAATGTGGGTGTCTGTCTCTTATCGTAGGGCCTCCTAGCCTACACGACTCTGCTCTCGGCTTCTGTTCTCGTTCCTCCCCTCGGAACTGCGTCTGTTTCACGGTGGGAAGGTATGACATGCATTTAGGCGTTCTTGTGTTAGTCTGTGGTATTCCATTTGCTTACTGGTTAATTTAATGCCAGGATTTATTCGGAGCTATGTGACATACTGCCGGATTTGCTATCATGTCAGGGTTTTCATGGAAGGTGTAGGATTTGCCTGACACCTTACATGATTTTGTGAATTTTTCCTGTTAATCTTTTATCAATTAGTTTCCATAGTTCTACAATAATTCCATCTTCTCCTGGGGCTCTATTGTTTTTCAGTGTCTTGATAATTTCTACTATTTCGTTGATGGTTGGTGATTTAGCGTCGGGATTTGGTGTAGACGCCTGGTAGTAAATATCCTCTGTAGGTCTTTCGCAGTTGAGAAGTTTGTTAAAATAGTCTGTGAGGATTTGGCAGTTTTCCTTCGTGAACCATCCGGTTTCTTGAAGCAAAGATTATTATTATTATTATTATTATTATTATTATTGACAGCGGCTGAAGTTGTATATACATAAGCATAACTGTTGTACAGCAGATGCTATTAATTTAGGACTCTCATATTTATGTGAACTTAAAAATTTGTAAACACCCAGAACGTATACCTAGGAGCCGCCACCGCGTGGTTATTGCTGAATCGGCTGTACCGGCTTCCTGCACCGGTTGGACAGACCTTCCTCGACTGGTCGCGGCGCTACAGCGCAGGCAGTCCGTCACGTGGCATCGCAATGAGAGTTAAGAATTCCGACACGGCCCATTCAAATTGAACTGTCACATTTGCATGGCCCGCCCCCACGCCCCCAGCAGTCTCGCGTGCCGCCGCTGTGGCGCCCCATTCGTCGTGGGCGCTGTTCCGCTGCCCCCTCCCCCAACCCTTCCCCTCTCCACACCTTCCCCCTCCCCCCTCCAGCCCCCCCCCCCCTCCTGCCGCTGATAGATCTGCCGTGTCGCGCCGCAGCAGCACAGCGGGTACCCCGGACAGAACGCGCCGCTCTGCAGGCAACACTTTATTAGCTACAGCGGTGTTAACCGAGTCGGACCGCTCTGCCGGCACCGCCATCATCTGTCTCCTCCGCGGCGAGAGACCGCGCGGGGTAACGGCCGGCCGATGGCGATCTGCACTCTGGCACCGCGGCCAGGGCGTCGCAGAAACTGCGGTCCCATAAATTCCGTAATAACGGCGAGCGCTGTTCTCGACAACGGCCACCGAGCGACGATTCATCTGTTTGTACAGGTACCAATGCAAGAAAAATGCCACACAAAAACACTGCATCCGTTGAACGACCTACGTTAACACTGACTTGCTGATGTAATCAAATTCAAACAACTTACAGCAGTCTATTTCAAAGCCGAATTGGTTGGTAATTATTCGATAATCGTCCTAAAATAAACGAAAACTGGTGAGAATCTTAAAAGGGGAACCTTGTTTGTTTCAAGTACTTTTCTACGGGAAATGTGGAAAGGTTCCTCAACAAATAAATTTAATGAATAGACAATAGTCTTTTAACCCACATCTCTATCACCTATTCAGGATAATGCAACCAACTTTCACCACGTCGAGAGTCCGCCCCGGTAGCTGAGTGGTCAGCGTGACAGACTGTCAATCCTAAGGGCCCGGGTTCGATTCCCGGCTGGGTCGGAAATTTTCTCCGCTCAGGGACTTGGTGTTGTGTTGTCCTAATCATCATTATTTCATCCCCATCGACACGCAGGTCGCCGAAGTGGCGTCAAATCGAAAGACCTGCACCAGGCGAACGGTCTACCCGACGGGAGGAGCTAGCCACACGACATATCCATTTTTACCACGTCAAGTGCTACTTTATTCATGACTGGAACCGCTTATAATTAAACGTTATTCTTTTTTTTGAAATAAGGGTTAAGTGCAATGGTCGCAACGCGCCCGCGAGAAGAAACTCGGCCACAAAAACGAAAAGCGCGGGATCTGCACTACCTCAACGAAGCCGACTAAGCAACACATTTATTGATTACATTCCCGGCCGGGGTGGCCAAGCGGTTAAAGGCTCTACAGTCTGGAACCGCGTGACCGATACGGTCGCAGGTTCGAATCCTGCCTCGGGCATGGATTTGTGTGATGTCCTTAGTTAGGTTTAAGTAGTTCTAAGTTCTAGAGGACTGACGACCTTAGAAGTTAAGTCCCATAGTGCTCAGAGCCATTTGAACCATTTGATTACTTAATTTGCAGATCATAAGGGGTAATGGGGGGTTGTAAGCTACTTTTTTTTGGAAGGGGGAGTTTCATTGATTTGATGAATGCAGATAGACAATGGTATGACATCTTTATTACAAAAGGAGCGTAAACGATAACATGCATAACTACAAAGTAAATAAGGTCGTTATTTCCGCTCATTCAGATACCACTCAACGCGGGAGGAACAAAAGATTGATTCAGCACTCTGCTCTCTCCACAATGTCGAAGAACAAGAGGAGTGGCACGAAGAGGAATAAGGGTTCTGATCGTTGTGACTAAATAGATATGCTGCCATTTTTAGAAGAGAGTGGAATTGCCGACTCGCCACTATCGTAGACTAAATAGAATAAAGGATAAATAACAGAATAAGAAAGTGCCAAAGTGTCCTTCCCATCGAAAACGAAGTAACTCACGTGAATATCCGTCATCGCAACACTCGTATAAGCGAAGAAAATAAAATCACTGTAAGGCTTATAAGTTGCTATGTAGTCAGCAGTAAGCAAGACCAACCGCTCACCACGTGGTCGCGCGTTCTAGCACGAAGGACCATGAGTCTGTAAGCTTATTTGTCCGTCGCTGACGTAGAAGACCGCAAACCTTCTTTCCTTCCCGTCTGGGCAAGCTGCGCAGTGACTAGAGTACATGTAAAGCTTACTGGGACAGGGTAAACGCTAGCAACAATGAAGACGACAATCGATTGTAATATTGGTATTTTAATTTGATATCACCCACAACTGACAAAATTCACAAAAAAATGAGAATTTCGTTGTCCACCCACACACTCCTTAGAATGGCACATTAACAATTTGCAATTACGCGCCCCTATTACCGGCAGCTGCATTGATAAATACACGGCACCTCGCAAGGATAACTACCAGATCAAGAATATTAGGTAAGTTGTTCGAAGTGGTTGAGCGTTGGTGAAAATCTCGCTTCTGAGCACACAAAGAGCTCTAACCGCAGAACTCTGCACCGAACACGCGTTGGTGCAGTGCTGCGATACAGACCGTATATCTCCCTTCGAAGACGATGGATTAGAATATAAATGAAAAACTTGGTTTAGTTTAGACAGTTACATACTGGCATTCAGCGGGCAGAACAGAAGAGACAATGACCGTGAAGTCAGCAAGTTCCACATAAGCGGGCGCTGTCGATTCAGCCGTCAGGGCATCGCCCGACCGGCTCACGTGTTTCTCAGTTGTCGCATGTGAGCAAAGGTCCTCGCCTACATCCTGAAAGCCAATGACCGACGTTAAGAAGATTCTTCGAGAAGCTTTTCAACGTGACAGAAGAGGCAATGACCGGCTCACGTGTTTCTCAGTCATCACATGTGATCAAAGGCCCTCGCCTACATTCCAAGAGCCAATGACCGACGTTAAGAAGATTCTTCAGGAAGCTTCTCAACGTGACAGAAGAGGCAATGACCGTGAAGTCGTTCACCTCCAGTAAACTGAAGTGAATAAATACGCGAGGCGCAGTGGGCCCGACAGACGGAGACGGAGACGAGAGACGAAGAAGACGAAGAAGTGAAGAAGAGTAGCAGTAGCTTTCAGTCAGTTTCGGTGTTGAAGACCGTCATGCAAGAAGAGACTACATCATGCACAGACGCACCAAGTCCGCCGCTGTAATGGAATAGCAAGCAGCAGCCTCGGCGCCAGAAGACAGAAGTTAAAAGGTATTTGAAGTCTGATTTTTACGTACCCGGGTGACTCGTGAGGACGGGAAGGAGACGGCCTCACATCAGCAGTCACCTGTGAGCTGGGATGAAGATCTGACAGCCGAAGACTGGCAAGCGGGAGTCCGTTGTTCGAGTCTGGGACACTGGCCTTCCCCCGCCGCGCCGCTCCGCTGGTCGACGCACAACACACGCGGCCGCTTAGAGAAAAGAAACACTGGGACGTCGCATCCAAGTTATCACCATCCGATGCACGACTTCGCTCGCAATAATTAAACGGCCCACCTCGGCTGCGCGTCTCCAGTCAGCTGGGGGAGTCGGCGACACGAGATACACACCGCTACGCGTAATCAGACGCCGCCGCCGCCGCCGCTGCCGCAGCAGAAGGCTACGCAAACGACACAGCTGCCGTTCTCCGAACCAGAACATCCATTAAGGAAACAGTTGTACGAAACTTTCAATAAAAGTTATCGTATGTAAAAATGCTGTTTCATTCTACCTCATACCCGAGCCAAGGAAGAACCCACCCTGCCCACATCTTGTTAAGAGAGAAAAGTTAATTTATTTAATATTTTCACCCTGACAGAATGCTTTAGAATGCTCATCCTGACAACTGACAGCATCAAAAGAGAAAACCCAGTTACATTTAGTGACAGAAGTGGTACATTTAGCTTCAGAACTGTTACACCGGGACAGAGTAAATGCTAGCAACAATGAAGTCGATAAATCGATTGTAATATTGGTATTTTAATTTGATGTCCCCCACAACTGACGAAATTTACAAAAAAAATGAGAATTTCGTTGTCCACCCACACACTCCTTAGAATGGCACATTAACAATTTGCAATTACGCGCCCCTATTACCGGCAGCTGCATTGATAAATACTCGGCACCTCGCAAGGATAACTACCAGATCAAGAATATTAGGTAAGTTGTTCGAAGTGGTTGAGCGTTGGTGAAAATCTCGCTTCCGAGCACACAAAGAGCTCTAACCGCAGAACTCTGCACCGAACACGCGTTGGTGCAGTGCTGCGATACAGACCGTATATCTCCCTTCGAAGACGATGGCCAAGACGCCGTCTCCAAGTCCGTACCCCTCGATGGCTGAAGGCGAAGTCCCTCCACAATTCTCTCGTCTCCCACGCATACGAAAACGCGGCGGAAGAATACTCAGTTTCGGCTAATGTCGAACGCTCTATCATCGCCGAAATCCCTCCACTGAGATCTAGCCAATGATCGAGTGTGTCATAACGCCCCTAGACAAGCTAAACTCCCGTCTTCGCCACGTGTTGCCCAGCACACGTGGCTCCGGATGCCGGCTACCCCCAAAATCACCGTATTGTCCCACGTTTCCCGTGAGCGCTACCTGCCGCCCACGGCGGCCCGGCGAGCTACGGCCATCTGCAGACTTGACATTCCACAATTTTAAACTTCCGACGCTTTTCACCAACGCTTTAAGTTAGTGGCTCAATCCTGCAGACATGCAGGAAGTACTGCTCGACAGTGCCTCATATTTATCGTAATTCAACAGAGTCATGATCTGATGCCCTTGCCAGTCCCTTTATTATTAATACTAATGTTGGTAAGCTAACGTGTAAGTGCCCATGTCATGGCACTTTACACCATGTCTAGCGATGACAGCATCGTGATCTCAGGCCTCCTCCAGCGAGCAGGAACAGGACAGAACTAAACTGAGGTTCCACGTCTCCAAAGGACAGCAGGGAGCGCTGGGCAGCGAGATTTGGCGTTCTCCTAACCCGGCCAATCAGAGGCCACGGGATTGCCGCGAAACACGATGCCGTTATGGCAAACACCTGAAAATGGCTCGTCAGAAGACGGTCAGAGTTTAGTCAGGGAGGCTACTTTGCAGCGTTAAAAGGGAGTGAGAAGTCAAGTTTCAGGGTTGGTACTACAACTTGTGAGACTAGGAAGGGGGACAACTCTAGCCACTACATAGCATTCAGACTGGTCCCATATACTCCCTACAGCAAATATTAACGTGGTAATAGGGAAGCCATTAGTTTTGTGGCGGCGTTCGTAGGGACAAACAATTCGCTGTAGAAACGGCTTACGAAGTCACCGCCACACTTTTAATAGCGGGCCGACCGGTCCGCTGGAACAGTGAACAGAAAGATGAAAACCCAAACACTCTGATTAAATAAAAGTCGGTACTTATCTTTATTACCGAAGATACAGAAACACAGTAGTGCACTCCGTGTCTACAGAGATCTTTCTAGTTCGAGTCGGAGCGGCTAGGTCAGCGTCGGCTGACGACAAACAACAACTCTGCTGCGATGAACACACAACTGACTAGCAAGTACACAATTCGGTGGCGAGTATACAACTGAGCGGCGAATACAGAACTGTCCTAGCGCTCGCGACTCCAGCGCTTAAGAAACCAGAAGCCCGCCGTGGCGCGCGCAGACTTGCGGCGATTTCCTGTCTCGCTGGCGCTGCTTATGCGGACGGCGTCCGGACTTTGATGCTGCCAACCTTTTGGCAGCGGGCTCGGGTGGCATTACTGGCTAGGATATAACAATTAGGCCACTCCAGGGAGACTGCTACATTCGGTTCACAAAATAACGAAATCCTGCGCCCATCCTCTCTCTCTGACCAGCGTAATATTGTCACACAAAATTGTCTAGCCATACTGCAATTGTAAAATGATGAAAGAATTGCAAAAAGGATAAAAATGAAAGTCGTACAGAGTGAATGAGAAATAATTGGTTCAAATGGCTCTGAGCACCGTGGGACTTAACTTCTGAGGTCATCAGTCCCCTAGAACTTAGAACTACTTAAACCTAACTAACCTAAGGACATCACACACATCCATGCCCGAGGCAGGATTCGTACTTGCGACCTAGCGGTCGCGCGGTTCCAGACTGTACCGCCTAGAACCGCTCGGCCACTCAGGCCGGCGAATGAGAATTAAATGTGCTTCTTTCAATCTGTGTTACTAAACGGCTTTAAGTCCGCGTTGTGCAGAGTTATACTTACAAGTTACCTATCTAACAGCTTCCACCGGCAACAAATTATTGATTTTCAGTATTTCATACAATTTCTGAGGGAATTTAAAAATTTAAAATTCTCTCATATTCGTGCCTCGGGCATGGATGTTTGTGATGTCCTTAGGTTAGTTAGGTGTAAGTAGTTGTAAGTTCTAGGGGACTGATGACCTCAGAAGTTAAGTCCCATAGTGCTCATAGCCATTTGAACCATTTGCTCTCATATCCTGCTTATTATGAGGTTTAATAAACGGTCCATTAGTGGGATCTCCAGCTATGTTCGACGTCAGTGTACAATAACCACTCACAGACGGGAGATGGCAGCACACTGGCAGTGAAGGATATATGCACTAAGGTGACAGAAACTCATGGGATAGAGATATGCACGTGTACAGACGGCGCTAATATAGCGTACACAAGGCACTGAAGGGAGGTGGATTGGCGGAGCTGCCACTTGTAATCAGGTGATTAATGTGGAAAGGTTTACGACGCGATTATGGCCGCACGACGGGGGTTAGCAGACTTTGAAAGCAGAATGAGTTAGATGCGAGGGACATTCCATTGCGGGAATCGTTAGGGACTTCAGTCTTACGAGATCCATAGTGTCAACAGTGTGCCGAGGACACCAAATTTCAGGCATTACCTCTGACCACGGACAACGCAGAACAGCGGCGTTTGCGTTGAGTTGTCACTGCTAACAGACAAGCAACACTGCGTGAAGTAGCCGCAGACATCAATGCGTGATGTACGACGAACTTGTCCGTCAGGACAGCGCGGCGAAATTTAGCGGTATTGGGCTACGGCAGCAGACGAACGACGCGAGTGTCTTTGTCAACAGCACAACGCCTGCAGCACCTCTCCTGGACTCGTGACCGCATCGGCTGAACCCTGGATGGCGGAAGACCACGGCGTAATCAGATGAGTCCCGATTTCAGTGGTAGGAGCTGATTAAAGGGTGGCGCAGACACCACGAAGTCACGGACCGTAGTTGTCAACAAGGTACTGTACAAGCTGGTGGCGGCTCTATAATGGTGTGGGCTGTGTTTGCTCCGAGAGGACTGGGCCTTCTGATCCAACTGAATCGATCATTGATTGGAAACGGTTATGTTCGGCTACAGTGGCAGGTTATGAAGATTTAAGTGAATCTGAACGTAGTGTTATATTCTTCGCACGAGTGATGCGACACAGCATCTCCGAGGTGGCGATAAAATGGGGATTTTCCCGTAAAACAATTTCACGAGTGTACGTGAATATGAGGAATTCGATAAAATATCAATCTCCGACATCGCCGAGGCTGGATAAAGATCCGGGAAGAACGGGACCAACGACGACTAAACAGAATCGTTCAACATGGCAGAAGTGCAATCCTTCCACTAATTGCTGTAGATTTCAGTGCTGGGCCATCAACAACTGTCGGCGTGCGAACTATTCAACAAAACATCATTTCTATGGGCTTTCGGAGCCGAAGGCCCACTCGTGTACCCTTGATGAGTGCACGACAAAAAGCCTTACGCCTGACTGGGCCCGTCAGCACCGACATTGGAATGCTGACGACTGGGAACATGTTGCCTGGTCGGACAAGTATCTTTTCAAATTGAATCGAGCGGATGGACGTGTACAAGTTTGGAGACAACCTCATGAATCCATGGACCCTCAATGTCAGCAGTGGAGTGTTCAAGCTGGTAGAGGCTCTGTAATGGTGTGGGGTGTGTGCTGTTGGAGTGATATTGTAAGTAGGCTGTTTAGGTTTTTATGTTGGTAACGCCACGTAGCGCTCTGTATGAAAATCACTGACTGTGCTGTGTGCAGTATGTGGCTGGTTGGCATTGTTGAAATATTCGCTATTGTAGTGTGAACAGCGCGTAGCATTGCGCAGTTGGAGGTGAGCCGCCAGCACTGATGGACGTGGGGAGAGAGATGGCAGAGTTTTGAGAGCGGATGATCTGGACGTGTGTCCATCAGAGACAGTAAATTTGTAAGACTGGATGTCATGAACTGATTATATATATGACTTTTGAACACTATTAAGGTAAATACATTGTTTGTTCTCTATCAAAATATTTCATTCGTTAACTATGCCTATCAGTAGTTAGTGACTTCAGTAGTTAGAATCTTTTATTTAGCTGGCAGTATTGGCGCTCGCTGTACTGCAGTAGTTCGAGTAACGAAGATTTTTGTGAGGTAAGTGATTCATGAAAGGTATAGGTTATTGTTAGTCAGGGCCATTCTTTTGTGGGAATTATTGAAAGTCAGATTACGTTGCGCTAAAAATAGTTTAGTGATGATCAGAATAAGTAAAGAGAGAAATGTGTGAGTATGTTCAGTTTTGCTCAGCTGTTTGAAAATCAAATAACGTAAGGGGTTTATCAGCACAGTCATTCATAAATTTTTCTAAGGGGATGTTTCATAATATGACTCTGACAGATGGCACCTACGTAAGCATTTGTCTGATCACCTGCACCATCTCATGTCCATTCTGCATTCCGACGGACTTGAGCAATTCCAGCAGGACAATTCGACACCCCACATGCCCAGAATTGCTGCAGAGTCGCTCCAGGAACACTGTATTGAGTTTAAACACTTCTGCTGGGCAGCAAACTCTCCAGACATGAACATTATTGATAAAAATCTGGTATGCCTTGCAACGAGCTGTTCAGAAGAGATCTCCACCGCTTCATACTCTTACGTATTTATGGACAGCCCTGCACGGTTCATGGTGTCGATTCCCTCCACAACTACTTCAGACATTAGTCGAATCGATGCCGAGTTGGGTTGCGGCACATCTGCGTGCCCGCGGGGGCTCTGCACGATATTAGGCAGACATACCAGTTTCTTAGGATCTTCAGTGTATTTACCCCACTGTGAGACAAGGTGGTCACATCATAGAAAAATGTCTGGGGTTGTGTACGGAATCATGATTGTATTCAGGAGTGCATCTCTCCGTTCGAAGAAAAGCGACGTTCACGAGCGTCTGTTCAAGGCTCCAAAAATATGAAAATCGCGCGTGGGGAGATCGGGACTGTATGAAGGATGTACAAGGGCTTCCCAGTGACACTTCTGCAGTGAGCCCACATTTTGCACAGATTGTTTCGACTAAGCTGCAGAAGTTTCGCTGAGAGGCTCTTACACATTCTCTACGCAGTCCCGATGTCTTACCATGCGAGTCCATATTCTTGCATCGCTGAAGAGACATTCGTCGACTTGCTTCGAACGAAGAGGTGCACACCTGGGTACAATTATGGTTCCGTAGGCAGCACAGACAGTTTTTCGTGAAGATACTGACTGTCTTGTCTCACAGTGGGAGAAATGTATTAATAGTTCTGGCTATTACTTTGAAATAATTAATAGTTTAGTTATTCTTCTCCGCCGGTCTCGTTTTTATTACACTGTCTCTTATAGTCAACCTGACGCGTTATACCGGTAATACACGGCGCGCGGCGCGGAAATTTCTCAGACCATATTCATTCAGTATTTGAGAATGAGAGCGCTTAGCGGCTTCCAGTAAACTTTACGCTTAAAATAAAAGTCTTTCGAATCGTTTCCTCGCCATGCAGTCACTACATACCTATTATACGAGTCATGATAGTTAATCGTCATATACAAATTAATGTTCCCTTATGTCTCCGAACCTTGCGCACAACTAGATAAAATCACTAATGCGACGAGCCAAGTGCTATTGAGAGTGAGGTTGTGAATATTGAATGTTCATTCCTTCCAAGTTCTTGTATGTTGTTTGTTAAAGTTATTTTGAAACTATGGTACTCTATGATATTATTGGACTTTAACTTGATCTGGTGTTAGAAGGATTAGCCGGTGAAATCTTTCACCGTTTCCAGGGTACGCCCGATTGTGCCTGTCTTTAGGCTCACAATCTTCTAGGAGGCTCCTTCTTTGTACCCCAGTAGATGGCGACCGCAGAAGAATGGCTTACCACAAGGAAGTGTACTTTCTCCCATCCTTTATAATGTGTACTCTAATGACCAACCTATACCTCAAGATGCAAGACTGTTCGTATATGCTGATGACACAGCTGTGGTGGTCCAGGGGTCCAATTTTGATGCAACATCTGGAAATCTCTCTAGAGCGCACGAGGAACTGGCTCAATACTATGACGCCAATCACCTCAAGCCAAACCCTGACAAAACCCAAGTACGTGCTTTCCACCTGCGCAATAGAGATGCTGGAGTTGAGCTCGACGTTACATGGCAAGGTAAGAAGCTAAAGCACTGTCCAACACCTAAATACCTTGGGGTTGTACTTGACAGAACGCTTTCCTTCAAGCAGCATTGCCAAAACACCAAGGCTAAAGTCTGCTCCAGGAAGTTCCATGCGGCTTTTCGCGGATGATGCTGTAGTATACAGAGAAGTTGCAGCATTAGAAAATTGTAGCGAAATGCAGGAAGATCTGCAGCGGATAGGCACTTGGTGCAGGGAGTGGCAACTGATCCTTAACATAGACAAATGTAATGTATTGCGAATACACAGAAAGAAGGATCCTTTATTGTATGATTATATGATAGCGGAACAAACACTGGTAGCAGTTACTTCTGTAAAATATCTGGGAGTAAGCGTGCGGAACGATTTGAAGTGGAATGATCATATAAAATTAATTGTTGGTAAGGTGGGTACCAGGTTGAGATTCATTGGGAGAGTCCTTAGAAAATGTAGTCCATTAACAAAGGAAGTGGCTTACAAACCACTCGTTCGACCTATACTTGAGTATTGCTCATCAGTGTGGGATCCGTACCAGATCGGGTTGACGGAGGAGATAGAGAAGATCCAAAGAAGAGCGGCGCGTTTCGTCACAGGGTTATTTGGTAACCGTGATAGCGTTACGGAGATGTTTAACAAACTCAATTGGCAGACTCTGCAAGAGAGGCGCTCTGTATCGCGGTGTAGCTTGCTCGCCAGGTTTCGAGAGGATGCTTTTCTGGATGAGGTATCGAATGTATTGCTTCCCCCTACTTATACCTCCCGAGGAGATCACGAATGTAAAATTAGAGAGATTAGAGCGCGCACGGAGGCTTTCAGACAGTCGTTCTTCCCGCGAACCATACGCGACTGGAACAGGAAAGGGAGGTAATGACAGTGGCACATAAAGTGCCCTCCGCCACACACCGTTGGGTGGCTTGCAGAGTATAAATGTAGATGTAGATGTAGAATAACATCATCCGCAGGCTGACAAACTATGAATGGGGAGCTCAACCATCAGTACTGAGAACATCAGCACTTGCTCTGCGTGTTTCTGCAGCAGACTATGCAGCGCCAGTATGGGAAGCATCTGCACATGCTACACAGGTTGATGTAAGTGTAAATGAGACAATGCGAATTGTTACAGGCTGTCTCAGACCCACACCAACGGGTAATTTGTACCTACTTGCTGGAATTGCCCCATCCAAGATCAGAAGGCAGGTGGCAGCAGATGCTGAGAGAACAAAGAAAGAAACAGATTCTCGACACCCACTGAATGGGCTCGTCACTCAGGCTCGGAGGCTTAAGTCTAGAAATAGCTTTATTGCAAGAACCAAGTTCCTCGACGGTTCACAGGAAGATAATTGAGTCCGTAAATGGGAGAGTGAACAAATCGCACTGCAGATAATACCAAAGGAGCAAATGGCACCTGGAAACAAACTTCCTTATACGGTGTGGAGAACACCAAATAGGCTGAGGGCTGGTGTACCCAGATGCAAAACTAATCTGTGCAAGTGGGGACTGCTGACTAACGATGATGACGTTTTTTGCGGATGCGGAGAGGTACAAGACGAGGCACATCTGCTCATGTGCCGACTACTGCCGGAGCCCTGCAGTTTCAGTGACCTGCTACAAGCCATCGACAAACCCGTAGAGGTGGCTAACTATTGGAAAAATAAAATTTGATCTGGACACGGAAAAGTAAAGTATGATTATATTTCCATAGTCACAGAATCGAGCAATAGAAAATTCAGTGAGTCCCACTGAAAATACAGTGCTTAGGACCATCAATTAAATTCCATTGCTTAACTTTGCGTGCATACATCTGCAAAATGGTTCAGATGGCTCTAAGCACTATGGGATTTAACAGCTGAGGTCATCAGTCTCCTAGACTTAGAACTACTTAAACCTAACCAACCTAAGGACATTACACACATCCGTGTCCGAGGCAGGATTCGAACCTGCGACCGTTGCAGCATCGTGGTTCCGGACTGAAGAGCCTATAACCGCTCGGCCATAGGGGCCGGCCATATATCTGCAGTCTGAAGTTTTGAATCAGAACGCGGGAAACTTACAAAAAAATGGCTCTGAGCACTATGGGACTCAACTGCTGAGGTCATTAGTCCCCTAGAACTTAGAACTAGTTAAACCTAACTAACCTACGGACATCACAAACATCCATGCCCGAGGCAGGATTCGAACCTGCGACCGTAGCGGTCTTGCGGTTCCAGACTGCAGCGCCTTTAACCGCACGCCCACTTCGGCCGGCGGGGGAAACTTACATATCAGAGCCCTGAAATTCTGGCAGATGTCACTGTGAGATGGACCTGTTCGCTGGTCTGGCCAAACCAATTCGACTCACAGGCACGACGATGCGTGATGGAATTGTCAAACGTCCGACGGCCGACTCAGGACGAATAAGTTCACCCTCGGGACGCACGATATGTCCAAGATCGTATGCAATTCCACTGTCGGTAGAGTTGGAAACCGCCACTGGCTCTTAGACCACCACAAGCCTCATGCACTAGGGAATGAAGGGAATGACCTGAAGTTCTCCAGCAGGGGAGGACCAGAAGACAAAGAAGCCAAAGAATCACAGCCACTTTCAAGTATACATTCAGTGGCAAAGCTATTGTTATCTTTTGATTGACAGGTCCTTATTGTTCTGCTGAGAGGATTAATACCCGCGGTGGATAATCCATCCTTCTGATTGACAGTTAATTAATTACTCAATCAAACTGATACAGTGGTAGGGGGCGCTCTGGGCTATTCGAATAACCGAAGCAGTTCGTGAGTACCGAAGGTGACATAAGTGAGCTATTTCTTGACAGTTTTTTAATCAATTTAATTAATTAGTGCATTAATTTTATATCGAACACTTTCTACCGACGTCCGCAGCCATCTCATGTGAAGCATAATGGCGCACGCGAGAGACACCTTCCTTCCAAAGCAAATGTCTGACTGCGAATCGGTCCAGAAATACTGCTGAAGTTAATAAATAATTAATTTCCAGTCACATAATCGTGATGTAGGGCATATAAGGCAGACACGGTAGCTATTTCACACACACAACTGACTCGAAATAGGCCTACATTTAAAAAAAAACGTTGTATACAAAGAGAGAAAGAGGCAAAGAGCTGTAGTTTGCTTTGCAGATGACATAGGAACTCGCATGGGATATTTCATTCCACCAGGGGCTCTAAGCTGGCAGAGCCTTCCTGGCGCACTTTCCTTGCACTGCATTTCACAAACTGCTCCAGTAGTTATAAAATCTGGTGGGACTATCACATCTTGAAGATTTCGCAAATGTTGCTTCAGGAGATATACCACGGGAAATATTAATTAAATCGATAATATAGCATTTAAACAATATGCTTCACACAGTTTACCCAAAATAAAAGAAGATCCACACTGCACAGTAGTTTGCGTGCATAATCAACAGTGTTATGTTTTTGACGAGAAATTTCATTAGATAATCCAAACCTATTTTTATTTGACGTCATGATTTGAAGTCCGCGGCTCGTGGTCTTGCGGTAGCGTTCTGGTTCCCGCGCACGGGGTACCGGGTACGATTCCCGGCGGGGTCAGGGATTTTCCCTGCCTCGAGATGACTGGGTGTTGTTGTGTCGTCATCATCATCATCATCATCATCATCATCATCAACCGCATTACGGTCGGAGGAAGGCAATGGCAAACCACCTCCGCTAGGACCGGGCCTAGTCGGCGGTGCGGGTCTCCCGCATCGTCCCCTACTCTCCTCAGAGTATGGGACCTCATCGTCATCATGATTGTAAAAGGTGATGTATGAAATGCTAGTGGGAATTTCAAATTTCGCCGTGAATTTATACCGTCCCATTTATAAGAGTTCCCGACCACTATAGGTCTGCTAAGTGTATTTTCTTTTGTAAAGCGCTATGGAATTCCTAAGTTGACTGGTTCTCTCAGCTACACCAGGACGAAGAAGGAAGGAGGAAAGAGGCTACCGCACGGTAGGATAGTAACAACAACAAATATCGCTGCGATTTACTGAGAAACATGATCCATTCATGGCTAGATGACTGAAATCATATTCAAAACACCCTTACATCCCACATGCTCGCCTTCCGGACGCCCACATGATGACAGTACAGCGCCAACGGAGGAAACTACTACCGTAAAATCGACCCAGGACCGGAGCTGCAGAAGCGCGTGTCAGTCAGAGAGAGAGAGAGAGGCCGCCCCGGCCGTGGTGGGTCCCCACCCCAGGAGCAACTGAGTGGTAGAAGTTCGAATGCTACCAATACTCCCAGCCCAAACACTCATTGTATTAAGTCTTCTCAAATTTCCACGGAGTATACACGCGACACACGCGGTCATGAATGTGGCTCAGTGCAAACTGGATATTAGTTCACTAATCACTCATCCACTGGGAGCCCTGAGTCAAACTGTCATAAGCCGGATGCTCTCTCAGATTCTGTGTGCTGATGTACAAAGTATTGGCCAACCCCAGTCCAGAGCAAAGGTGTCTGCTGAGACATTGTTTCCGGCCCTGACTAGGGCTAAGCTTCCTACGGCCATTCCAGATTTTTATCACTGTGGCTATAATTAAATACTACGATTGCAGCCTCAATCTGACAATATTCGACAATGACTGAAGTACTGGAAATACTCCCTCCTAACTAATGTGGCTCTGTAGCCACTGAAAGTCTCGTAATTGGACTGTCTGCAGAAAAATACGGCGGACAGTGATTCCACACCACCATCAGCAGCAGTTTGACGGGTTTCACAAAAAACGATCAAGCTTTCCTCGACAATAACAGGGCAGTGAAACTCAGTGTGGGGTGCATACTGTAAGACCTTCGGTACACAAACCATCAAATTATTTGACTTGTCGCTCTAATGAAGTAGCCGAGTGCCAGCAATATGTATCGTGGTCTTATCGTGGCGTGTTTATCTTCTGCCGCTAGGTCAGGCGATAGAAATGCCACTTGCATGCTTAGTGTAGCAGATTGACGGTGACCAACTTTAAACAGAGCTTGATTAATTTTCACACACATTTATTAAAATAATGACAAGCATAAACATTACTTAACTTGAACTTCAGATTGTCAATTGTAAATAGCATCCAGAATCCTTTGGTCTTGTACGTTAATCTTATTCTCACATATCTCTGATACTTGACAAAGTGTCTATACGTTTATCTTCATGTCTATGTACAGGAATATGATAATCTTATTAGGTGCAGACTGAAACTTGACTATAGACTGGTACAGGCTAATGCAGACTGGTGCAGACTAATGCAGATTGACTAATTGGAGGTCTGTACACTCGTTTTAATACCTCGCGCGTTCATGTATCACTGCGCGAGTGTGATCCGCGAGGAGAAAAGGTTCTACATTAGCAGCAATGTCATTGGCTGCGTTACATATTAATACACGGATCGGCGGAAGCAGAATTTGGTCCGTCTCTAAGGCAGCGCCATCTCGTGGTGCGGAGACGGACGAGCGTTGCGCCTGCGCTGTTGTGCTTAGCGGGGCGCGCTCTAGTGGGAAAGTTGTGTACGCGCTGACTACGCGGAACTATGTACACAACACTCAGGAAATGTCTTTGGCGATAGTTTCTGTTTTCCATGACCTGCAGATCACTTTTGCAGGGTTTAAGTGTCAGTGCACCACTCAAGGCACAGTGCACTACTCAGACGCGCGGGAAACGCTGTATTCCTATTGGCTAGCAGCCAATCAGATCATCTCCAGCACTTTTTTACTCTTGGTATTTCTAATGTCAGCCAATCAGATTATGACAACTAATTTAGACTAGTAATCTCGTAATTCCGAAACTAAAGAAAATTTAATGAAAACAAAATACGACTCCTTTCCACAAAATAAATCAGCAATAAATTTAATACTCGAAGAGTCTTCTGACTGCCTTTTACAAAATCTCTTCCGGACATAAGTCTCAAATTTCCATATTGCACGACAACTTTCTCATGCATACATTTTCATAGCTCTAACACAATATCACATTCTCACTTTAGATATGTGCTCCATTCACTCTCTCAGTCTCTCCAAAACACTCACACCACCAAAACACGAAGAAATAACGCTCAGCCGAAGTATTTTAATTACGTCGGAAATCTGTGGTAATGAAACTAAAGAAAATCCCAGCAAATTAGGTTATTTCAACCTATTGTCTTGGTAATAGTTTCAATTGATACTATAATTGAATGCAATCCATTACCGTCCCTAAGGCTGGTATTATACTATAATATTTATTTGTCAAAGTTGACAAGTCAGATACTTATCAAAGAAATTTGATGGTGTAATAGAGAACTTGATCAAATCTCGCCTGTCGTCAAATAAATATGATCAAATCTAGGGCCTCGCCGTAGATTTGATCATAAAAGTCGTTCGTCTGCTGTTCACTGCAATGTGAAATGTAACAGCTTCGAGCGCTGGCGTCGCTACAGCTACTTGATGTCTCTGTAGTGTGTCTGTAAACGTGGCTTCAAAGTTGGTTTGTTCTTCGACTTTTTTTTTTTTCTTAATAAACTTGCTTCGACTAGGGTGGGGGGTGAGCAAGCGGCACAGTGCATGCTATAATTGTGTGTTGATGGGCAGCTGAAACATGCTGCAGGCGACTTCATGTCCACAGTCACAGCTCTACATCTGGAAACATCCAGATACCTTTTCAGCAAGCTGGAATAGAGGATGTGGCCACACTCTAAAGTAAAAAATTCTTTCTTAGCTATCGATCCTATTTTGTCTATTTTTGAACTCTGGATGCCACAAGTTAAAAAGTGCTTCATCTGCTTCGTACTTTCTATTAATTTTGTAGTTGTGGAAAGACTAATTCCTTTAATTATATTATTCAAAACTAAAAGTAGTTCTTACTGCCCATATACAGTACTAAACATTCATTTACCTTCACATATTCCCCCTTCAGTGTTATATAAATTGCTTTACACGTTTCTGGAATTATTTTGGATAATGTGCAATGTGATATTCGAGTGCTGTGTTGTAAACTAGAGTAGCTCTCTCATGTATCAAGAAATCGCAGTGTCGTAGTTTGCCTGTCTTCTGCCCATATATCATTTCTCAAGAGAGTATCCTGTCTTGTACTATGAGAAGCTGGCCGCTGTGGCTGAGCGGCTCTAAGCGCTTCAGACCGGAACCGCGCTGCTACCACGGTCGCAGGTTCGTATCTTGCCTCGGGCATGGGTGTGTGTGATATCCTTAGGTTAGTTAGGTTTAAGTAGTTCTAATTCTAGGGGACTGCTGACCTCAGATGTTAACTCTCATAGTGCTTAGAGCCATCTGAACCACTTTTGAATGTCGGAAGTCACTTTACTGAGCAAATACTAAAATACACTTTGATCCATTTTAATTTATATGTTAAGGCTTGACCCCCTCCACTTGCAGCCCTTGTAACAAACTTTTCTGAATGCTTTTATTATCTCTTCGTTATACCTATGACTTAATCCAAGTATGTTTCCATTTTTGCGCTGCTTATCTTCCAAATACACACAGAATGCAATTGTAGTACTAGCAACTGCAGCGCATAACAACAAGCTGTCCTCCGCCGTGTTGAAATTTGACGAAAAGTATGACGATAGTGTAATATCCCTTTTTAGGGCAACGTCAACGATGTCCGTCAAAGAAATTTGAGCCGGCCGCTGTGGCCGAGCGGTTCTGGGCGCTTCAGTCTGGAACCGCGCGACCGCTACGGTCGCAGGTTAGAATCCTGCCTTGGGCATGGATGTGTGTGATGTTCTTAGGTTATTTATGTTTAAGTACCGGGTGATCAAAAAGTCAGTATAAATTTGAAAACATAATAAACCACGGAATAATGTAGATAGAGGTAAAAATTGACACACATGATTGGAATAACATGGGGTTTTATTAGAACCACCCCATATTGCTAGACGCGTGAAAGATCTCTTGCGCGCGTCGTTTGGTGATGATCGTGTGCTCAGCCGGCACTTTCGTCATGCTTGGCCTCCCAGGTCCCCAGACCTCAGTCCGTGCGATTATTGGCTTTGGGGTTACCTGAAGTCGCAAGTGTATCGTGATCGACCGACATCTCTAGGGATGCTGAAAGACAACATCCGACGCCAATGCCTCACCATAACTCTGGACATGCTTTACAGTGCTGTTTACAACATTATTCCTCGATTACAGCTATTGTTGACGAATGATGGTGGACATATTGAGCATTTCCTGTAAAGAACATCATCTTTGCTTTGTCTTACTTTGTTATGCTAATTATTGCTGGGCCGGCCGGAGTGGCCGTGCGGTTCTAGGCGCTACAGTCTGGAGCCGAGCGACCGCTCCGGTCGCAGGTTCGAATCCTGCCTCGGGCATGGACGTGTGTGATGTCCTTAGGTTAGTTACGTTTAATTAGTTCTAAGTTCTAGGCGACTGATGACCTCAGAAGTTAAGTCGCATAGTGCTCAGAGCCATTTGAACCAACCAATTATTGCTGTTCTGATCAGATGAAGCGCCGTCGGTCTGACATTTTTGAGCGTTTGTGTTTTTTTGGTTCTAATAAAACCCCATCTCATTCCAAGCATGTGTGCCAATTTGTACATCTCTATCTACTTTACTCCGTGATTTATTCAGTTTTTAAATTTATACTGACTTTCTGATCACCCGGTATTTATGTTATTGATTTGAAATTTTAACAGTTTGGTTGTGTTATTCATAGAATTTTGTTTACTAATTACGAAAAAATAGAGTAATATTTTACAGTACTACTTCAGATTCATAACGAATCGCACGCGGCGTTGAGCGAGTACACAGCTTCCTGGGCGCAGTAGCCAGCGTCAGTTGTGCCAGCGTGCGAACCAAAATCTGCTCTCCTCCCGGCTCCACTGCAAGCTGGGCTTTCGATGCAAGATGATAACTCGTAATAATTTGATACGTTATAACCTGAAAAGCGCCCATATGGGGCGAAAAAAAAACCTGCAGCCGTGTGGAGCAGGTGTCGGCTCGTCGCTGTGTGAGGCGAGGCGCATTGAGGGAGCGGCAGACGGCGTCTGTTAGCAGGCGAGCGTGTCGCCGCTTAGCGGCCCTCCACAGCCGGAGCGCGGCTCATTACGCGGCCCTCACGGTGAGCCTCGAGGGGCCTCGGGCGAGGCCGCTAACAACCCAGCGGGCGTAGGCAGACACTCTACACTCTACAGCCGCGCCGCCACGGCCGCCGACCCGCGCTGCTCCCGCTACCTGCAACTCTCTTTCTCCACTCCCAACTCTTCCGTACGGGTGACGCCCCCCTGTTGGCTCTGGCAGTGACCGATCTGCCTGAAGGCTATCGTATAGGTGTGCGGACATTTGCCACGCCGGACATTTGCCACGATTTTACCTGCTCCGAAGGGTTGGGTCCCTTGTCTCCCCCTCCTCCACCTCATCGCTGTCGCGCAGTAAAGGTACTTACTGAGCCTTTCCGCTGGTTTACGTAACACAGGACCAGAATCTCTTCGGATTTTCCGCCAAATTTCTAGAGAGACATTCGTTGTGGAAACTATTAAATGCATCTAGCATTGAAATCTGCACCAAATTTCGAGCCTCAGTAAAACTTCGCCAATCTTGGAGATTTTGCGTTCGCCTAAATTATACGTGCCTTTTTCGGTGCTCCTGCAGCAGCTTTCTGTCGTGTTTTGTGTACCATGGGGGATCAGTTCCGTCTCTTATTAATTTATTTGGTATGAATCTCTCGAGTGCTGTTGATATTCTTCGAACTTAAGCCACATATGGTCGTCACTTACATAGTTCGGAAGGATTTGGAGACTCTCTCTCTTAGAAAGACGTCAACCGAATTTTTAGCTGCTTTTATAAATAGATAGATTTCGCGTTTAGTTTTGGTGAATTTCTTTGTTACGGAATTGAGCCTCGCTAGACTGTGTGTTCACTAATCCCTGTATCCGTCGTGATCCTCAGGATTATTTGGGGCTAAGAGGTCAAGCGTGTTTCCGTAACCATTTACAATTTGAATGGCCTCGTGAACTAATTGTTAAATTTTAAAAGACGCATTTAGAACAATTATGGAAGTTGTTTTCTGTCTACAATAGGGTCTGAAAATGTATTTTTGTCAACATACGGAAGGTAGATCGAAGTCACTGCCAACTATAATTATAAGAGTAGCGTACCTATTTGTAATGAGACTCAAGTTTTCTTTGAGCTCTTCAGCATCTGTTTCATTTGAGACCGGGGGTCAGTAAAAGGAGCCAGTTATTAATTTATTCCGGTTGTCGAATATAAACTCTGCCCATACTAAGTCACAGGAACTATCTGCTTCAATGTCGCGTCTGACCTGAAACACACATTACATTATTTTTCCTTAAGTTCTGCTTCTTGTTTCTGTTGTAGTGCAGATCATTACAATTATGGCTTTTCCCTCCAACACCTAGGATGCTTTCTCTGTGACCCTGTAAATACCAGAGCTAAACAATGTAGAACAACAACGTACGTTACAAGCATAGCATTCTGTATTACTTCATTTCCTTATTTCTAACATTTTAAAATTGTACGTCGACTGTAGATGACATGTCAATCATAGATGCTCTTATCTCTATTTAATGAACGTATTTTCAGTCATGTTTTGAACATTGTCCCGCTACACTTTACTAACTAATGTTTCGCCGCAAGGGTGATCGGATTTTAGAGAGTAAATTAATATGGAGTACGTCGTTCTTCTTTTCAAACATTCACATTCTCATTTTTTCTTTCCTTATGATCTTTCGGGGGTGTAGTTGTAATTAAAGTAGGCACAAATGCAGTGATCAAAAAGAAATGATTAGCGTACATTCGCATTCTCTTTACATCGTTCCTTTCTTGTTGCTCCCCTGCCGATGGACTGTTTCTATCGCAATCAGTAAGTGTGAAAGGAAGCTACCGTACAGACAGAGGGATCTATATTTATACTTGGCAGAACTAATTACATACTGACATAATCGTCGGTATTGCTTTCGTTTCCCAAAAGTTATATATATTTAGAATTCGGAAAAGAAGTTCTGTATTTCGCCAAGATGTCGAAGAAGAAGGTCCCTTACGTACTGGTTGTATCGAGTAAGATGTGGAGACAGCGGTTACCTAAGGGATCGCTACTCAAGCTACCTGGCAAAGGGGCAAGTGTGGCAAATGTCGGGCGTGGCAAATGTCCGGCATTCATTATATACACAGGCGGACAAAAGTATTCCGACACAGCTCAAATGCGTATCTCACGGTCTGTTGCGACTGATGCATACACGGAATGTCTATCTGCGGATGTGCCATAATGCAGGGAATATCTCGAAAGACGTCGACTATGCGAATGCCACCGTACCCTCTACCAGGAACGATTAGTACTGTGTTACCATCACAGGCGTGTGTTTCACGCGGGACAAAATTAATCAGACAACGCCCCACTTGACAAGTTAACAGCAGTCTGAAGGCACAACTCGGCGGTAGCAAGCACTCAGTGTGCGCAAGACAGCTGTCTGGTACTACAGGAAAGCACAGGTCTCGTCCAAAACAGGTCTCGCCATGCCCCGAGGCTCGGCGCAAATTGAGACGTGTATAGCACGTGTGACGTGACACGACACTACATCGCGGCACGCACGTGCCGCACGAGTCGCGCGGGTGCAGGGCATATTGCGACGCCCACACCATGTTTCGCACGCGCCGACTGGAGACGCACTGCGCTGACAGAACCGAAGCGCGCGTAACCTGTTATCTTCCTCAAACGATTTTACAAAAACTATTCACTGAAAATATTTGATTTTTGCCTTACGTGTTGTGTTATATGTCAGCTTCCTGGCGAAGAGCCCGTCATCTCGCTAATGACCATTCTTATTATGATTGTACACACTTTATTAAGACACTATGCAAAACTCAAAAAGTTTGCAACGAAAATTAAGGGTCGCTATGATTTTGCGTTTCGTGGGTATTACAGCAAACGTTGCTGCGCATGAAATTTAGCTAGCATGTTGAATTTTTGTTTAGACTTGGGAGGAGGTCTC
Source organism: Schistocerca americana (assembly GCF_021461395.2). Taxonomy (NCBI): domain Eukaryota; kingdom Metazoa; phylum Arthropoda; class Insecta; order Orthoptera; family Acrididae; genus Schistocerca; species Schistocerca americana. The sequence continues at coordinate 115,841,334 of NC_060122.1, read as the reverse complement.
TATCTGCCTCCGTTCTCGAGAAAATGGATCCCATGTAGCGCGCTCACTTCCAATCTCACGCCCACGGGAATAAAACACTCGCAACATCTTTCATATCTCCTAAATCGCTCGAGACATCGAAACGAAAATTTGGCGAATGATAGCACACAAGGAGGAGAGTGTTTTGCCAACTCTCAAACACATGGAACTTTCTTATCTATATATCAGTACTTACCTATATATCAATACTTATACTTTCCTTTTTATTTATTTCACTCCAGTGAGTGTAATTTTTTAAGCCATCGACAGCTAGCGAAACAAGAGCTTACTAGTATGAACATAAACATAATATTTCTTGTTACTGCAAACCGACACTATGAGGGTTTTCGTAAGCTATTGAGCTCTGTGATTGCCAAATACTTGATTAATGAGGCACTCCGTTTCGGAATCCTGTCGCAATAGCTGCTGTGAGATGAGTTTGGCGCATTACAATTTGACAAAGGAAGTACAATTAAACCAGTAACCAAGAGAAATGTGGCCGTTATTCACAAACGGTGATGCTTCTTCGAAAGAGAACAGGTTAACAACTCACACAAAAATAGATTGCTGATTCTGTTAGAATTTTGGTGGAATCCCAGTAACCCATCGTATTTTTAACACTGAGCGACTGGAATGGAAACTTACCAAAGGATTTTATTCCTTCTCTTGATTTGAGCAGTATTAAAATAATGACGAGCGTTCCTTCAGGCGGAAGGATAGCCACATGTCAGATACTGGTTACTCACTTACGGCTTGCTAAACTGACAATGTGTGATTGCGAATAAAATAGTTGTTATAGAGAAAAATAAACAATTCTTCATTTGTGTAACCTGCTGTATAATTAGTTTATTAATGCTGATAATGTGCATGCAACATTTGAAATGCTTTTTCTCATCACGGCGAACCAATTAAAACATTGTTATTTGTGACTGCTTTTCGATTGTTTCTAGCTTTCAGTGGAAATATGTTCACATGCATGTAGTACAGTGTGTCGTATTACATTATTTCATCCATATACAAGTAATCACAGTGAGACTTCTATACTTCAGATCTTGGACTCTTTTCACCAGGAGCACAAAGGTATCACACCTATGAAGATTATCCGTTTCTAAAATTTTGTAACAGATTGTACAGATGCGCCAGCACACTAGGCAACGAGAAGATAACCTTGTTTTACTTTCCTGCCTTGCTTCTTAAGCACATGATTTTATAATATTCCTTGCTTCCTTATTCACTACCCTCTGTCCCTTCTTGCGGTCTGAAAACATCGTGGAGGCATATGATACAATTCCAGCGGCCAATGGCTCATCAGTTACTGAAGTATACATTTTTCTTGACAGAAGATAAACAAAGCAAAACAAAACTATTCTGTTATTTATATCTGTAAAGTATAATGTACTAACGAAGAAAGCTGGAGCGTTTAAATGGCGAAAAACGAAACACTACCCAAAGGCAATAAAATTTAGTACTCAGTAAGGCAAAATTTATCGTATGGGCAGGTAGGCAAATGACAGTGGAAGAGCAAAGGCTTATTGTCCGACTGCATAGTGATGGAGAATCATATGCAGGAAAAGCAAGGTCGTCAACGGAAGACTAAGATCTATATTTAGTATCGCCTAGAAATGTAAAGAGGAAAACCTCTCGTCAATCGTCCACGACGGGGGCGTCCTCAGAAACTCACGAACAGAGACAAGAGGAAGATAGTTCGAATGGTAAAAATCAACCCGCGAACAACGGTCCCTGCTATAGCGGCAGAACTGGCAGAAGGGGTAGGTACCGAAGTTAGTGTCAGAACAGTTCGCAGATGCCTGAACAGTGCTGGGTACAATGCCTGAGTGCCAAGACGCAAACCCTTCCTCAGTAAGTGTAGCGCAAAATAGCTGATGGTTTTTGCAGCAGAGTTTGTCAGCAAGGAAGTGACCTTTTGAGACACGATTCTGTAGAGTGATGAATGCAAATTTACTTTGAATCACGTGGATGGCCGCAGTTTAGTGTGGCATCAAGCAAACACGAAGTGGGAGCCCAAAATCACGCAAGCAACCATCAAACATGTAGGCATGTCTTCCAGAGATGTTGGTGGGCTTGTCTTTATTGAGGGCACCTTGGACAAATTTGTCTATCTCGATATACTCAAACAAAATCTGACGAAAAGTGCTGCGAAGTTGAATCTTGGAGGTGACTTTCACTTCCAACAAGACAATGATCCTAAGCATACGGCGGAAATTGTCAAACTGTGTATCCTATACAACACGCCTTATCGCCTCATTATCCAACCGCTGTCTCCGGACCTCAATCCCATCTGGAATGAACTGAAAACGAGGCTACACAAACGACATGTGAGCTATGTGACATATTTGGGTGCATTGATAGAAGAAGAATGGATGAATATCAGTTCGGATGTAACTAAAAAGGTTTTTTACTCCATTCCACAAAGACTGAGGACTGAAATATAGAGAAAGGGACGCTTTACCAAATACTGACTGCTCACTGTCTCAATAATTTTGCCCATTGTACATTTAGTTTTCTTCTCCAAGTTGTAGATACCACCTGAAGTAGTCCAGAAATTGCTTCATTACTAGCTTCGAAACAGATAAATGAATTAATTGGCAGCACGACTCGGCAGTAACTACGCAAGTGCTAGTATAGAGCTGCACACAATATTATTACTATTATTGTTATTATATTACTATTAGTGACTGTGGTCAGACACAAAACATTAAAAGCCTGAAGGTTTCCAGTTTCTGCCAGTTCAGAAGTAAGGAGTGCAGCAATCAAGTAATTTACGAACAGTAAGTTGGTTCAAATGGCTCTGAGCACTATGGAACTCAACTGCTGTGGTCATAAGTCCCCTAGAACTTAGAACTACTTAAACCTAACTAACCTAAGGACATCACACACATCCATGCCCGAGGCAGGATTCGAACCTGCGACCGTAGCGGTCGTGCGGTTCCAGACTGTAGCGCCTTTAACCGCTCGGCCACTCCGGCCGGCCCGAACAGTAAGTACAGTGTACACATTTTACCTTGTTGGTTTTAATGAGGTTGCACTGTGCAGGTCAAGCAAGTGCCGCGTGGAGAGGAGTAGCGCAGTGGAAGAGTGTTTTGAAACAAGTGTCTACACTCACTGTGGATAGTTGGTTTTCTTATCTTAAAAGAAGCCGTGGATAGCACTTGTTATGCACGACAAATTCCTTTCTTATTCATTCTAAGAACACACACACACACACACACACACACACACACACACACACACACACACACACACACACACTAAATATCACTTATCTTTCACCATTTTAAAAATAAAAGAGTTCCAAGAAAAATCTTTCATTTTACACTTTAGTAAGGTGCTAAAGTTGTTGTTAATTTGGGGGAGGAGGCAACAACAGCAGTGACGGGGGGGGGGGGGGGGGGACGCGGGGGTACTAGCTAATGTCTAATTGCACTCAAGCGTAATGGTCTAAGAAAGGTTGGAAATCACTGATCTAGGTTGATCAAACAAGAACAACATAGTGCTGTTCAAATTTCCGAGGTCTAGGGTCCAATGCAATTTTCGGTTAACTTATTTTTTGTGGCGGTGTTCGTAGCGACAAGCAATTCGCTGTAGAAACGGCTTACGAAGTCACCGCCACACTTTTAATAGCGGGCCGACCGGTCCGCTGGAACAGTGAACAGAAAGATGAAACCCAAACACTCTGATTAAATAAAAGTCGGTACTTATCTTTATTAACACAGTAGTGAACTCCGTGTCTACAGAAATCTGTCTAGTTCGAGTCGGAGCGGCTAGGTCAGCGTCGGCTGACGACAAACAACAACTCTGCTGCGATGAACACACAACTGACTAGCAAGTACACAATTCGGTGGCGAGTATACAACTGAGCGGCGAATACAGAACTGTCCTAGCGCTCGCGACTCCAGCGCTTAAGAAGCCCGAAGCCAGCGGTGGCGCGCGCAGACTTGCGGCGATTTCCTGTCTCGCTGGCGCTGCTTATGCGGACGGCGTCCGGACTTTGATGCTGCCAACCTTTTTGGCAGCGGGCTCGGGTGGCATTACTGGCTAGGATATAACACTTATCACTCTTGTAACTACTCTGACAGAAAGGAAATTTCAGGACCAAACAATAATTAAAGTAGAATAATGAAATTTCGGGAATATTTTGTCTGTTATGTAAGTAACTGATATTGCAATATCGGAAGTTATTAAAGCGAAAAGTAAGCGACTGCAAATGTGAAATGCTGGTGCATTAAGAGACGGTGTGCCCTCCAGTGGGTTGAATACAAGCATGCAAAGGTGCAAGCATTGTTTGGTATAGGCTCAAAATGTTCAAAATGTGTGTGAAATCTTATGGGACTTAACTGCTAAGGTCATCAGTCTCTGAGCTTACACACTACTTAACCTAAATTATCCTAAGGACAAACATACACACCCATGCCCGAGGGAGGACTCGAACCTCCGCCGGGACCAGCCACACAGTCCATGACTGCAGCGCCTTGGTGCAGGTGCCGGATGTCAGTTTGTGCGATGGTGCGGTAGAGGTCCATGTCTGCTGCAGTTGGTCGGTAAATGCAGAGACGGTTAGTGCTGTTAACGCAGGCCAACAGTCTTCTGATTGGTATGGTGAAGCCCCCCCAGCCACGAATTCCTCTCCTGTGCCAACTTCTTCATCTCAGAGTAGCACTTGCAACCTACGTCCTCAATTATTTGCTGGATGCATTCAAATATCTGTCTTCTTCTACAGTTTTTCTCCTGTTTGCGCAGTTCGTTTGCAACAGCGGTATGTGGGCAAGCGTTATTCTGTTGGAAAACACCATCATGGAATGCTGTTCATGAATGGTAACACAACAGAAAGAATAACCAGACTGACGTATAAATTTGCAGCCAGGATGCGTGTGATAACTACGAGAGTGCTGCTGCTGCCACACGAAATCGCTCCCCAGACCATAACTACAGGTTAGGTCCAGTGTGTTTAGGCCACAGACAGGTTGCTTACAGGTGCTCAACAGACCTCCTTGAAACCAACTCACTGCTACAACTGGCACCGAGGCAGAACCAGCTTTCATCAGAAGACACAACAGACCTCACCGTGCCCTCCAGTGACCTCTCACTGACACCACTGGAGTCGCAAATGGCGGTGGTTTGGGGTCAATGGATTGCACGCTACAGGATGTATGGCTCGGAGCTGTCCTCGAAGGAGCCAATCCGTAACAACTCGTTTTATCACTGTGGTGCCAACTGCACTTCAGGTTGCTGCTGCGTATGTAGTACGGTGCACCAGAGCCGTAGGCCGACCACGATGGTCTTCCCTCTCGTCCTGAGCCCGGTATTCTTGCGACGATACATTCTCGTGAACGTCGCTGCCAGCAGTCATGTACAGTAGCTACATTCCTGAAAAGTTTCTCTGCAGTATCGCAGAAGCAACGTCCATGTTCTCGTAGCTCTATTACACGACCTGGCTCAAACTCAGTGAAGTGCTGACAATGGGGCCTCCGTTGCACCGAAGGCATTTTTGACTGTCATCAACCCAGCAGGCCAATATCAAAGGAAGCTAACGCTCACGACTGTCACAGCCTGTATTTAAGGCAAACCTGATTTGCATCCTCACAGTGACGCTGCTAGCGCCACTACATCTACATCTACATCTACATCCATACTCCGCAAGCCACCTGACGGTATGTGGCGGAGGGTACCTTGAGTACCTCTATCGGTTCTCCCTTCTATTCCAGTCGCGTATTGTTCGTAGAAAGGAGGATTGTCGGTATGCCTTTGTGTGGGCTCTAATCTCTATAATTTTATCCTCGTGGTCTCTTCGCGAGATATACGTAGGAGGGAGCAATATACTGCTTGACTCCTCGGTGAAGGTATGTTCTCGAAACTTCAACAAAAGCCCGTACCGAGCTACTAAGCGTCTCTCCTGCAGAGACTTCCACTGGAGTTTATCTGTCATCTCCGTACCGCTTTCGCGATTACTAAATGACCCTGTAACGAAGCGCGCTGCTCTCCGTTGGATCTTCTCTATCTCTTCTATCAACCCTATCTGGTACGGATCCCACACTGCTGAGCAGTATTCAAGCAGCAGGCGAACATGCGTATTGTAACCTACTTCCTTTGTTTTCGGATTGCATTTCCTTAGGATTCTTCCAATGAATCTCAGTCTGGCACCTTCTTTACCGACGATCAACTTTATATGATCATTCCATTTTAAATCACTTCTAATGCGTAATCCCAGATAATTTATGGAATTAACTGCTTCCAGTTGCTGACCTGCTATATTGTAGCTAAATGATATGGGATCTTTCTTTGTATGTATTCGCAGCACATTACACCTGTCTACATTGAGGTTCAATTGCCATTCCCTACACCATGCGTCAATTCGCTGCAGATCCTCCTGCATTTCAGTACAATTTTCCATTCTTACAACCTCTCGATATACCACAGAATCATCCGCAAAAAGCCTCATTGAACTTCCGATGTTATCCACAAGGTCATTTATGTATATTGTGAATACTCTTATGTGACTGCCAAGAAATTTGAGTGGACATAATCTTTCAGATGCAGAAACACGCCCACCAATTTTCGTTCATGTCGTATAACTCCTCCTAGGTGTTGCAATTCAGGCGTACATTCCTCGAACAAAAGCCGTACCCAGTAGTTGGAAGGAAGCGAAGGTCACACCCCGCAGATCACACCCCACAAATCTATTTGTTGTAAAATCTCACAACATATTCTGAGCTCAAGCCTAATAAGGTATCTCGAATAGAATTACCTTCTCCATGCCAAGCAACACGGATTCCGAAAACATCTATCATATGAAACCCAAGTCGCATAGTTTTCTCACATTGGATACTGAAAGCACTGGATAAAGTCAGGCAGATGCGGCCTTTCTTGATTTCTGAGAAGCATTTTATGCAGAAATGTGTGACTGGATTGAGGATTTTTTGGTAGGGAAGAGGTAGCAGGTTATCTTGGATGGAGAGTCATCAACAGGTGTAGAAGTAGCATCGGGTGTGCCCCATGAAAATGTGATGAAAATCTTGCTGATCATGTTATTTACTAATGACCTGAGCAATGCTAATAATAAACTCAGATTTTTTGCAGATTCAGTTATCTATTAAGAAGTAGTCTGAAAAAAAATCTGCATAATATTCAGTCAGATCTTGATAATATTGCAAATCTATAGCATCAATGAGTTATAATTGGAATCAAACTTATACAGCTAAGCAGGTGTAACACTTTGTGAGGATATGAAATAGGATGGGCACATAGGCTTTGTCGTCTGTAAAGCATGAGGCAGACTTCCGTTTATTGGTAGAATAGTGGAGAAGTGCAATCAGTCTACAAGGAAGATTGCTTACAAGTCACTCATGTGACCGGTTCTACAATATTGTTCAAGTATGTGACACCAATACCAAATAGGACTAACAGGGGTATTGTACTTATACAGAGAAGGGCGGCTGTAATCGTGACGGGTAACTAATCAGCTACAGCGTGTCACAGAAATGGTGAAGGAATTGGACTGGCAGACTCTTGAAGATAGACATAAACTATCCCGAGAAACCCTACTTAAAAAATTTCAAGAACCATCTTTATGTGATGACTCTAGGAATATACTAAAAACCGCTACATATCGCTCCCGTAGGGATCGTGGGGACCAAATTAGCTTAATTACAGCACACATGGAGGTATTTAAACAATCATTCTCTCCACGCTCCATACGTGAATGAAATGGGAAAACACTCTAATATCTGGTATAATGGTACGTACCCTCTCCCATGCACTTCACAGTGGCTTGCATAGCATACCTGACGATGTAGATACAGAGAGCCTCCAATAAAGACGTTGTGCCATTACACCGATACAAATAGGTAACAACTGCTGTACAATAATGAGAGAACATAGGTATAGGAAATAAATCGAAATAAATACCTTCACATACATAAACATACGCACCCACATGCATATCCAAATTGAACATTTACAATTTAATCCCAACTCCTAACAAGTTCATAAACGTCTATATACTTTCTAATTAAGAGTGTACAAATATTCATGTGGATCAACTACATAAGTAGTTAGTCTGATGGTGTGTATGTATGTAGGACAACCAAAGTGGGTGTGAATGACGTCCTGGATATTCTCACAGTGGCGGTGTGGTGATGGTGTGACGTGAATTTTATAGAGGCCTTGATGGTAGCACGTATGGGTGAATTTTAGCCTGGCAATCATCCTTACTAACTGTCTTTTGTTGCGTATGCCATTTCACTTGCATTTCATATTCCACTTTCAGCGTACCACTGGGCATTCGTCAAATTTGGGTGGATTTGTCTCTACCAAGTTCCCTTGTGCCTTCGGTCTCTCACGCCTAATATCATTCGTTTTTGGCCCTGTCTCTGACTACAGCAATTAGATAATTCGCAGGAAAGCATTGGTGTTGTGTCTCTTTCTTTGTTGCGATCTTTGCCTTTTGGGCAGCTTCATCATGCCACACGGTCTCACAATGCTTCTTGTTCCAGAGAAATGATTCTTCCTTATTGTCTCATTGTAGCTCTGATACAGCAACAGCTGTTTCGTATAGTGTGCCGATTAGTGGCGTCTTTGACGCTCGGTGGTGGCGCCATCGCTGGCCGAAATCGGAGGAGCGAGGAGGGACAGTTCGTCAGCAGGTGTGCGGAAAGACTGTTGGCGTTCGCATAGTGCTGGTGGTTTCGAAGTTCCTTGTTTGGCAAACGGCAACGATTGGTTTTGGGATTCGTCAGTGTTTACCCGGATCTGATGGCCTAATTTGCATGTAGAGATGTCTTATAGCTGTAACTTGAGGCGGGATCAACGGACTTCCTTATTGGAGTAATATGGCGACAAACCTACGTCTAGGAAAGTATTGATGCGTTACATCAACTCGTGTTTCGTATGCCCTGTACTTCTGGGCTGTTCAATGACGGTCTGCATTTCCCGTTGCTCAAATCATGAAGTAAACCAATGAGCCAGAACATTATGACAATCTGCTTAATAGCTTGTTTTTCCGACTTTGGAACGAAATACATCACTGTTTCTACGTGCCAGGAATCCGACACTTTGTTGGCAGTATGTGGCATTAGACGTGTGCGCACAGAACAAATAATTCGCCTAACCACGGGTCACTAATTTGCGTACACCGTGATGGCGCCCGATAAAGAGGTATCAACGTTCACCATAATGTTCTTCAGACCATGGTTCTGGCTCTGAGACACGGACAAATATACTGCTGAAAGATGACATCACGGCCGGCGAAGACATCAAACATGAAGGGATGCAGGTCGTTCGCAGCTGTCCGTGTGACTTCGACAACTAACACAGGTCCCTTAGAAACGCGTTATTCTGCTCCCACCTGCCTGCGTCCGTGGCGCGCTGCACGTTTCGAACCGCCGTTCACCTCGATGACGGTGTCTGTGGAGACGATCACAGACCTAAAAAAATGTGATTCGCACCAAAATCCGACACGTTTTCTTTGTTCGACGCTCGAATGCCGATGGTACCGTGCCCACTGCAATCGTAACTGACGATGTTGTTGTGTCAACGTAACACGTAGGAGTGGTCTGCTGCGAAGGTCCATGTTCAACAATGCACGATGAATGGTGTACTCCGTGTGGTGAATCACAGTAGTAAGTAGCGACCTGCACTTTATTTAACAGTCGCAGAACATACATATATCAAAAGAGTTTACAGCTTGCTATGTCTCGCAAAGAGTAGTAATATCAGGGATATAAATGCTCCGATGACGTAAATTCCCAGCATCCTCCCCACCCGTGTCAACCACCAGAGGGGTGTCCATCTGAACCGGAAGTGCCATCTACTGTCCTTCTGGCGTGCGCAGTATTATCGTCCTTATTTTATTGTCTCTTCCCTGTACACGTCTTTCTATTTCCCCATTCCTCCACATGAGTCTTGGTCGTCCATCCTATTAAATCAAAGCCAATCACCAGATCGGAAGTCAGTACATCTTGCAGATGTGGCTCTAACTTCGTGCCAGTTCCCAAGCCGGATGAGATACTCCTTGGCCCATCTTTTCTAAGAGTCGTCTGCTAGTTTTTGCTGTGTGACTTTAGAGTCTGGTCCAGTAGGCACAGTTAACAGGCCTTCACCAACCCGAAAGTGTGCTGGTGTCAGAGGTTCTGCGTCATCTTCTGGAGAGATTGGCCTTGACTTTACGACAATTTCGATGCTGGCCATGATGGTACAGAGTTGCTCTGCAGTTAGACTCGATCGTCCCACACTTTCCGTAAGCATCGTTCGACGGCGCCCACCATCCTCCCCACCGAAACGTCCGCGATGCAATGAACTTCCAAGTGATTCCGTTTTTAGCGAGGAAGCTATGCACCTCTAGGGTGGTTACAGAGTTTAATAGGTACGATTATTTTTTGTTAGCGGCTGAAAGGTCTTTGCATTGTTGGTGTAGATGGTGTGCGGCTATCCACGTCTACTAGCGAATATACGTTGGTATTGATACTGAAGCAGACTTCTAAATGTACTGCAAACGTTGTTGTGCAAGTGAAGAATGTTATACAGGCCTTGATGTAAAGAGGACCAGCAGTGAAAGGCTTAGATGGTGGGTGGGAGGGCTTCAGTTTGTTGACCTTGACAGATTGAAGCGCTCTCTCACTTCTGATTCAGTGTAATGCCACTTCATGTTTCAGAAGCTCATAGGGAAGTACCTGCGTTCCGAATTAACCGAACGCGAGACCGCATACTTGCGTTTTTCGGGCGCGCGCCATTAATAACAGATTGCGGCTGTCCATGACATCAGTCGCTGAACGCATCGTGGTGTGCCGCCCTGACCTGCAGAAGGGTAAAGTATTCGCTGCTACCGCATAGGGCTCCAATATATGTTTCTCATATTTTTTGTGCTATAACCCGGATTCACATGTATAAAGTCAGATAAAGCGATTAGTGTTCCGGTTAGTGTCGTGTGTCGATCTACAGCTGATCACTTTGTCCACCATATAACCCATGCTAGTGAAAGCCTTCGTCAAATAAAAATATTTGTGTGACGTTTCTTTAGTCATTTTTGTTGTCTTGTGATTTTAAGGCTGAATAAATCTATTGTCATTTAGATCACAACTTCTCCCTGTGTTCTGCCATTTTTACTGAAGTCCAGATTCTAAAAGAGAGTAGCAAGTTTGCAACCTCTTGAAGTCTTCATGATCTTGCTAGTTAACATGTATGCAGCACTTTTTTGATTGTTTGACACCTTTAAAATTATGGCCGAAGTTTGAACAACACAATTCGTAAACCAAGATGGTGAGTATCAATATGTTTTTGAAATATGAGGAGTCTCGTGCAGCGACGTGATCTAGAAGTAATGGATGTCGTTCCTCACTGGTGAGGTCTGAAAACTGTAGTCTACCTCCCAGACGAATGAGTCAGTCTTCAATGAATGGACAAAAGCGTCCAATTTTAGAATCTTGCGGGATCGGTTTACATTTCTGTAGTTTATGTAATTCCCGGTGATGCACTGACTTTGGACTATTTTGATCCAGTAAATTCGTGCATTTGCGAGCTCTATTGCTGTTAGCTGTCCAACAAGTTTTTGATGAATCTTACGTATGAAGCGAATGATCCAGCTAGTTGTAGGGATTAGTTTCCAGTAAGAAAGAAATTTGGAAATGTCCATATTTGGAGTACCAGATGGCCAACATTCTTCGGGTTCTACACGCTACGGCGGTACTTTGCACCAAACACCCACATATAGGATTTGATGGCCAAGTAGTCTCCGTGTCAGGTGATCCGCTGGGTTATCATTTCCAGGACAATATCTCAGTTGACAAGGTGATGTCTATGTATGAATTTCTGTCTCTCTGCTACAGATCGCATCACTGCGTATCCAACCTAAGGTAATTGCAGCGTCCGTCCACTACATTTGCATGAGTCATGTCGTACTCTGTAGCTGTGCAGCAACATCTCAGTAATCGTGCTCCCATAAGTGCACTTAGAATTTAGAAACGTGGCAGTGTTCTCCTTTTTGATAAGTTCAAGTCTGTTCTCGTTACACGCCAAGTGATTCTTCGTGTTGCCGCGTAAAACGCTACGGATGTACAGAGCTGCGCCATTCGCTCGATCCGATGCATCACAAAATACGTGAGTCTGAAAGTCGCGATCTTTGATATTTGCTATCCATCGTGGGATACGAATGCAGGACAATAGAGGTAAAGTGGACACACAAGTATTTCACTCTGTTGCCAAATTTTTAGGTAGAATTCATTCCAGTCAATTCCCCTACATCAGGTTTCTTGAAATAATAGATTTTCCATGACTGACACAGGAAAGAATAATCCTAGTTGGTCGAAAAATTTAACGGCAATCTGTAATTGTTTCCTTTTGGTGGTAGGTTCATCAGATAATTTTTCTGTCACATTATCCGTGTTAATGTGGAAGCTGTTCGTTGCTGTGTTCCAGTCTTTTTTATTTATTTATTTATTTTTGAGTCATCAGTCTTCTGACTGGTTTGATGTGGACCGCCACGAATTCCTCTTCTGTGCCAAACTCTTCATCTCAGAGTAGCACTTGCAACATACGTTCTCAATTATTTTCTGGATGTAATCCAATCTCTTTCTTCCTCTACAATCTTTGCCCTCTACAGGTCCCTCTAGTACTATGGAAGTAATTCCCTGATGACTTATGTCTGTTGGGTCTTGCCCACTCGACTCTTACAGGATGGCGAAGGAATGCTGCGTTCTCGGAGTGCCATACAATAATTCAAGCAAATAACATCAGTACTTCTATTTCTATAAAGTAGATTGACAATAAATAACTTTAATGTACAAAGGTGTCGCAAGCGATGGGCGACATGCAACATTGATCCGAGTCCAGGCTACATTCAATGTTCAAAGAAGCAATTGATATTGATCACTACAATCTGATATCGTAGCACTTTATGCTAGGCCGTGCTAATACTCTGCGAATCCTGTCCACAAATGTCCAGACGAGGCTGGCAGGAGTGGCGTTTACATTCACTTATTGCAGGTGTCGCTCCTCTCGTGGCGCGGTCTGAATCAGCGCACCATTGGCCGACGTCGATTCACTGCCTTCTCTGGTCTTGTTTTCTTCGTCTACGTACCGCCGCTTGTGGTTACGCCAAAATAATGTCCTATATTCCTGTCCCTTGTCAGTATTTTCCACATACTCCTTTTCTCTCAGATTCTGTGCAGAACCTCCTCATTCCTTACCTTATCAGTCCACCCAATTTTCAACATTCGTCTGTAGCAGCACATCTCAAATGCTTCGATTCTCTTCTGTTCCGGAGCCGGTCTTAGTGGCCGAACGGTTCTAGGCGCTTCAGTCTGGAACCGCGCTGCTGCTACGGTCGCAGGTACGAATCCTGCCTCGGGCATGGATGTGTGTGTTGCCCTTAGGTTAGTTAGGTTTAAGTAGTCTAGGGAACTCAGACGTTAAGTCCCATAGTGCTCAGAGCCATTTGAACCATTTTCTTCTGTTGCGTTTTTCTCACAGTCCTTGAATCTTATCAATGATACCCTTTCACCTTGAATTTTAATTCAAATGTTGAACCTTTCTTTTATTCCGTCATTGCTTCAACGATAAATAAATTGAACATTGTGGCCTAAAGACTACATCCCTGTCATACACCCTTTTTAATGCGAGTACTTAGTTCTTGGTCTTCCACACATATTTTTCCCTCTTTGTTGCTCTACATATCGTTTCTTGACCGTCTTTCCCTATAGCTTACCCTTATTTTACTCAGAATTTCTAATGTCTTGCACCATTTGACACTGTCGAACGCTTTCTCCAGATCGACAAATCCTATAACGTTTCTTTATTTTCCTTAGGTCTTGCTTCCATTAGCCGGTGTGGCCGCGAGGTTTAGGCGCTACAGTCTGGAACCGCGCGACCGCTACGGACGCAGGTTCGAATTTTGCCGCGGGCATGGATGTGTGTGATGTCCTTAGGTTAGTTAGCTTTAAGTAGTTCTAAGTTCTAGGGGACTGATGACCTCAGATGTTAAGTCCCATAGTGTTCAGAGCCATTTGAATCATTTTTTTGCTTCCATTATCAACCGCCAATCGCAATGTCAGTACTGCCTCTCTTGTGCTTTTTACCTTTCCTAAAGCAACACTAATCGTCACATACCACGTCCCCAATTTACTTTTCCTTTCTTCTACATGTTACTTTTTTTTTGTTTCAGGCTACTGTCAACAGCATCGATAAACATTGAGTAATGCATCATAACACATTGTGCTGCTTACAATATATTTATTCACTACTGGTTTCGATCATGGACCATCTTCACAGAGAAAAAATATCTATTCTGACAACTTCACACGTCATACCCGCTGTTTAACCATAAGAATCTACACTACTGCTGACTTGAAAACATCAGAATCATACTTAACGCCATAATACTGGCTTAAGCAAATACAAAACATTGAAAACAGGAAATCATGTGACAGCAGTAAGAGCACACCACCACTGCTCAGACACAGCAATACCCAGTAGGTGAACACTCTGAAGATTGTCCATGATCGTAACTGGTAGTGAATAAATATATTGTAAGACACTAAAGTGCACTATCATGCATTTCTCAAATTTGGGTGAATGAGCTGTTAAGCTAACTGTGTTCTTGCAAACTTCGGAATTGTGTGGATGATGTTTTTCTGAAAGTGAGATGGTATATCGCCAGTCTCATACATTCCACACAGCAATGTGAATGGTCGTTCCCCCAATTATTCAGAAATTCTGTTGGCATGTTATCTATCCGTTCTGTTTATTTGATCTTAAGTCCAAGAAAACACTTTTAAATTCTGATTCTAATACTGGATCCCCTTACTCTTCCATGTTTTTTCTGACATCACGTCATCAGACAAATCCTCCCCTCACAGCGACCTTCAGTGTATTCTTTCCACCTATCCGCTCTCTCCTCTGTATTTAACAGTGGAATTCCCATTTCACTCTGAAAGTCACCACCCTTGCTTTTAATTTCGCCGAAGGTTGTTTTGACTTTTCTGTATGCTGAATCAATCCTTCCGATAATCATTCTTTTTCGATTCCTTCACATTTTCCGTGGAGTCATTGCGCCTTATCTCCCCTACACTTCCTATTTATTGTAGTTTGTTCTTGAATGACTTAAATTTCTGTATCCGTGAATTACCGTGAACATTTTTGTATTTCCTTCTTTCATCAATCAGGTGAAGTATTTCTTCTATTGCCCAACGTCTCTTTGCAATTACCTTATCTATGTTTTGCTTTCCAACTTAAGTGATCTCCCTTTCTAGAGCTGTCCATTCCTCTTCAAATGAACTGCCTACTGAGGGAACTTCAAGCGCACTTCTTCATTCCTTAGTTCTTCCGTATCCCACTTCTTTGCTCATTAATTCTTCCTGACTAGTCCCTACTGCTACAGCCTGCTCTTCATCATTAGTAAATTGTGATATGAGTCTATATCCCCTCCTTACAATCAAATATCTGATTGCCCATTATAAATTAAAATCATATTAGCTCTTCCAGGTTGTTTTACATCGTTAAAAATTGTTCATTCCAATAATGCATCAGATAAATGAAACAAAATATCCTAAACAGAAATCAATGAAGACAGTAGTATTTGTCGTCCAATTTTTTGAAGTAAATTTTTGAAAGGGTCTGTTGAAAGTGAAAGCATTTCCGTCACACCATTGTTTTACACGCCACCTCACTCCTAAATTCAAGCTGTCGACTTGCTTGCACTTTACTCGCACCTGCAATTCTCTCATGTGGTCTACAGTCGTTCAAACCTTCTTGTGGACGAAATGCTTTACATGATCCCGTAGTAAGACGTTTAACGGCGTTACGTCAGGTGATATGCTGGATGTTTCTGAAAAACGACTGTCTGTTCCCACCCCGGGTTTGAAAATAACTGGTTTTATGCATGTCCCGCTACTCTTTGTTTTGTCACATTTTTTAATTTTTAGTTGCGCCCGAATTGCTGTAGCATAACTGAAAGAAGCCACATGCGTATCCTCAGAGCCCCAGTTATGACTCTTACGCAGGTAAATTAAATTTTCCCGGGGATTTTTATTTTATGTCCCTTAAATAGGTGGTGTACCCCAGCAAGACTACAGTAATGTGAACTTTGCGTTTGGGATTCAATCCTCACTTCAGTTTCTTTAGAAAGGAAGCCTCCACAAACGTAAGAGAAGGACTGAAGGCCATGTGACATAAATACATAAGCAAATAAAGAGATAAAGAACAAGCGATTTGCGAGCATCGGATAGTGGGAATCAATGGAATGGAATGGCCTACAGTATCTGCTGACGTGAACCTGATAGTGTATGTTTTGCTAAGAGGGGAAACTTGTATTTTGCTCTTCCGTGAGCCCTCATCACACACTGGATGGCGTCATGAAGGCGGCCGTCGAAGCCTGGATCTGGCTACAGTAATAACTTCTCTGGCGCCTCTAGTGAACACAATGCCAGGGGCACTCCGGCTTGTTACATTACCGTTCGGTAGTTTTGCAGCGCTTTATAAATAACGTAGTAAACTGAGAGCTGCATAAACTAGTATTCGGACTCAAGACGGCAACAACAACCGGTAGTATTGTCAGAATTGGTTGGAAAAGAAACACAAATGAATGTGCAAAAGAGAATATGGGAGCCGACGACTGCTCTTTGCGTTTTTGTCTGGTTGTTTGCTTTGCGCGTAATTAGAGCCGCACATCATTCAGTATTATTCCAATGTTTATTTTCCATCCTCACAAAAAATAAATTGCATTTTATACCTGATAATAATTAGTTGATCGCGTAACTTCTGCGCTTTTATGCAACTGAAACAATTAGTTTTGATGCAACTACAGTTTACACGCACAAAATCTAAATTATATCTGTATAATTATTGTTTTCATTTTGTACTCAATACAGCATTTTTCATAATGATCAAAGGCAAGAGTTTCCTGTTATTACTGATAAATGCCAGAGCTGTTTATGAATAACAGAAGTATGCTTTACAGAAGTGCGACGAAGTATTAAAGAGATGTTTGATATATTATTGTTTTGCATTTTTTATTTTACCTTTTTGTTGCGAAAATTGCCTTTCCTAGAGCTATATGAGAAATCTATACATTTTTTTCTTTATTTTCACTGCAACATCCTTGTGTTTCACATTACAAATCAACAATTTTCGAATATAA
Source organism: Schistocerca americana (assembly GCF_021461395.2). NCBI lineage: Eukaryota > Metazoa > Arthropoda > Insecta > Orthoptera > Acrididae > Schistocerca > Schistocerca americana. Next base: position 115,824,173 of record NC_060122.1, on the reverse strand, counting down.
CCTGAATTAGACATTGACAGTTTGAGTCTTGTTATAAATACAGTTTATTCTGAAGTAAGTGACAGAAGAATAACAAGCTTGAACAAAACTTTTCGTAGGTCATTACGCATTCTCACTGAGTTTCTAGAGAGTTCACTGCTTCCGCTTTTAAGGAAAATCTAGTGAGAAACCGACAGTTTACGTAAGGGAAGCGATCGTTAAGAGTTAACGCCCAGTAAGCATGCAACACACCCAACGTACAGGTAATGCAGGTATGACCTTAACTACCCAAAGGTACTCGGAAAACTACCGCGGTCCATGCTTGGTTACGGTAGTCTAGGGTAGCCCATGGCAGTTTTACTCTCTAATTACACGGCAATGAAGGAACACTGTACTATATGTTACCTAGCGGCAGATGTTGACTTCACAAATATGAAAACACTCGCGAGACCGCTTTCATTTTGTTTATATTTTTGCTTTTATTTCTCAGCAAAGTTACTTTTTATTTTAGTTTCGTATGGTTTATTCTATTTCTTTTTCTTTTTTTTTTTCAAGTTTCCCTTGGTTTCAAGTCCATACATGTTCACATACACTGATGAGCCAAAACATGGTGACCACCTGCTTAACAGCTTGTTTGTCCGTCTTTGGAACGGAATACTTCTTCGTATCAGGGATTCGACAGTTTGTTGGTAGGATTGTGCAGGTATTTGACATTACATGTCTACGCACGGGTCATGTAATTCACGTAAATAAGGGGCTGCTGATTTACGTAAGTGTTGATGGGGCGCGCTAGCGGCTCGGATCGATCCCATAGGATTTACATCAGGCGAATTTGGTAGCCGAGTGTTCACTATAAAGTTTCTCAAACTACTGTAACGCGCTTCTAGCTCCGAGACACGGACAGCTGTACTGCTAAAGGATGACATCGCCTTCGGGGAAGACATCAAGCAGGAAGGATGCAAGTGGTTTGCAGCTGTAAGTGTGTCTTCAATTACAAGGTCCCATGCAAACGCAGGAGAATGTCTCCCTCAGCGTAACACTGCTCCCACCAGCCTGTGTCCGTGGTGCGCTGCAAATTTCGAGCCGCCGTTCACCTTGATGACGGCGTTTGTGGAGAGCATCGACCTAGTGCTGCAGAACTGTGTTTCACCCGAAGAGCCAACACGTTTCCATGTACTCTTTCGGCAGAGATGGCACAGATCATCACCTGTTCTACTTTGCAGAGCAGAACAGCCTCCGAACACCACGTTCTGTGGAGAGTCGGGGACGCCCAAACATTTAGCGCTTAGTGGTTGTTTAACTATCTTTCTACCTCTTTCTGTAGATACTTACGACATTAGCAAGTAAACATTCGAACAGCTTCGACGTTTTCGAGGTAATCGTTCAAAGGCTCTGCGTAACTAACCTTCCCTTTATCAAAGTGGCTTATCTCAGCTGATTCCCCCACTTGCAGCTCGTATCTTTGCTGGGTGGTCCCCCATCCGTGTCTGCTCCGCTTACATACTTTTGTCACCGCGTCACGTGCCTGCAACGCCAGCACGCGGCATCCAACGTCGCGTCGGACAGTGGTCATAATCTTTTGGTTTATCAGTGTATGTGCGGGTGGAAGAGGGTTTATTTTCTACACCTACATCTACATCCATTCTCCGCAAGCCACCTGACGGTGTGTGGCGGAGGGTACCTTGAGTACCTTTATCGGTTCTCCCTTCTATTCCAGTCTCGTATTGTTCGTGGAAAGAAGAATTGTCGGTATGCCTCTGTGTGGGCTCTAATCTCTCTGATTTTATCCTCATGGTCCCTTCGCGAGATATACGTAGGAGGGAGCAATATGCTGCTTGACTCCTCGGTGAAGGTATGTTCTCAAAACTTTAACAAAAGCCCGTACCGAGCTACTGAGCGTCTCTCCTGCAGAGTCTTCCACTAGAGTTATCTATCATATCCGTGTCGCTTTCGCGATTACTAAATGATCCTGTAACGAAGCGCGCTGCTCTCCGTTGGATCTTCTCTCTCTTCTGTCAACCCTATCTGGTACGGATCCCACACTGGTGAGCAGTATTCAAGCAGTGGGCGGACAAGTGTACTGTAATCTACTTCCTTTGTTTTCGGACTGCATTGCCTTAGGATTCTTCATATGAATCTCAGTCTGGCATCTGCTTTACCGAAGATTAATTTTATATGGTCATTCCATTTTAAATCACTCCTAATGCCTACTCCCATATAATTTATGGAATTAACTGCTTCCAGTTGCTGACCTGCTATATGGTAGCTAAATGATAATGGATCTTTCTTTCTATGTATTCGCAGCACATTATACTTGTCTATATTGAGATTCAATTGCCATTCCCTGCACCATGCGTCAATTCGCTGCAGATCCTCCTGCATTTCAGTACAATTTTCCATTGGTACCGCCTCTCGATATACCACAGCATCATCCGAAAAAAGCCTCAGTGAACTTGTGATGTTATCCACAAGGTCATTTACATATATTGTGAATAGCAACGCTCCTACGACACTCCCCTGCGGCACACCTGAAATCACTCTTACTTCGGAAGACTTCTCTCCATTGAGAATGACATGCTGCGTTCTGTTTTCTAGGAACTCTTCAATCACACAATTGGTCTGATAGTCCATATGCTCTTACTTTGTTCATTAAACGACTGTGGGGAACTGTATCGAACGCCTTGCGGAAGTCAAGAAACACGGCATCTACCTGGAAACCCGTGTCTACGGCCCTCTGAGTCTCGTGGACGAATAGCGCGAGCTGGGTTTCACCCGATCGTCTTTTTCGAAACCCATGCTGATTCCTACAGAGTAGATTTTTAGTCTCCAGAAAAGTCATTATACTCGAACATAATACGTGTTCCAAAATTCTACAAGCAGTTGAGCAGTTTATGATAAAATTTGCAGTACCTTTTCGTGCATGCTGTTATGGAGCTCCTTCCTGAATTTGGCAAAATATTTCTCGTTGCTGAGAAACCACCAGAGGCATAAATACCCAGAATGCGTCACTGTCTTCATTGCGAGATAACCGACTACAGTGAGCACGCGAGGGTAGTTCCTCCTCCCCCCCCCCCCCCCCCCCCCCCTGGCTGAGCTCTGCATAAATCACGCAGGTCTCGCTCCGCCATCAGTCCTGGGCGCATTCATCTCTGAGCCGGGGCAATCAATACCGCTCGCCAGATCAGGCGACTGCTCAGCCGTGAGTGAGATTACCGGAAGGGCTTCCCACTCCGCGACTTCTTTCCATCTAAGTGACTCGATGCCGCATTTGTGAGCTGTCTTCACCGGCTGGTAAAGCCATCGTCTGAATTGGAGGTCCCAACAGTGACTCGTAAATCTTCATAGAGCACTCTCTTTCTCCAAGAATGGCGTGCTGTTTTTCATGGAGTTGGGGCAAATGTCAGCTCGCGGGAGGAGATAGCCATTTTCCGCTAACGTTCTTACATTTCAGCATAGTCCTCTACTTGCCTTACATTTCTTTTGTTGTGCGTCTTTTTTTGACACATACTTTCCACTGAAACTGACCACCATCAAAGATCAGTGACACACACACACACACACACACACACACACACACACACAGTGGTTACGGTTATTACAACCCTCACCACAAGTTGGGAAACGGGGCCAAATTTCTAATAGTTTACTGTCGAGTTGAGACTTTCACACACAAATGTATTATTCATATCTTATAGAAACTAGCAGTACGGCAATAAACAGCCTTTTAAACACGCCGCTAACGGGAATCAAGTAATTTACAGCAATGCAACAGTATAAATTTTTTTTTAAACGGCAGTCAAGTCATTTATAACAATACAACAGTTTCAAATAAAAAAAAACAACACAGAAGCTAACAGTACGGCAATAACAGCCTTTCAAAACACGCCGCTAACGGCAATCAAGTAATTTAGAGCAATACAACAGTAAAAAAAAGTTAAAGAACATCAGTAAACAGGCTACTAAAGTAAATACAGAATTTTGTTAATAAAGTACGGTGAGGTAGTGAAGCTACCAACACCGCCATTTAAAAAATCAAAGGTCTCAGCAAACACACGATTACTGGCAATAAAGGAATGGAGGAATTTAAAAAAAGTTTTAAACAAAAGTGTCCTGGAATATCATTAGAACATAACAGATATGACGGACCCGTGTAAGGCGGCCACAAATCACCCACTCAGGGATGCTCAGGCTAGGCAGAATACTTAAGTAAGCCCGTAAACACAATTGCCACTCTCAGGCTGGTCACTGCACCGACTTTTAGCCAGCGAAAACTTGTAATAAGATGGCTTAACTTGCTGACAGAATTAGAGCTAACCTCGTGCAAGGAAACATTACACCACACAGTCCTGAATGAGCGACCACATGATTAACCAACAAGGAGCATGAATTTATTCATAGCACACGACAGAATAGCGAAACAAACTGCCCAAAACTACACCTGCCATCGGGCAGTAACGAAAGGAGGAGGAAAGATCAGTGTCTCCAATTACACCGGTGCCGGGGACAGGAAACCCGATCGCCGGAGGCGACAAGGCAGAAGAGAGACTGGTTACACAAACTTATTACTTAATGATTAAATCTTCCACTATCTTAACTTGCAATTATGCCCAAAAGGCAGTAAACGACCTCCGATGGCCAGGATCCACACATCCGACCGCGCACGCGTCGCCAGTGTACCCAACACGCCACGGTCACGCGACAACACGCTCTGTCACCGGAGTTCACGTCTTCTCTGCAACGTTGACGGGTAGTGACCGCTCCTGCATGTTAGGTGTCTCCTTTTAGACTCCAGTTTTGAAACGGAGGACTTAAAGAAGCTTGTTAACGTCCCACCAAGGTGAAATGAACAGCAACTACTCGTGGGGCGATTCTGTATACAACCAACCCGCGGGCAGCTCTTCCGTCAACTCGACCCACTCGTTACACACAATCGACATGCATCACGTGGCGACTCGGTACAACCGACCACGCCTTGTCCGCGCTGGAGAGCCACACTGCCCTCCCGTGTCCACCAGACTCTCTTAGCGCACCCCTACTTCCGCGCCACCACACGAGGTTACAACCGGTCAAAGATCTCACTTCCTGTGGTGTCACCGCCAGACACCACACTTGCTAGGTGGTAGCCTTTAAATCGGCCGCGGTCCATTAGTATACGCCGGACCCGCGTGTCGCCACTGTCAGTGATAGCAGACCGAGCGCCACCACACGGCAGGTCTAGAGAGACTTCCTAGCACTCGCCCCAGTTGTACAGCTGACTTTGCTAGCGAAGCTACACTGACCGATACGCCCTCATTTGCCGAGACGATAGTTAGCATAGCCTTCAGCTACGTCATTTGCTACGACCTAACAAAGCGCCATAGCAGTTGATAATTAATATTATGAAGCATGTACCGTAACGAGAGACGTTCTACAATTGTGGATTAAAGTTAAGTATTACATCATCTACGTACTTTATTTGAAATTCTCAAGATATTGTCCTGTTCCAGACCTCACGCCAGTCAGCGTGTAATTAAACGCGTGCATTTCGGCCTCCTCTAGAAAAACAGTGTTGGCTCTTCTGCCAGCACTACACTTCCTCCATAGCAGTTTCCCGGAAGCAAAACGCGGATATCGATAGCCGAGGAAAAGAACCCAGCAGCCACTTAGTGACAGACAACATATCAAACAAACTTGTCAGGGGGAGAAAAGGAAAACCAATACAATCTAAATACAAGGTGTAGAACGAGTCGATACACGACTCAATCAGCTAATGCGAAACTTACATCCCGTTAACTCACATATGGTAATATACGAATTGTTGCTAATACAGTCGCTGTATCGTAATGAAGATACATATCTCCCTACTACTATCCTACTTTTTGTTTCATGATTCAAACTTCATGATTCAAATCGCAGCTGTAGACTGTCTATTTAATTTTTTCCAGGAGCCTCAAAAATTTGATTTTAAAAATTTCGCCATATGTTTACCAGATTTGACGCTTTAAAATGGTGTAATAATTTATTCATTAGGAGGTATAATCTTGCGTTAAAGGATTAACACAATAAGACAAGTATTACAAACTGAGTGTGTGTCTTTGGAGACCTTAACTCGTGGCGAGATTATATTCACCGAGTATTTCACAGTGACAGCATTCAGCGACTTCCAATAAACTTTACACATATTTCTAAAACTTTTTGAAAATCATTCTCGCTGACATCCCCCACAAAATGATGAAAGGAGAAAAGTTTATCGCTTACTGCATTTCCGCTATCCTTCCAGTAAAATTTTTTATTATTATTATTACTGTTGTTGTTGTTGTTGCGCGTTAAGTCAAGCGCCGGAACGCCATTCAAAATGGCTCTGAGCACTATGGGACTTAACATCTGTGGTCATCAGTCACCTAGAACTTAGAACTACTTAAACCTAACTAACCTAAGGACATCATACACATCCATGCCCGAGGCAGGATTCGAACCTGCGACCGTAGCAGTCGCGCGGTTCCGGACTGCTCGCCTAGAACCGCTAGACCACCGCTGCCGGCGGAACGCCATTCGGGAACGATAGAGCAGAGTGGGCTGTGAAGAAGACGTCAGCCAATTGCCCGCTGACCGACCCCTCTCCAGGACGACAACGCGACAGCAGCGGCCTGTATGCGAAGAGGACCTAAGCGCAGCGCCCGACTTGCCGCGGCCCAGTTCTACAGAAGCACAATGACTAGCGACCTGAATGAAAATGTCAACTGTATTACTTCACTTGGATTAGCAGTTGTATATACTGAAGAAATTTGCTTATTGTGTATGTCGCCCTTTTGTTGCGGCACATCAGTATACAAAAATGGTTGAAATGGCTCTGAGCACTATGGGACATAACTTCTGAGGTCATCAGTCCCCTAGAACTCAGAACTACTTAAATCTAACTAACCTAAGGACATCACACACACCCATGCCCGAAGCTGGATTCGAACCTGCGACCGTAGCGGTCGCGTGGTTCCAGACTGTAGCGCCTAGAACCGCTCGGGCACTTCGGCCAGCATACGTATAACAACAAAGTTACTTTTCGTAATAAAACTCATTAATAAGATTTGTTTGAATTGTATGACTAGCGATCCGAGAAAGCCGGTTTCCTAGACACCCCATATTCGATGACTAGGCAGGATTCAACAATTATTATTATTATTATTATTATCAGCTTTCCGATGATGCCAATATGTCCATCTCAAAACGGGAAATGTTATGCAAGAGTTTGTTCTGACAATACACAGCATACACTAATCTGAGTCATGCCCCCTGGTAAAAAGTTACATAGACTTAACAATCGACAGATTCCGACATAAAACAAATTTTACATCCACAGAATACTAAACGAGTAAACGACACAAGAATGTAATACAGGGTACACAGATATAGTATGCCATAAAGCTGGTAACACATTAAGAAATGATAAACTGCGATTGGTACACATACGGGATATTCCCACTTCAATCCGTATCAATGATTATCTAAACTAGTAATGAAATCTTCTTTTGTAAGTGCTGTAAGAATTCTTTCAAAAGCTGCGGATACAGAATTGAATATTAGTGCAAGTCGAAGAGTACCATCGAGACAGTATATGAGAAAAGGGTAGAAGAACCAGATTTCGGTATTACAGCAATATGTTTAAATATACCAGGTTTCAGACACATATATATAATAGGTTCATGTGCAGCCTGTGCGTTCCACACCCTGTGGAGTAGCACCTAGGAATAGAGTCAATCAATTGTGCTTTGGTCTTCCTCTGGCATTCTGTTTACCGACAGCCTTAGACGAGCAGAACAGGGAGCTATATCGGGATATTGAAACTGTTGACGAACTCGGTACAGTATTTTTATTCTTTGGGGTATGACTGGATGCTAACAAGGTTTGGAGGCTGCTTGGGAACTGATGACCAAGAGCTCGAAGATTACTTACAAGTACGTTTATGTGATACAAGTTCCGAACACCATGGGCATATATGGTTTGGATCTTCTTCCTCCCCCCCCCCCTAACACACAGAGGGGTGGCAGTTAAGTTGAGCCATTAGAGGTGTTTTTTGGATGAACTCCCAACGATTAAATTTCAGCCGTGCTATAGTTGTCGTGATGCTGCTCGATGTTTGTGTCTTATTATAACATGGTACTCTTAGAATCGTGAGGTGAATTTGTGCATAGCGATTGCCTTTAATGTTAGATGGCGTCGTCCACTCTTATTGCCAGTCCTATAACAACCACTTTCTGGGAATGGGTATCGTATGAGATGGAATTTACGACATTTAATAGCTCCATGTGCGTAAGTAGGGTCCAGAACTTGAGAATATCTCTTAGCTACCCTTAGTAATATCAACACACTTTCAGTAACGTGTACTACCAATGGGATAGTGCTGTATGCATACCGTAATAAAAAAGGACAAGTGAGATCTACTACCAAGAATTAAATTTTTGGATTAATTTTCACTGAAAAATTTAAACATACGTGGAATCTGGTAGAAGAATTCATTGAAAACAATAAATATTTTCTTCAACATTTTAGAATGTAAGGGAACTGACTACATAACAATATTTTCAAAAGTTTGACACAAAGTATCACCCCCCCCCCCCCTCCCCTCTCCACACCATGGTATACCGAGGGTTAATTTTATATCCCGCATGAGCTCTTCATATGCTACTGAATTTGATTAACAGTAAACTGTTTTCAGAGTATGTCGAAATTGCAATTGTACTGGCACTTCAGTCAGGTAAAATTGTGTAAAAATGCTGTGTTTTGAACAAAGAAGGAAATTTTAACATGACAACAAGAGAAAGAAAACAAACGGTGTGCAAGACAGGAGAAGATAAATAGCTCTCCCTGTTGTAAATTTAACATAATCTTGTACCCACTGCGTCTTTAATAATAAACGGCTGACTTATAGGATTATTTGTAGTACTGACACAACTTGTTAATACGATCGTCTGCAGACTCACATGCTGTAGCTCTGAAGTGCCATCACGGTTGTCCCCACAGCCACAGTTCCGTCTGCACAGCCGGAGGTCATGTCATATTGCACGCACCATAACTTTCGCAAAATACAGCACAGTATCGAGAACTCTCTAAAAACGGGAAGAAATTCTAAAAAATATTGCAGGCTGCGTTTGACAGAGGTTAACCGTCAACTGCTTGTGCAAGTGTATAGACATGCGTCGTGACCACCTGCAGGGAATATTCGACCAGGTAAAGGTGTTCGTGACTGCTGACAGCAAAAGGTCAAAAATGTTTCGAGAGACCACTGGCGAAACATGCAGACCACGCGAACTCTATGGAAGGCGACACAGAAGAGGAAACATGCTCCACTAGGAGTAATCAAAGTAAAAACTTACTTTCTCGGAACTCGGTAGAAACAACAGAAAGGTACAGTAGTCCACAAATATACACTGATGTCCAAAATTAAAGCACCCGATCGAAATTTCGCAAGGTTCTTTTTATTTTACCACAAAACATGTAAACAGATGATAGTAAAGTAGCAACAATGTAAAGAACACAAAATGTAATCAACTGCAACATGCATAACGGTAGACAAATATGTTCTTCGTTTTTTTTTTCAATTTAACGGATTTGCACACACATTACGACAACTGGTTGAAGTGCTCATCATAGAGTGTGACCATCTGCGGCACCAATGTAGGTCTGACAACGACGGGACATGATGTGAACGACGTCATCAATTTCATGTTGAGGCAATAACGTCCATTCTTCCTGCAGAGCTGCTCACAAGTCTTGGAGAGCGATTGGTGGATCCTGACGTGATGCGACGCGTCTCCCTAGTGCATCCCAGACATGCTGTAAGGGATTCAAATAGGGAGAGCGAGCAGACCACGCCATGTGTCGGAAGTTCCATGCGGCTTTTCGCGGATAATGCTGTAGTATACAGAGTAGTTGTAGCATTAGAAAAATGCAGCAAAATGCAGGAAGATCTGCAGCAGATAGGCACTTGGTGCAGGGAGCGGCAACTGACCCTTAACATAGACAAATGTAATGTATTGCGAATACATAGAAAGAAGGATCCTTTATTGTATGATTATATGATAGCGGAACAAACACTGGTAGCAGTTACTTCTGTAAAATATCTGGGAGTATGCGTGTGGAACTATTTGAAGTGGAATGATCATATAAAATTAACTGTTGGTAAGGAGGGTGCCAGGTTGAGATTCATTGGGAGAGTCCTTAGAAAATGTAGTCCATCAACGGAGGAGGTGGCTTACAAAACATTCGTTTGATCTCAACTTGAGTACTGCTCGTCAGTGTGGGATCCGTACCAGGTCGGGTCGACAGAGGAGATAGAGAAGATCCAAAGAAGAACGGCGCGTTTCGTCACAGGGTTATTTAGTAAGCGTGATAGCGCTACGGAGATGTTTAGCAAACTCAAGTGGCAGACTCTGCAAGAGAGGCGCTCTGCATCGTTGTGTAGCTTGCTGTCCAGGTTTCGAGAGGGAGCGTTTCTGGATGAAGTATCGAATATATTGCTTCCCCCTACTTATACCTCCCGAGGAGATCACGAATGTAAAATTAGAGAGATTCGAGCGCGCACGGAGGCTTTCCGGCAGTCGTTCTTCCCGCAAACCATACCCGACTGGAACAGGAAAAGGGAGGTAATTACAGCGGCACGTAAAGTGCCCTCCGCCACACACCATTGGGTGGCTTGCAGAGTATAAATGTAGATGTGTGCAATATCTTCCGTTTCCAAAAAAACATCAACCACCATGCTCTGTGAGGTCTAGCACTATCGTCCATCAGTAACAAGCCAGGGCTCAGGCCGGCCAGTGTGGTCCTGCGGTTCTAGGCGTTTCAGTCTGGAACCGCGTGACCGCTACGGTCGCAGGTTCGAATCCTGCTTCGGGCATGGATGTGTGTGATGTCCTTAGGTTAGTTAGGTTTACGTAGTTCTAAGTTCTAGGGGACTGATGACCACAGATGTTAAGTCCCATAGCGCTCAGAGCCATTTGAACCATTTTGAACCTGGGCTCACAGCACCTCGCAACAATTGCACACGAGATCCCAAGGTCTCGTCACGGTACCTGACAGCACTTAAATCTTGCTGATTCACCAGTACAATTTCATGAAAAGGTGTTCGAGTGGTCAATACAATCCCTGCCCACGCCATTAGAGATCGTCGTCGCTATCGGTCTCTTTCCACAATGTTTGGGTCCCGAAATGGTCCCTCCCGTGCTCTCCAGATGCGAATTTGTCGAGAATCACTCTCCACACCAAATCAGGACTCATCTGTGAAAAGAACACTGGCCCACTGTTCGACCGGTCAGATGGCATGTTGATGGCCCCACTCTAAACGCCAGAGGTAAACACACAGCAGATCTCTACAATAAAGGCCACTCTGCTGAAGCCTTCTGTACGCCGTTTGCTTCGATACAACGCGTCCAGTGGATGCTGCGAGGTCAGACGCCAGTTGCAGTGCAGTAGTAAGGTGGTACCTTCGTGCCTTTACAGCCAAATAACGGTCCACTCTTTCTGATGTCGTACGTAGTCGGCCGTGTATCTCCGGGATACAGTTACGGTCCCTATAAACTGTCGGAACATCCGAGAAACAACAGAACGATTCAGATTAATCCATCGGAGCACATCAGTTTGGAACACTGCTTCCATTCTTCCTACGGCCCTCCCCAGCAATGTGCGTGGTAGGCGTCTTCTACGTACCATACTGCACCGTTTGTAACTGTGTACACAGCTATTGTGGATGTGAGACTACCCTGCAAACACTACCCCGCTTGATAGGTGCCCTGACGTCACTGCTGGTGCGATTGTCTGTCGATCGGAATGACATCTTCCGTGCAGAACACGATCCTAAAGACGTATGTTGACAGTTTGTATGATTATATCGTGAATTATACACAGGACGGGGAAATAACAGTTTGTTCGTTTAATTTTGGACACCAGTGTATATGCTCACACAGCCATAGCCTCTAGACGTGTATTCACAATCGTAGCATAAGGCAGGTACTGTCAATAGTGAGTCCGCACTTCCATGTTATAGTGTATAAATTACTTTACTCGTCAGAGTTGGTGTTGCACGGGTACTCATTGCTCCACAGATAATACTAGTAGGCATTTAGCTCCCAGGAGGGAAGTTTTGAAGTAAAGGAGTGAGGTAAAATTTAATGTACTCTAAGATACAGCGTACGATCGTGCTCTTCCGAGAGGGTTCGGGTGCCTTCCAGAGCAGTCTGAGTAACCGTGGTTGCGAATAGCAGAAGACAGAGAGCAGACGTGTCATGTCTGAACTGCCAGATGGCCAGTCGATGAGGGAGGGCCCACCAAGAAACGGCGAGCAGCCGACACGTGATACCTCTCCCAACGTTCCCCACTGCCTAACCACAGTGGCGTGTGTGTCTGGTTTGTCAGCAGACCAGAGGAAGCAACAGTCTGTACTCATGCTACGGTTTCGCGTTAAGGGACAGCAGCAGCAGACGACTGGTGCGAGTACTTCTGATAACAACACGATATCGCCTGACCACCTCTCCTGCGCTCGTCACCACATCGGCTGGAACAATTTTTTTTATTTTTTTGTTTTTTTTTTAGGTCATCCGTCTTCTGATTGGGCTGATGCGGTCCCCCACGAATTCCTCCCCTGTGCCAACCTCTTCATCTCAGAGGAGCACTTGCAGATGTTCAGATGTGTGTGAAATCTTAAGGGACTTAACTGCTAAGGTCATCAGTCCCTAAGTTTACACACTACTTAATCTAAATTATCCTAAGGACAAAAACACACACACACACACACACACACACACACACACACACACACACACACACACACACACACACACCCATGCCCGAGGGAGGACTCGAACCTCCGCCAGGACTAGCCGCACAGTCCATGACTGCAGTGCCTCAGACCGCTCAGCTAATCCCGCGCAACCAACGTCCTAAATTATTTGCTGCATGTATTCCAATCTCTGTCTTGCTCTACAGTTTTTGCCCTCTACATTTCCCTCTAGTATCATGGAAGTTATTCCCTCATGTCTTAACAGATGTCCAATCATCCTGTCCCTTCTCCTTATCAGTCTTTTCCACGTATCGTTTCCTCTACAATACTGCGCAAAACCTCCTCATTCCTTGCCTTATCAATCCTAATTTTCAACATTCACCTGTAGCACCACATCTCAAATGCTTCCATTCTCTTTTGTTCTGGTTTTCCCACAATACATGTTTCACTACCATACCATGCTGTACACCAGACATAAGTCCTCAGAAATTTCTTCCTCAAGTTAAGGCCTATGTTTGATACTTGTAGACTTCTCTTGGCCAGGAATGCCCTTTTTTCCATTGCCAGCCTGCTTCTGATGTCCTCCTTGCTCCGTCCGTCATTGATTATTTTACTGCCTAGGTAGCTGAACTCCTTAACTTCATCTACTTCGCGACCATCAACCCTGATCTTGCTGTTCTCATTTCTGATACTTCTCATTACTTTTGTCTTCCTTCGATTTATTATCAATCCATATTCTGTACTCATTAGCTTGTTCATCCCGTTCAGCAGATCATGTAATACTTCTTCACTTTCACTCACGATGTAAAGTACGTATGGAAAACTGTTGACTGAGTGTTGTGTGATGTCCTTAGGTTAGTTAGGTTTAAGTAGTTCTAAGTTCTAGGGGGCTGATGACCATAGATGTTAAGTCCCATAGTCCTCAGAGCCATTTGAACCATTTGTAGAACTGTAAACGGATCCTAGCCAAGGTTCGACATACGTTACGTACCAAGAATAATGGAGATGTAACCCTTGTGCGCAACTTCTGGATAAGCCGCCTCACAAGGACAATTACAAATTTAAAAATTACAGGGTCGCCACCAGCCCAAGCCCTTCCTAACAATTAAGAAAAGACCGAACTGGAAATTATCAGTTCAGTTAAATTAAGAATTTAATTATAAGAATGCATTTTTTTTAAAGACGCTAACAAGATGAACAGCTTTGTATGTCGTATATCACTGAGCTTGTTTAATTAAATTTATTTTTCCTCCTATTTTTGTTCATCACAAGCAAGAAGATTAACTTAAAAAATCAGGGAATAGAAAATTAATTTGAAAACTGGCATCAGTGAGAAAGATAAAGAATGCAGAGTTTTCTTTGGAAGTTGCTTTGTTCCTTTCGCCAACGAAACAAATCTGCTAAGTAACACTTTTAATTTCAACAACCATCATCGCCGATTTTTAACAAAATAATTATGCCACATTCCGAAAATACGTAACTACACAAGCTTCAGTTAAGACGAAGTACTTAAATATGCCATGAATCTAACATAGGGAAGTTCCAATTCGACCTACGTCCTATCAGCAGGAACCCTCTCCAGGAGATACGAACTGTACTCACCCACCGATAGCTGCAGAGTGTACTTTCTCCACCGAGCTTCGCCTAACTACCGGTGCAACGGAAGCTACCAGAGGGTTAGGCATCCGCCACCAACCTGACAGACAAACCAATCTCAGACTAAAAGGGGTAAACCTCTCTGTCCAGATACTGGGATCCAAAGTTGATCATCCTGTGCTACCCTCCAAACGAGAAGCAAACATCACCTGCTCCTAGCAGACGACAACCAACTCAGCATCCCCACAAAAGAAACCCGAAACCACTCGTAAAAACACTCATTCAGTCACATTCACGCACACATAGGGTAGGGTGAAGGGAAAAAAAGTAAGTACAGGACATGATTTCCTATGAGACACGAAAAAAAATCAAACATAATATGATTTAATAAGTCTTACTTTGATTGCTCAGTCTTTCTGGGAGAGTTAATTAATTAAACCGCAATCAGGCGGGAGAATCCAGTGAGACAAGCGTCTATGAAACGACTCCACAGAGACGTTTCAACGATAGCAATGTCATTAGCGAATAGTATCATTGATAGCCTTTCACCTTGAATATTAATTCCACTCCTGCACCTTTCTTTTATTTCCATCATGCCTTCTTCGATGTACAGATTGTAAGACGGGGTTGTAGTCTTTCCCCCCTATTGTTCACTCTTTTTAATCCGAGCACTTCGTTCTTGGTCGTCCACTCTTATTATTCCCTCTTGTACATATTGTATATTACCCGTCTCTCCCTTCAACTTACCACTATTTTTCTCAGAATTTCGAACATCTTCCACCATTTCACATTGTCAAAGGCCTTTTCCAGGTCGACAGATACTATGAAAATGTCGTGATCTTTCTTTAGTCTTGATTCCATTATCAACTGCATCGTCGGAATTGCCTCTCTCGTGCCAGCTGTTAAGCTGATTGTGCGATCATTCTCGCACTGTCACCTCTTGCAGTCTTCGGAATTGTGTGGATGACATTTTTCCGAATGTCAGATGGTAAGTCGCCAGACTCATACAATCTACACACCAACGTCAATAGTCGTTTTGTTTGCACTTCCCTCAATGATTTTACAAATTCTGAGGGAATGTTATCTATTCCTTCTTCCTTATTTCATCTTAAGTCCTCCAATGCTCTTTTAAATTCTGATTCTAATACTGGAACCCCTATGACTTCTAAATCGACTTCTGTTTCCTCTTCTATCACATCATACAAATATTTCCGCTCATACAGGCTTTCAGTGTACTCTTTCCACCTATCTGCTCTCACCTCTGCATTTAGCGGTGGAATACCCGTTGCACGCTTACTGTGACCACCCTTGCTCTTAATGTCACCGAAGGTTGTTTTGGCTTTCCTATATGCTGAGTCTGTTCTTCCAACAATCATTTCTTTTTCGATCTCTTCACATTTTTCTTGCAGGCGTTTCGTCTTAGCTTCCGTGCACTTGTTATTTCTTTAATTCCTCAGCAACTTGTGTTTCTGTGTTCCTGAGTTTCCCGGAACGTTTTTGTACTTCCTCCTTTCATCGATCAATTGAAGTATTTCTTCTGTTACCCATTATTTCTTTGCAGTTGTCTTCTTTTTTTGTGCCTGTGTTTTTCTTTCCAACTTCCGTGACGGCACTTTTTAGAGATGTCCATTCCTGTTCAACTGTACTGCCTACTGAGATATTCCTTATTGCTGTATCCATATCCTTAGAGAACTTCAACCGTGTCTCGTCATCCCTTAGTATTTCCGTATCCCACTTCTTTGCGCATTGATTCTTCCTGACTAATGTCTTAAACTTCAGCCTACTCTTCATCATTACTATATTGTGATCTGAGTTTATATCTGCTCCTGGGTACACTTCACAATCCAGTATCTGATTTCGGAATCTCTGTCTGACCATGATGTAATATAACTGAAATCTTCCCGTATCACCCAGCCTTTTCCAAGTATACCACCTCCTCTTGATATTCCTGAACAAGGTATTCGCTGTTACTCGCTGAAACGTGTTACAGAACTTAGTTAATCTTTCTCCTTTCTCATTCCTTGTCCCAAGTCCATATTCTCCCGTAACCTACTCCTTCCCCTACAACTGCATTCCAGTCTTCCATGACTATTAGATTTTCGCCTTCCTTTACATGCTGTATTACCCTTTCAATATCCTCCTATACTTTATCTTTTCACCTTCAGCCTTTCACCTGAACTATCGTTGACGGTGTGGGTTTGCTGTCAATTCTGATAAGAACAACCCTATCACTGAACTATTCACAGTAACACAGTATCTGTCCTACCTTCCTATTCGTAATGAATCCTACTCCCGTTATATGATTTTATGCTGCTGTTGATATTACCCTATACTCTTCTGACCAGAAATCCTTGGCTTCTCTTCATTTCATTACACTGATCCCTACTATATCTGGATTCAGTCTTTGCATTTCACTTTCCAGATTTTCAAATTTCCCTATCACGTTCAAGCTTCTGACATTACACGCCCCGATTCGTAGAACGTTATCGTATCGTTGATTATTCAGTCTTTTTGTCATGGTTACCTCCCCCTTGGCAGTCCCTCCCGGAGATACGAATGTGGGACTACTCAGGAATCTTTTGCAAATGGAGAGATCAACATGACACTTTTTCAGTTACAGGCCACATGTCCTGTGTATAAACATTACGTGTCTTTAATGCAGTGATTTCTATTGCCTTCTGCAACCTTGTGAAGTTGACCATTGCGGATTCTTCCGCCTTTAGGGCCAGTGACCCACCTCAAGGACAAGTGAGTGCCCTGAACCTCTATCCGCTCCTCCACCCTCTTTGACAAAGCCGTTGGCAGGCTTCTTATGCCGGAAGTCTTCGGCCGCCAATGCTGATTATTAATCAAAATTTAAGCAGTGGCTGGATTCGAACCCGGGGCCGATTGATTACTAATCAAAGACGCTACCCCTAGACCACAGGTGTTGGAATCTAAACGACTCGAAAACCGTGATCTCGTTAGATGAGTCCCGATTTCGGCAGTTAAGAGCTGCTGGTAGGCTTAGAGTATGGCACAGATTCCACTTGTCAATAAGGCACTGTGCAAGTTGATGGCGGCTCCATAATGGTGTGGACTGTGTTCACATGGAGTAGACTGCACCCTCTGAGCGTTCGGCTACTAGGAGCAATTGCAGCCGTTCATGGCGTCACGTTCCCAAACAACGATGGAATTTACATGGATGCCTGATGCGCCATGTAGCCGTGTCACAACTGTTCGCGTTTGGTTTGAAGAACATTTTGGGTAATTCGATCGAATAATTTGGCCACCAAGATGGCGCCACAGGAATCCCATCGAACATTTATGCGACAAAATAGAGAGGCCATTTCGTGCACAAAATCTTGCACCAGCATGGCTCAGTACATCTACAGGGGACTTCTGATGACTTTTTGAGTCCATGTCACGTCGAGATGCTACACTATGCGGGGGAAAAGGAGGTTCGACACGATATTAGGAGGTAGCCCGTGATTTTTGTCATCTCACTGTAAATTGTAGCAAGACGCCTTAAATGCCGTACATGCGGGAAAGGAGGACAGCTTGTTCGCAGCACGACACTCTGATCGCTAAAACACGAGAGAAGAGAATGTGTGTGTCACTTCAGTGACAGGTGGGAAGCGTTGGCTGATGCTGGGATGCGGCATAGCTCAAGACGTGAAAACCAGCACAGAATATCCTGCGGCGTAGGGGTGGCCACGGCGTGCAAAATCGCACGCGTCCTAGGTACGTGGGCCAAGGCTAGTCTTTGCTCGGTCCATCTCGAAGTACCCAGCACAGTGTGACAGTTCATTTAGCATTGCAGTGTGGTATTTTTAGGTTGCCACAAGTCTCTTCACTTCACCGGATTCGTGTTGCCAGCACCGTTTATCCTTCGCTATTTGTTGGTAATACGAAGGTAACTAAAGCCATTGCTTTGTGTCCTCCCTCCATCGTCCTCACACGGGCGCATCTGACGATCCACCGCAGAGCTCAGCGCACATCCATAAAGCCTTGTTTTCCAGGTCACGCACTGAGAGGCGAGTTATATGAGTGTCGCCATACTGCGACACTCAGAGGAATACTTGTCTTGCCGTACGTCGCGTTGGGGTGGCAGTTCAATTGTCGCGGAGTTGTAACGTCTAACAGCACAATTAACATGTGTCAATAGCTATTGAACATATTTGTCATAGCGAAAATCAGTTTCTAGGTTAACGTTGGCACAATAATATGTGAACACTATTAGTAAGTCTCTGATAACAAAGACGACTGATCACAATATGAAAAGATCAACCCCAAATGTCCAAAAATATATACAGTTACGAAAGATACGTGGCCTGTCATTACTTAGACAGGACCTCTATATTACATCTATGGTTGGTCGAGGTTTGCGTGATAGCCTCATTCACTGATGTAGCAACGACATGAGGGCTCTCCAGTACGAAGTTTCATTTTTCTAAGCACTTTAGAACCTAACAGCTGAGGTCATCAGTCCCCTAGACTTAGGTTAGTTAGGTTTAAGTAGTTCTAAGGACATCACACACATCCATGCCCGAGGCAGGATTCGAACCTGCGACCGCAGCAGACTCGTGGTTCCGGATTGAAGCGCCTAGAACCGCTCGGCCACCGCAGCCGTCGTTTCATGTGTGTTCAGGTATCAGTGTTCATCAGTTTCAATTTGGTGAACCACGTTTTGTGGGCAGAACTTTTTAGCCAGTATTTGATCTCCTACAAATGTGTCGCGTATAATACGGTGCCCAATACATAAAAATTTCTGTAATCTGTTTATGTCATATCAACAGCAAACTCCACCTATTTGTTTATTTTTAAAGAATAATAGGCTGCCGAAGCAAAGAAGTTGACACTGAATAGGATTCAGCAAGAAACTCTTTCTGATAACGACTCATTAAGGAATACCCAAACGCACGTCGGAATGCGAGAAAGATCAAAACACCGACAGGGATGCCGGAAGAAACTGTTTCTGATAACGGCTCACTAAGTAAGACTTGTGGTATTATGTATCGATTTCTCTGGACGCCATAGCAAGAAAATTGCAAGTTTCCGTGAGATGCCGATAGCACCCGTGCAGTATCTGGCGGAACCAATGGGGAACGCCCGCCGTGCCATGTCTCCCGTGGCTCGGTACCACGAGCGCCCCCTGCCAGCGCGTTCTAGGCCGCCCAGCGGCTGCCACTAGCCCACTAGTGCTCGGAGCCACTTCCCTATGCAGACCCCGCCTAGTAGCGACTCTTGACTCCATCATTCATATCCTACTGCAGCAAAGCCTCATCCTACTTGACACTGCGGTAGCTGAACTCTGTTTCTTGCTGCCTTACTTGTGATTAGCCTTCGTTTGAGAAAAATAACTAAATCTTCTGTTTCCTGTGTTAACTTGGTCGCTAATCTACCAGAAGTTGAAAATACCGCTGGAGTTGTAACGTTCTTTTATTTAACACACGACCAGTTTCGGGCTCTTATACGCCCATCTTCAGGTGTCGTGCTGAAAATAGCACCAGACGGGAGATAATTTTTACACGCAACAATACACATAAAAAACAAAAAGTCCATAAAAATTTAAAAACATTTAAGAACAGCCGGTCGGGCTAGGTGCTGTGAAACCTGAGTCAATGCCAAAGTAACACCAGGCGATACTATGGACGACTGCCTGGATAAGTAACTATGCAAAGACTACCAGGACACTTACACTTGGTGCTGTGACCTCAAGCGCGACAGTGGACGAGTACAAGTGTCGCTTTGCGCCTCGAGCGAACGAGTCGTAGTTAACTTCCGCCTGTGCCGCAGCGCCGCTTGTGTCGAAGCTACTCAGTTGGTCCTGTAGCCACTTTTCATTAGTCCTGTAGCCCATTTTCACTAGCATTTCTCCTTTTCCTTGTTTCCCTTTCCTCATAACTCTTATAATGGTGCGATTGAATGAATGTGGTTGTGTGTCACGTTACTAGACGGTGGCGTAGTCTGCTGCAGAAAGTCTGCGGTAGTCATACAGATTCAGCAGCAGTTGTACAGAATAGCATACTCTCGTAGTGGTCAAGTAGGCAAAGAGGTTTGCGCTACTTGTGAGAAATCCACCTGCGTTAAGTTGGTGGCGGAAATGGCATCTTTGGGTTTTCCGGGCCAGGCGAAGCGTGGAGGAGGCTGGAGAAGTAAAAGGGAGGCAGTCTGCCGCCGGTACGGGAAGCGTCCACAGCTGTGCCCCAGTCGAAGAAGGGTGAGTTAGACTGACCGCGTGGCGCGTTGTTACTTGGCGAGGGGAGAGCTGTTAGCTTTTGGTCTCGCTTCTCAACTCTGAAAGATTGCTTTGCCTTGTCGCAGCAAGGAATGCAAAACTTGGCAGATTTTGCTTTTAGTAAATTTCTATAGCAGATTTGGATCCACCGGAAGAGCGCCACACAAAGGTGTCGATAAGAAGTGAGCACTCGCTTCTGTATGAATGTCTGTTTGCCTTCAGCTGTGCCTGTATAAGCTTTCGTTTTTCTAAATATTAATAGCTTTGCCTTCTCGTAAATTTGCCTTGCATTATGTATCTTTCGTCCGTGGGGAGCCGACCACGTGGTTGAACATTAAAATTTGTTGGGCTACCGTTATCACTAACTGTCCGGTCTCATGTTTGTTTTAAAGAATGTTAACTGTTCGTGATTGTGTGATGAGATATTGTTGCAACTTGTCCACGATACCTAGAAATTGCGTCTCCACAAACCACGTGGGCACGCGGGTGTACTGCGAAACGTGTACCGTTTCACGAGTTATTGCGATCAGTTATCAGGCAACAGTAGTTGTATGAATGATTCACACCAATGATTTTAGGTGTAGATTATAACGGTGTATGTTTCGGTGCTTTTCTTTAATGTTTTAGGAATTAATGTTATCAGGAATTGTGTACATGCCTCACATCCATATCTTAGGAATAAATGATTTTGTACACGATTTTCTCTTGCATTCCGAGGTTGCGTTTTTGCACCTAAGCCACTCACCTCGTAGCTTTCCTGTTAGCACACCCAACGCGTTTTCTTACGCACAGGTCCAGTGATTAGTTTCCCCTTTTATTTTAAAACAAATGCTTTAGATTAAGTCTTATTTTGTTGTTCAAATGGCTCTGAGCACTATGGGACTCAACTGCTGAGGTCATTAGTCCCCTAGAACGTAGAACTAGTTAAACCTAACTAACCTAAGGACATCACAAACATCCATGCCCGAGACAGGATTCGAACCTGCGACCGTAGCGGTCTTGCGGTTCCAGACTGCAGCGCCTTTGACCGCACGGCCACTTCGGCCGGCAAAAGTCTTATTTTCAGGTGTGTTGCTGGGAGCTTATCTTCTGCACAGTGTTCATGCATGTACTATTTTATTTTAAATGGTTGATTCTCGTGGACAGTGCATGGGAAATACTATTAATTACGTCGCATCCCCTATGAGCGATATCATGACGTACATATTTTTATGAGTTTTTGGTCTGTGATGAAATTAATTTATTTTCCGACTCGGCCAAACCTTTGATTAGTTTGGAAGGTAGGAGGCGAGATACTGGCAGAAGTAAAGCTGTGAGGGCGGGGCGTGAGTCGTGCTTGGGTAGCTCAGTTGGTAGAGCACTTGCCCGCGAAAGGCAAAGGTCCCGAGTTCGAGTCTCGGCCCGACACACAGTTTTAATCTGCCAGGAAGTTTCATATCAGCGCACACTCCGCTGCAGAGTGAAAATCTCATTTTACTCAGTCTTGTTGGTGTATCGGCCGGTGTCATATCGTAGTTGCGTAGGGGAATTTGTTGTCGTTTTTCTCTTGCCGGGGGTGTCTGTCGAGTCTCTTAACTCTGTTCCTCGCCGAGCTACTGTTCGTTCCAGTTTTGACAAGAGTATGCGTCGTGTTCAGGCCGGCACTTAAGAAATTCAAATTGGTTTGCTGATGTTATCCGTGTTACACCTGATCAGGTAGATACTACTTAGTTTGATTCTGATTTGTATGCGTTCTTTGTGAAGTTTTATGATCCAGTTCAAGTAGAACGGCTTCTCTCTCAGGTTGGTTCTATACACATCGAGATGGTTCCGTTAGTCAAGTCCTCCTTGAAACTGCTGCACTCGAGTATACTCCGGTTAGAGTTTATAACCTTCCTCCTGAAGTGGACGATTCATTTCTTTAAACAGTGTTGCTTCCGTTAGGAGTAATACGGCATATCCGATGGGAATGCTGGTCAGCACAACATCGCTTCCAGTGTTATAATGGTATCCAGACTGTGGACATGTGCGTTAAAAAGAATATGCATTCCCGATTAACTGTCTGTGGTTACCGGATCCATGTTACGTATGCAGGGCAAGAAGGAACGTGTTTTCTCTGTAACGAAAGCGGTCATCTCAGATCCGATTGTCCGCGCCGCTCTACTGTTCTGACGCCGTCTTATCAAAAACGTCTTCCTTTAACATTAGGAGACATAGTGTCTTCGCAGTCTACTGACAGTCAATCTCCAGCTTCAAGCGATGCTGGGGCAACATTACCCCCTATTCCTGGCGAATTTCCATAAAGTCCGTCTTCCACGTTGGTGTAAATTTTTTAAACCTAATAATTTTACTTGTATTTTATAACAAAAGTTATCTTGCTTGAAGTTCTAGCTCAGAATAACGCAGTATTGAGTTTACTTGTATTTTAAACAAAAGTTTTCTTGCTAGAAGTTCTAGCTCAGAATAACGCAGTATTGAGTGTTATATGGGCGGCCTCTTTATCTGAAATTACAGCCCTGTGTTTTTAATGTTTACGTTCTAGTTGCATATGATACGAAAAACCTGTTTATGTACTGCAACTGTGTGTTGTATTATACACCTTGTTTTTTCATTTTAAATTTATCGCCTTCATTTATATTTTACTTCGTCAAAATTGTAGGATAAGTTATGCACAGGCGTTGCCCCTAGTAATTCCATCTTATCAATGTCCTATGTGCATTACATTCATAAAGTTTTATTGGGTATGTATATCCAGTTTACGATCTCTCATTTTTATCACTGCTGCGTCGCAGCGCCACCTCCTGAGGTGATTCTGTATTAGGCTTCACTACTGGCACACGACGCTGTGGCGCATTATGCTTACTACCTGAGGCCCCATCTTACTGTTACTCGCTCCTGTGAACGGGAACACGTTATGCAGATCTTGGTGCCTCTCGCGTCCATCTAGAAAAGGTAATGATTTTACTATTTTATATTTCTAGTTTTTACTGAGTTTAACGAAGGCGATGTTGGCCTGATATATTCGACGGTGCTCTTAGGCTACACTGACTGAAGTATTCTTCTTAAGGTATTTGCTCTTTCAATAGGTGATCTGTTTATACATGCTTATAGGTTATCCAAGTCTGCACAACACGATCGCGATCCTTAAATAGATGTATTTGTTCTCTGTTTTCTATGTAGATAACCTGAAGATGCCTAAATAAGGCGAAACGCGTCGTTGAAAAATAAAAAAAAAATAAAAAATTGCAACCAAGACTGTTTTTAACCGATACTGTTAAGCACTGGTTTGCTGTATGCCACATATGGATTGGAAGAATTTCTATGCTCTGTTTACATGGCGATTCTTTGCTAAAATTCCTTGTGAATGCACGCTGCGGCACTGCAACAATTAGATATCTCACATATTCCAATACACGATACACAGAAACTGTTCCGGCGTTACGAAACCGCCGGCACGAAGATGAAAAACGCAAGAGCAGAGAAGGCTGTGAGATGAGGTCAGCCAGTAGCCCTCTGACTAGGACCGCACCACGACAGGAGCGGCCTCTAGCCGAGAAGAATATGAGCGCCGCTCCTGCCAGCCACGGCCGGATTGCAGAAGGCGGACACTGGTAGACCCGGACTAGAAGAGAGCACTCGAAGAGGTGTTCCTCGTGATCCATATCCATTACTTGCATGGACATTCTATCTAGCGGAAGACGCTGATTATTTGCATGTCGCTAATAACCTGCGACACGACATTGGAAACCAAAGTATTGTGAATTTACTTTATTTTAACAAAAAGCACTAATATGATTTGCTTGAGTTGCTGTACAGCTATCCGGAAAATCAGCATCCTTTACGCACCCTATACGAGACTGTTAGCCCGGACCCCACAAAAACTTACTTTCTTACTATGTCGCCATTTTGTCCTGGTACTGCACTCGTAATGCGAACTGGTGGTCACAATGCAATCTCGGCGAGTTTATGGTTCTATTCATGCATCAGTCATATTTGCATATGTAATACACAAAATTTTGAAAGGGATGAATCATTTACAGCACCCCTGCGCGTTGGAACCGACGTACAGTCTAAAGGCTTACTTCTCTTTCATAAAGAAGTATGTTGGTAGAACATATGTCTCACAGGCGACGTTACACGGACATTTCGTATAGTCAGTTGACCGTTATGGAACGCGTATGACCAATAAATAATGCAGGGTTGTGAAAATAAAAGTGGCCCATAAAATGCACTCCAATACAATAGAAAAAAAACACACGTTACGAAGGATTTATAAGAATGGAACGGAAATCCGTACATGTGATCCACATGCACACACAACCATATAATTGCAGTTTCGGGAAAACTGGATGCTTTATTCGAAAGAAAGAGATTCACAAATTGCGCAGTCAATAACGCGTTAATCCACCTCTGGCCCATATGAAGGCAATTATCTGGCTTGACACTGACTCACAGTGTTTCTGAATGTCCTCCAGAGGGAGATCGTGCCAACTCCTGTCCTATTGGCGCGTTAGACCGTAAAAATCCCGAGCTGGTTGAATCATAATTATCCATAATCAGAGAAATGTATAAGATCTGGTAACTGACTGGAGGTTAATGATCTGTACTTTTCAGCAAGCAACAATTAACTTACTAACGACGTGCAGCAGTACAGTTTTACTAGTGGAAACTGTTGCGTATTACATACATTTTACAGCCGACAATATTTTGCATTTGGGTGAATTTTGTACATGTGTTTGGGGTTCCATTTCACGCCAAAGACAAGACTCAGTGGGAGGACTACTTTATCAAAAATAAGAACGGAAACTACAGTTATAAACACACATATCAACATGAGTCAAGCAGTAAGTTATTGTCCACAAGACACGTCCCGCGAAAGAGCCATGACAGTGAAATGCGAAAAATTTCGACATTTGGAGTCACCCTTCCCTCGCTTCGCTAGCGAATGGGACAGAGATATTTTATGCCATCCGCCACACACAGATGTAGCTGTAGATGCAGATGTTGACAGGAAAGTAATACTGACTCCGGCTCCCGTTCAGTGTTACAAAATACTCCAGACTATGTTTGCGTGGGGTGCGCTGCGACGGGGATGGTATTCTGAAGGTAAACACGCCTCTGGGACGTAGTTGCGCCTGATTGTTTCGCCGTGCAGTAGTCCCGCGGCAACTGGCCCTTCGGCTGCTCCCTGGGATTCGCTTTCAGTTTCCCCGGCGGCCCGCTCTTTCATTAAAGCTGGACGCCGATCCCAAAGAGATAGTCTGCAAGCCGTAACGGCGCCAGTGGTCCCCGCGTTCACACACGGAGTCCGGCGAATTACACCTGTCGCCAGGCCATTAAGCTGGCGCCAGCCTGGGACGCTGCGCAGTTACGGCGCCGCAGTTTGCATGCTAAAACTGGCGCCAGATAGCGCGCCAGCAGCAGGTGGATACGCGGTAATGGCGCCAGTAAGCAGGGCGCCCCTAAGCTGCTATCCGACCTTCCTCTCCGGCAGCGACCCCCTCCTACCCTCCCGTTGTACTTGTTGCCGTGAACGCTGGATGCAATGCAAACACAAGCTAAACCCGCGATTCATGTCGCTCGAAAAAGTTGAAAATAAAGAGGTCGAGTGTTCGTTGCATAAAGCGAGGAACAATTTGAAAGGGTGAGAAAGGAGGCGCGCTTTCCAGTTTATGCCTCAGAGCCATGCTCCGCTACTAACTGGAACAACAACTGGAAAAAAATTTTATAAGTAAAAACTCGAATCTCTCAATGGACTATGTGCATGTAGTTTACTACTGTAAACTTTCGAAACCTAATTAATGTTTTAATGCATCATATTCTGAAGTAAGATGCCATTTAGGATGAATGTATTTCTTGCGCAGAAATGTTTTATAAACTTAATGTGTGATGTACACTTCAGAACCTCCTTCAGAAACCAACGAATATACTGGCAGCATCTTCACAGCGCATTTAGTCCCTTACGAAGATTTTTGTGCAACGAGTTTAACATATGCATAGTTATAGAAAGAGAAATTCATTACACTGTGATACTGTAAACATTACTGAAATTAAGTGTGTTTGACAACTCCTTCCACAAAAAGTTCTTTATTGGCAAAAATGTGTGTGTGTGTGTGTGTGTGTGTGTGTGTGTGTGTGTGTGTGTCTACAGAGAACTTAAACATATTGCTCTGGTTGGTGTTGATGTGGTCTTCAGTCTGAGACATAGTTTCTAAGCCGTGAGAGATTTACCACGTAGATAGCTGCTGAACATACCACACACATCTGAAAGTGTTCGTCAGTGGGACTCCTCCTGCTACCAAGAAGTTGAAGACTGCTAGACACTTTTAGAGCAGAACAAGCAGACATTATGAATGACAGACATGAAAAAGACGTATTTCTCTCGGAAACACAGTGGTGGACTGGGGTACGTATGGATGTCTACAGGCAATCGTTTATTCGATCAGAGTATGAGGTTGGGATACAAAAGTAATCGATAATACTGATTTGATGTAGCCCCCACCCACGGTCGGAGAACCATGTCATTGCCCAGGGCGGCAGCTTTTTGGGGGCGGCAAATTCATCCTGCATAAATGAAGAAATGTGAGAATTAGTTGGAAATACACATTATTCATAAAATCAAAGGATGTTACTGAAAATTATCTACTGTACAGAAACAGTGTGCTCCGATTTGCTAAAGAAATGTTGACTCCCACAAAAGACTGGAAATATTTATTGCTGAACACATTGATATAGACAATAGTTCTAAGCGCATATAAAATAAAAAACCTATATAATCATATCATATTCTATTACTCTTGCTCAAACAGACGTTTTATTCGTCACACGTAGAACACCACTGGATGTTTTCTCGTTCTCATAACCGTATCATGAAACAGGTGACCGCCGGATCACGCTAATGTTCGCGAGTTAAAAAACGGACTTGAAGTTTTAAGTATTCGGCAACTATTTAGTTCCTTAACAGTATTTATACGAATCTCCTAGACATCCACGAGTCTGTTTATGACATGGAGCAATTATAAACGCAATAAAACGTTCACTGTGGAGTTCTTTTTCGACTGCACCATAACGAAGATGTTTCAAAATATGGCCTCTCTCTTTAATTTTATTAGGTTTATGCAGGACAATGCTGGTATTTGATGCACATTTTCTGTTTACATTATTGTACAAAAAAAAATTTAAAAAAGCTAAGAAACAGGTTTGAATTGAAATGCCTAAGATTTTTCCAGAATGAGATTTTCACTCTTGAGCAGAGTGTGCGCTGATATGAAACTGCCTGGCAGATTAAAACTGTGTGCCAGACCTTTGCCTTTCGCAGGCAAGTGCTCTATCGTCTGAGCTACCCAAGCACGACTTACGGCCCGTCCTCAGAGCTTCACTACTGCCAATACCTCGTCTCCCACCTTCCAAAGCTCTCCTGCGAACCTTGCAGAACTAGCACTCCTGAAAGAAAGGATATTGCGGAAAAGTGGCTTAGACACAGCCTGGGGGATGTTTCCAGAGTGAGATTTTCACTCTGCAACGGAGTGTGCGCTGATATGAAACTTCCTGGCAGATTAAAACTGTGTGCTTGGGTAGCTCAGATGGTAGAGCACTTGCCCGCAAAAGGCAAAGGTCCCGCGTTCGAGTCTCGGTCTGGCACGCAGTTTTAATCTGCCAGGAAGTTTCATGCCTAAGATGGTTTCGATGGTTCAAGTTTTCTCTGCAACAAAATACAGATCTTGTATTACACATAATCCAATCTAAATGATACGTTTGTTTGACATTAGCATTAAGACTTCGAATGCTTCACAGAAAGCTGAAATTACGTTTGAAATGTTGAATATTCTGCAAATAAGTAAGTAAAATCAACAGAAAAATATGGATATTTTCTTTTTGATGAATACTGAGTCCAAGGGACGTTTCGACTTGAGTTGGCGGAGAAAATATTTATGGTAGTTGGCAGCCGGGCACAGTTGATACGCCACTCTCAGTTGGCAATTTCATTATACACACACGTCAATAAAAGTTTTGCATCACCCGGGTTCACAAAACTCCTGAAGACAGACGTTGACTGTGGATATTGTATCACAGACACAGTCGCTTTGACTGTTCAGAGATGTCACTAAACCCACCCAAAGGCGTGAACAACCATGCATGAGCAGCGCCTATTAGACGGAGGGGGTCCAACAGCCGATCATTTCCAGTCATAGCACCAAGAAAGAGGTACACAGCTCGTGTTGTCTGTAATTCAACCATGCCTAGACGGTCAATACCGCTGTTCGATCGCGTCCGCATTGTTACTTTGTGCCGGGAAGTGCTCTCAACAAGTGAAGTGTCCTGGCGTCTCGGAGTGAACAAAAGCGATGTTGTTCGGACATGGAGGAGATACAGAGAGACAGAAACTGTCGATGACATGTCTCGCTCAGGCCGCCCAAGGTCTAATACTGCAGTCGATGACCGCTATCTACGGATTATGGTTCGGATGGACCCTGACAGCAATGCCAACATGTTGAATAATGCTTTTCGTGCAGCCACAGGACGTCGTGTTACGACTCAAACTGTGCGCAATAGGCTGCATGATGCGCAACTTCACTCCCGACGTCCATGGCGAGGTTCCCCTTTGCAACCACGACACCACACAGCGTGGTACAGATTGGCGAGGAATTCGTCTTCATAGACGACAATTGGCGTCCCCATCGTGCACATCTTGTGAATGACTTCCATCAGGGTAACGACATCGCTCGAGTAGAGTGGCGAGCATGTTCTCCAGACATGAACCCTATCGAACATGCCTGGGATAGATTGAAAAGGGCTGTTTATGGAGGACGTGACCCATCAACCTCTCTGAGGGATCTACGCCGAATCTCCTTGAGGAGTGGGACAATCTGGACCAACAGTACCTTGATGAACTTGTGGATAATATGCCACGACGAATATAGGGATGCATCAATGCAAGAGGACGTCTACTGTGTATTAGAGTACCGGTGTGTACAGCAATCTAGACTACCACCTCTGAAGGTCTCTCTGTGTGGTGGTACAACATGCAATGTGCGGTTTTCATGAGCAATTTAGGCCGGGAATAACGTCTGGCCGAGCGCTTCTAGGCGCTTCAGTCTGGAACCGCGCGAACGCTACGGTCGCAGGTTCGAATCCTGCCTCGGGCATGGATGTATGTGATGTCCTTAGGTTAGTTAGGTTTAAGTAGTTCTATGTTCTAGGGGACTGATGACCTCCCATAGTGTTCAGAGCCATTTGAACCAATAACGTCTACGTTGATCTCTATTCCGATTTTCTGCACAGATTCTGGGACTCTCAGAGCCGAGGTGATGCAAACCTTTTTTTGAAGTGTGTAGCAACAGTGTTTGACATAGAGGTGGAACTGTGGATTGTTGCGCTAATATAAGTCTGTATGTGGTGCACTTTATTAGAAACATATTTTATTTGCCACACACAATTTGCTTTCGTCTACTAATTGCGAAGATTAATGAAGTAGGTAAAGACAGTTCTATCACCGGCCATATCATTCCTTTTAGTGGCTGTTCAATAAAGGCAATAACGACTGTATTAAAAGTTGATAATCATACATTCAGCTAGCGGTGCCAACGTATTATTAGTTTTGTGTGAAAACGCTTACTCACTGTGACGCGAGGTGTTTTCATTAGGTTATAAGTTATTGCAAAAGTTATAAATTGTTGCAAAGTCTGACGGCGAAAAGTGTCTCTCAGGCAGCTAGTATAAGAAAGAGAAAAGGCAGACAAGAAACTGGAATTTTCGTTGGATAAAGAAGATTTTGATCGGAATGATCCAAGCACAAATGCAGATGAAGACGCAAATCAGGGTAAATCTTCGGTAGATTAAGATGTACCTTCAACGTCGTAGGGTAAACATGAGATTGTATGCGAGCTCTGTGATGAATGTGAAACTGTACCAACTGATTCTAGCAAGTGCTCATCTGATACTCAAACTGTCGGTGATGTTGTTGATTCAGAACACGCAAAATGGCTCGACAAAATAGTTGATTTTCTTAGGACAAAGTGAGTCAAAAGACAGCCTCCAGAACTGATAACGGAATTTGAAAGCTGCCGTAAGGGAGATTCTAAGCGTCACTTAACTCTAAAAATTGCAGTTACAGTTTGTGTAATAGTTAAACTGTTCAGAGAAAATGAGTAGTTTATTCAAAAAGTGCAAATGCCGTTTTCTGTTTCAGCTATAAACCCCTTAAGAACATTAAAATATTATTGACTTCAGGTGGTTATAGTAACTGACGCAATATTTCTGTGCCATTATCTAGCCACGGAGGGTCCCAAATGCACTTACAATCGCACCAAAATGGGTGGAGCTCGCCAGAAGATTAAAATCTGGTAATGCTATCGATGTAGCAGACCTGCAGATATTAAATGCAGAAACCCGGCATTGGAAAGGTGTAATCGAACGCCTTATAACAGTTATCCAGTTTTTGGTTAGACAGTGTCTTCCCTTAAGAAGAACTTCAGACAAACTGTTCACTCACAACAGTGGCAATTTCTTAAAATTCATCGTATTATTTGGTTAATTTGATTCAGTTCTCGGTGAACATACACACATCAAAAACAGTTTGCATCACCTCGATTCCGAGAGTTCCGGAACCTGTACAGAAAATTGCAATAGAGACCAACATTGACATCATTTCCGCCATTTTTATTTCTCATGAAACTACATATTGCATGTTGCACCACTATACAGCGAGACCTTCAGAGGTGCTGACCCAGATTGCTGTACACACCGGTACCTATAATACCCAGTATCACGTACTTTTGCATTGATGGATGCCTATATTCGTCGTGGCATAGTATCCACAAGTTCATCAAGGCACTGTTGGTCCAGATTGTCCCACTCCTCAACGGCGATTCGGCGTAGATCCCTCGGAGTGGTTGGAGGGTCCATAAACAGCCATTTTCAATCTATCCCAGGCATATTCGATAGGGTTCATGTCTGCTGGCCACTCTAGTCGAGTGATGTCGATATCCTGAAGGAAGTCATTCACAAGATGTGCACGATGGGGGCGCAGTTGTCGCCTATGAAAACAAATGCTCGCCAATATGCTGCCGATATGGTTGCACTATCGGTCGGAGGACGGCATTCACGTATCGTACAGCCGTTTGGCGCCTTCCATGACCACCAGCGGCGTACGTCGGCCGCACATAATGCCACCCAAAAACAGCAGGGAACTCTCACCTTGCTGCACTCGCTGGACAGTGTGTTTAAGAGGTTCAGCCTGATCGGGTTTCCTCCAAACACGTCTCCGACGATTGTCTGGTTGAAGGCATATGCGACACTCATCGGTGAAGGCAACGTGATGGCGATCCCGAGAGGTCCATTCGGCATGTTGCTGGGCCCATCTCTATCGCGCTGCATTGTGTTGTGGTTGCAAAGATGGACCTCGCCATGGACGTCGGGAGTGAAGTTGCGCATCATGCAGCCTATTGCGCACAGTTTGAGTCGTAACACTACGTCCTGTGGCTGTACGAAAAGCATTATTCGACATGGTGGCGTTGCTGTCAGGGTTCCTCCGAGCCATAATCCGTAGGTAGCGGTCATCCACTCCAGTAGTAGCCCTTGGGCGACCTGAGCGAGGCATGTCATCGACAGTTCCTGTCCCTCTGTATCCCCACCATGTCCGAACAACATCGCTTTTGTTCACTCCAATCGCCTGGACACTTCCCTTGTTGACAGCCCTTCCTCGCACAAAGTAAGAATGAGGACGCGATCGGCTCGCGGTATTGACCGTCTAGACCTGGTGGAACTACAGACGGGCCGTGTACCTCCTTCCTGATGGAATGACTGGAACTGATCGGCTGTCGGGCCCCATCTAATAGGCGCTGCTCATGCATGGTTGTTTCATGTTTGGGCGGGTTTTGTGACTTCTGTGAACAGTCAAAGGGCCTGTGTCTGTGACACAATATCCACAGTCAACGTTCGTGTTCAGGAGTCCTGGGAACTGGTTTGATGCAAAACTTTTTTTGATGTGTGGTGAAAATAATTCTCGTCATTATCTGAGTTAAAACTTGCAGAATGAAATAATTCACATTCCCCATCAAAAAATTATAAACAAAGTATTGTCTCTATTGAGATCTTTTAAATATTATAGATTAATTTTGGACTGTACACCAGATATTTCTGGTTTTGTGCAAATGGCAAGGATAGTGCGTTTTGTGAATGTGACTTCTACTGATTTTGACACGTGCGATATAAATATTAGTGAACATTTTCTTGGATTTGTACCTGTAAAAGTTATGTCTGGTTTAGGGCTTACAGAGGTAGTCTTAAAACAGTTAGAAGAAATGAATATACTGCTGGAGGAGATGAGGGGTCAGACCTACGATAAAGATTCTAACATGAAAGGTAAGAACATAGGTATGGAAAAGAGGACTTTAGATATAAATCCTAAGACTTCTTATGTGCCCTGCAGTAGTCATTCCTTAAATCCAGTTATGAATGACGCTGCAAAGGCATCAGAATATGCGGTTTCATTCTTTTGTTTGGTGAGAAAAACTAATTATTTCTTTTCTGCGTCTTCGCGACGCTGGTCAGTCCTGAATGATCGTATACCTACCCTAAAGTTGAAGCCATTAAGTACGACAAGATGGAAAGTAGGATCGATGCAGTCGTCGCTCTTCTCAACTATAACATAGGGGAGGTCTACAATGCCCTAGTTGAAATAAGCGAAGACGAAAATACAGACAGAATGGTTCCGCATGAGACTTGTAGTTTGAAGCACCTTACTCATGAGTTTACGTTCCTTTGTTCAGTGGTAACGTGGTATGATGTATTACTCCATAGTAATGTTGTCATCAAACACCTACAAAATATTACGTCAGATATTTCGAAAGGTGTTGACTTACTTGAAAATATGACAGAGCATTCCACAAACTGCAGGGTGGACTTCAAATTCCAAGATTACCTGCTTCACGCTAAGAAAATGGCAACCCAGCTCGATATAGAAAACCCAGTCGTAGGCTACAATGCAGATACGAAATCGAAAGAAGAAGGGAGAAGATGAAAAAACTGAAGATCGAGGGTTGCAGTAAAAGTAGATTTTCATTTTAAAGTACTGAATATTATAATGCGCTCTCAGTGAGACATTTCAACAGCTTAAAATTTACAGTGAACTTTCTGATTTTTTGTACGGTATTAGTAAAATTAAGGGCATGTCACCGGACGTTATTAATGAAAAATGTTCCAAGCTGTGCGGCAGTTTTAGTCACGGACAGGCTAAGATCATCAGTCTCGCCGATTTTAAAGATGAGCTTAAAGTAGTGTCAACGTTGGTGAAGCCTGGTAGAACGCCAATTGAAACGTTGAAA
This sequence comes from Schistocerca americana, assembly GCF_021461395.2. NCBI lineage: Eukaryota > Metazoa > Arthropoda > Insecta > Orthoptera > Acrididae > Schistocerca > Schistocerca americana. The sequence continues at coordinate 115,790,329 of NC_060122.1, read as the reverse complement.
CTTATACCAGAATACGGCTTTGCGCCCAACGTAAGTGTAGCATTACGAATTTTTCTGACGCAACCGTTGACAGTGGCAAGTGGACAACGAAGTTTTTCGACGCTTGAACTGATAAAAACATACCCAAGGTCAACAATGGGCCAGTTAGGCATGATTGAGTGGGTTGACAACGGTGTCGATTGATCACGAGCTAGCTAGGGCTTTGGATTTTGACGAAGTCATACAGGAGTGTGATGGTGCCAAAGCAAGAAAAATATCTGTATTTAAGGTAAGTGTTTCACACATGTTTTTCATTAATTTTAGGATTGATTATCCATGTCATACTTTTTCAGTCATTTTCATAGTGTAGATTTGTTGTAGGGTATACCTACATTTGTTTTGTCTAATGGTGAAATAAGTTGACAACTGTCATCCGCCTGTGCAGATTTATTGTTGGAGGTTTCACACATTGTAGTCCCTTTATTTTTATTGTTACATGAGATATTTTTAAATAGATTAATCGTTGGTAATGATTCTGACAGTAACAACAGTAGATTATATCGAATGTAAACATTTATATTTCGATGTCCCTGCTTTAGTTGAGTGCGCAGTGAATAGACGTACTTTTGCTTCTTTGTCTTAATTACGTGGTGCGACGAATATGTGACGCACGTTAAGATAAACGAGGTACAAAGTGCAGGAACCTGTGATTTACGCTACAACAGTTAATCGGTAACGCCGATCCCATGCTCAAGCAACTGAAGAAAGTGAACATATGTTAGTTTTATGCTCTGCCGCTGATATAAACTAATCTTGGTTGACATAGTAATTTTGAATTTATGGCTGAAAATGTGTTGCACTGCAAACGTATCACTTACTACTGCTGCTTTCATCTCAAAGACATATTCACAACAAAGAGACGAATTAGAGTGATATGTGAAAATATGGCGTCATGTATGGATTACATTGTGAGAAATGTTGACTACGTCGAAAAATGGGACGGGGGCGGGGGGGGGGGGGGGCAAAATCCCTGGAGCTGGCCCTGCCTCCATCATGAAATGTACCACTGCTTGCAGTGTATGCTTTTATAAATGGGGGTGTGCCGACTTTGTTTTCTTTCTCAATTTTGCTACGGTTTCCACTGTCTTTTCAAACACTTGCAGTGCAACCCGCGCCGACTCTGTGACTCGTGTCCGCTGTCGCCTACAAGAGTAGATGCGGACATCGTCGCCTGATACAAGCCGTGCACTCTGACACAAACGGCTTGGTCGAGACAACGGACCTCCTGCACGCTCTCTCAGTAGGAAGGAAGCCTTGCACCGCTGTAAATACGCAATACTGTTAGTGAATCATGCAGCGTGACGTGGTACTGTCTGGAACGCGGCTAGATCAGCAGTAACGACAACAGCTGTATACGACATACTTCATACGCGTCGCATAAAGACTTGTACGGAATGACATCTGGCGTTTGCATTGGATTTCTAATCCGAACGTCGAAATATGAGAGCTAAGCGGTATCGTTTCTATACAAGTCAGAAAACATGCGAGATTCACTGTCAGTTCTTGAAATATAGGAACGGCTGTTGAATAGCATATCGGTACACGATTACAGCGTCGATTCTGTGTTACACAAGAAGCCAATGTTGCTGACAGCATTGATCCATTTCGAATTTGTGACGCAAAACGTAGATTCGATTCGTGTTTGATGGTGTATACTTAACATCAGACCTGTCCATAGAATTTCTAAATGACGTCATAGAGCAAATCACTGACTTTTCACGGTAAAATAAACGAATAACGTGAAATTTTCACATAAAGAAGCTGTCGTCTTACATTTCTGTTCATGTCTGAGCTACATGTGTTGAATCCTGCCTAGTCGCCGAATATGGTGTGTAGGAAGCCTGCCTTCTGGGATTTCTACACAACATTCAAACAAATCGTATTAATGAGTTTTATTACGAAATGAACAATGACAATACTTTGACAATAACACAGAAGTGTCGCAAACAAAGGGCGACATGCAAATTAGAAATCTCTTCAGTATATACAATTCCTAATACAAGTGAAGTAATACACTTGACTCTTCTATTCATGTCGTTGGTCTTGAGGATTCTCTAGAACTGGTCATGGCCTGTCGGGAGTGGTCCTTTGTTCTCTTCACATAGAGGCCGTTGCTGTCACGTTGTCGTCCTGGAGAGGGGTCGGTCAGCATGCAATTGACACGTCAAGGTATTTGTTTAAATAAATATGCGAATGATCTTACTCTTTGGACTTCTTGATGGAGGATGGCGTTGGCGGGACGCGACAGATAAGAACAGATTTTTTTTTACCAGAAACAATACTTGGAGGAAATATAGCCTGTGACATGCTGCTGTATAGGATTTCACGATACTATAGCGATGTGAAAACATGTGTTTCCTTAGTCGCTAGCCGGCCGCAGTGGCCGTGCGGTTCTAGCGTTACAGTCTGGAACCGAGCGACCGCTACGGTCGCAGGTTCGAATCATGCCTCAGGCATGGATGTGTGTGATGTCCTTAGGTTAGTTAGGTTTAATTAGTTCTAAGTTCTAGGCGACTGATGACCTCAGAAGTTAAGTCGCATAGTGCTCAGAGCCATTTGAACCATTTGAACCTTAGTCGCTACAACCATGGGGCAGGATATACGTTAAGGAAAGGGTGGTCCCCAGGCAGATACTTTGCTATTGCTCACAGGGCGGGCATATGTAGGTTTGCAGAAAGCACTTCCCCTCTGCGTTCAATAATGTCTTTGAAGCCAGAATGCTAAACGTTTCATGAGATATTCTGGACAGCCATTTTGTTTATGGATAACTGTTTGGTTTCTACAGGTATTACCTCTCTCTCTCTCTCTCTCTCTCTCTCTCTCTCTCTCTCTCTCTCGGCTGAGAAAACTTTTGGCATTAATGTCTGTGTTGTGACTTGGCAAGACAGCCAAGTCACGATGAGAGGAAGCCGAAAGGCACGCGTTAAGCTCACGCAGATTGGCGTGAGGTCTGGAACAGTTAAAGGAATTAATAGTAGCAAATAAAGTACGTAGTTGATGTAATACTTAACTTTAATCCACAGTTGTAGAACATCTCTCTTGACGGTACATGTTATAACCACAATATAAAATAATATCAAATGCTATGGCGCCTTGCTATGTCGTAGCAAATGATGTAGCTGAAGGCTATGCTAACTATCGTCTCGGCAAATGAGAGCGTAGTTGTCAGTGATCCATCTCTGGCTAAGTCGGCTGTACAACTGGGGCGAGTGCTAGGCAGTCTCTCTAGACCTGCCGTGTGGCGGCGCTCGGTCTGCAATCACTGACAGTGGTGACACACGGGTCCGACGTATACTAATGGACCGCGGCCGATTTAAAGGCTACCACCTAGCAAGTGTGGTGTCTGGCGTTGACACCACAGTCTGAATGCTGTAAAAATAGTCGTATTATTGGAGGCTGCTGTTGAAAGTTTTGACAACAGGGAAGACAGAGAGCTGTCACTTAACTCTAAAAATGATCGACGGAGTTCGTTATTTACAAACGAAGAGAACTGCTGGCAGCATACCACATTAACACACACACACACACACACACACACACACACACACACACACACACACACACACACAGGTGTTGCTAATGTGTGCTGTTGTTGTTCTAGACCGGTGACAGCTTCCGTTTGCTCTTGTCCAACTACACGCGTGAGACCCAGTGCATATCCCGCAGAATGGACTACATAACTCCTGCGAAACCATAACAGGACTCCATGTGCCGCCTCACCCGGCAGTTGAGGCCACGGATTCAGGTCCAGCGCTGAGAAGACTTTGCGTACGATCTATAAACGCGTTTAGGAAGGATTCTTGAGTGAACTCCGTCGTCATCCATAATGAATAGTCAGGTATTTCGCTATTGCTCCACGAGGACCAGTTTTTCTGAGAAATACGTTTAACAGCTTGTAGGAAGGCCTTGTTATTTTGTCCATCTGTGACTGATTTGTGCATATTGGAAACAGAAGTTTCTTGTTCGACTGTGATGTGGTGTGATCAATGACCTCATACTTGTTTGTCAAGCCTTTCGTGACACAAGCTGTTACAAGTGTCTTCTGTCTCCGTCCTACAGATCCGAGAGTTCAAGAAGTGTCTTGTTCGACTCTGAGGCATACTGCCATTCTACACTTTATCCATCTTTATTTGGTTGAGAGAACGTTGATTGTGGTGTGTTTGTTTGCATCGAGATGGTGAAACAGCGATGGAAGAGACATTTACTGGTTTTCTAGACATGAGAAACACGTGCAATGATGATTATTAAAACCTTACTTGTCTTTGTAAAGATGATCTGGAGTATGTTTATCATTGACATCGGTATTTGTTAGAAAAATTCAAGTGGAACTACCAGTATCCTCTATTCTAGAGTGTTCATATAGAAACCTTCACAGATGAAGTAAGTCTCTAGCTATTCAGTAGTTTCCAGCCTGTCCCAGGCTAACGTTTCAGCTCTCTAAAGATATAATTTTCACTCCTTATCTTCAGAATTAAATTGTGCAGTCGATTGGTAGCATACTGCTATGAGGATGATAACGAGAACAGTCATGTAAATGGTACAATCTTCTGACCCACAAACCATATGAAAAGACATGGAATTCTGGTAATTTTCGTATGCTTCAAGATGGTTCCAGCATAAATGTGCGAGTATCATGGGGTTTTGGTGTGTAAAATCGGATATTCTTTATATCGATTTAGAGATCGGTAAATTAATTCACGACTGTAGAAGCATTTCTCATCGACACAGCTCAGAAAGTAGATGTTCTTTTAATTCCAGTGTCTGGAGGTGGTCACAACTCTTAGCAGAATCCATGGCAGCAAGTAGGCCCAAACAGAAACAGTACTGTTAGTGGATAATTTCGTGCTGGAGGAACCAGCCCAGCCAGCCTTTGTCCACCAATTTGGGGAGTGACTGCTGTCCACAGAGGGCTTCCTGATCACGTGTCAAGCTAGCACATGTGGGAGGCAGTTGCCTCGTGACTGTTGGCCACGGCAGATGACCGACCAGCGTTCTTGGGAATATCTAGCCCATGTGCTTCTGTTTCTAATTTTTGTGTGTCTTCGCAGAATATGTAGGAGTGCCTGGAGGTCGCTAGTTATATGCAGAAGTGATGCCAAAAGGGAGAAAGTGACACAGTACATTAAGGGGAATGGGAGGGCATGACATGGGAAACCCACAATGTCATCAGATAGATGGGGTAATTGATAAATTAATTAATTTGCATAATTAGTTTGATATCAAAAGTATGCACAGAGCAATAGTTTAAAAATCAAAAGTGGTGTAGAAGAAGTATAGCTTAAGGGCTGATATGGTGCAGAAAATAGGTTAAAGGGAGAGCGAGGGGAATAATTTGCCCCTGATTGATGGCTTTCCCCTTAATGTATGCAGCCCACACAAACAAAGTAGTGCAGAACTGGCTTTACCCAACTACTTCTATTACTGCTAATATCTCATTTCTTCCTTTCCACTGCTGCTGTCTCTTCTCACTGTCACTATCTCTCTGCTCCCTGTTGTCATATCTACTCTGTTTCTCATTATCATTGGCTCTCAGCTGCTTCCACTTTCTCTTTCTCTTTATTCCACTTCCCCTCCCCCCTCCCCCTCCTTCCCTCACAGTACTGTCTTCTTTTTTCCTAGCACTGTTCTGTGACTGTCAAATATGTTTAACAGGCACTGTATCCCTCTCTTTCTCTCACAATGCCATTCTATCCTTTGCTCCTTCTGTAACACAACCACTGAGTACTATCTTCCAGCATCTATTTTTTTCCTATCTCTTAGCCTTTGCCACTGTTTTCTTCTAGAACAAATAGAGTGAACATGCTCGCATTCCAGTATTTTTGGTAAAAATTTTTCAAGGTATTGAGAAGATTGATTGGAAAGTGGCACACCACCGTCCTCATTCTGATTTTTAAATAAGTAGGAACACACCCACTTTCTTTTGCTCTCCAATAGGAGCATTTTTCCGCTAGTACCCTTCTTTTCCTATTGCAGCAGAGTATGTGACACATCTGAAAAGAAATGCACTGGTCAGTAAAATTTAAATGAATTACTTAGGTGAAGCTGAAATAATGCAAAATTAATTTTACACCTCAGACCGGATTTTATGAGCACAAAATTTCGCATGTGCTTCACTACTAAACACAGGGTTCACAGATGATAATGGGAATACCTTACAGCATATTTATCCATGCTACGTCACGTTACATTTTCATCTCATACCGGATTTTACGTGTGCAAATAGGATAATTCTGAATCTTTATATTTCGGAAACGGATAAAGATACGAAAAATATTTTCGAGGTTGTTAGAGATCGGGATCCTATGAATACATTATAAAAATTACTGCCATTTACTGTGTATAACTGTCTCTGAATCTGCGACTGGGATTTGGTACCGAAACAACAAGTTTTTGCGGTGCTTCTAGTGAAATGCCTAGAGAATACACAGTGACAATTTGAGCAATTTGCTGATGTTATATGCCATCTAAATTTCGCCTCGTGTTGGATTGTACATGTAGAAGCGGGACAATTTTGAACCGCTATATCTTGGAGACGGATAAAGATAAGGAAAAAAGTTTCAAGGTTGTTAGAGATCGGAATCTTAGGAATATACGGTTAAAATTTCAGCCATTTGCTGCGCACAGCCGTCCTGAAATCTTCATCTGGCTTTCGGTGCCCTGGTGACGGTGAAAACGTAGTGAGAAACCCTTTTTTGGGTTTTTTAGAGAGCTGTCCATGAACCGATGGTGTCTCCATAATATCCATGAAGCCCACCATAGACCACATCAAATGCGAAAGGAACCAGCCTATTTTCTTCATTTGCCTAAAGCAGTAAGAAGTGGAAAATATTCATACTTTGTACAGTAAGGTAGTGACACAAAGACTATCCTTGTGTTGGGTAAACAAGAGGTCCCTAGCCTAAAGGCTATCCAAATCACTTGACCCTACTTTCTTATCATCAATAGAACCCGAGACATTATGTTCATCTTATAAACTTTTTCAAGTTTCCAGCCCATCCAACTGATCTTGCAAGTGAGCAAACCGCAAGGTTTTTATCTCTTCTCCCTGTAATTCCGTTCCCTTTCCAAATTCCTTCCTGGTTTCTTTATTACTTTGCCCAGTGTGCAGACTGAATAACATAATGGATGGGCTGTAGCCCCATCTCACTTCTTTCTCAACCACTGCTTCAGTTTTACATTCTTCGACTCTTGCAGCTTCAGTCTGGTTTCTGTACTAGTTGCAAATAATTTTTCGCTGTCTATATTTTATTTCTGTTATCACCAGAATTTAAAAGAGTGTATCTAGTCGACGTTGTTTAAGACTTTTCTCCAAATCTACAAATATTACAAGTGTAGGCTTGCTCATCTCCAGTGTACCTTGTAAGTCAGGGTTTAGAGCTTGTTCTTCCCCAATGTGGATTCTAGCACTTTTTCCGTTGTTCTGTAAATCATTCATGTCAGCATTTTAGAACCACGATTCATTAAACTAACTGTCATTACCTGCCTCTTTTTTTGAATTATTACTTTCTTCTAGAAGGTTGAGCTTATTTTACTTTCCCTGTGTATCTTGTACACCAGATGGAACAGTTGTTTGTAGCTAGCTGTCGCAAAGATATAAATAATTTTTTAAAGAATGGAGTCTGCTCCAGGCGCCTTGTTTGATTGCTTTCCTTTTCTACTGCTCTGTCAGAGTCTTCTCTCAACATGATAAGACCCGTCTCTTCTTCATGTACTTCATCTTCACACTCTGTAACACTGCCCTCAAGTACATTACCCTTGGACAGACACTGGTGCATGCTAAAGTGCTGTGTGTCGCATTGAGAGGTACGCCAGCCCCGGATCGAAACCGCCTGGGGTATTTAGAGACGAGGTTTCGTGTTACAGCTGCCGGGGTATGCTCTTAGGCGGTTTCCCACATCCCACTAGGTTAATACTGGACTGGCACCCAAGCCTCGCCACAGTTACGCGATTCGCAAACATTTAGAAAACTTTCACCCACTTTCGGATGAATGACACAACACGCAGCCAGTTGAGGTACACTCATTCCGACCCATGGCGTAATGGGCTAGCGGCAGGTAGGGTAACGGACCACTCCTTAAATTAACCATGCCAGGTCCGTTAATAGCCAACGGCGTGCAGCAGTGGTAACAGCGGTTCCCGTCAGATCACCGCTTGGATGAAGACCATTCGGTCTGCTGAGCGTTGTTGGCAAGCGGGATGCAATCAGCGCTTGTGAGACTAGCTGAGGAGCTACTTGATTGAGAAGAAATGGCTCCGGTCTTGAAAACTGACGTATGGCCGGGAAAGCGATGTGCTGATCATAAGCCCCTCCATATCCGTACCCAGAGATGCCTGTGGGCTGAGATGACGCGGCGGCCGTTGGTCCTTCATGCCCTGTTCAGCGGAATTTGGTTAGGTTAGATCCGTCAATAATTATGCCGATCGTGCGCCGATGCGGGGCATAGGCAGAAGAATAAGAAGAATTTTACTTCCCTTCCGTATATTGTTCCCAACTTACAGCCTTCTCTTCTCTAGTTGCACTGGAATGCCATGTGAGCTCTCGATATTGATACAGCTGTTTCTTAACCTTCCTACAGGCGGCCTCTGTCTTTCTCCTGGTCATGCACACTTCTACAGCCTGAGATGTGTCCTCTAGCCATTCCTGCTTAGACATTTGTGTTTCCTGACAGTGTTATTGTTTAGTTGTCTGGTGTCCCTTCCGCTTGATTGTTTGCTGCATTTGTACGTAATCTCATTTCGTCAGTTAAATTCAGTATATGTTAGTGAAGAGCAAACTAATGTCGACATAAACACCTTAAGTAGTCAAGCAATGGAGTGGGTGTTCACAAATAATACTAGTCGAGTACAGCTAAGACAAAACATAGTCAGTGGAAATGTGCTGTGGTGGAGAAAGCTACATGCGGTACGTTAAGTCTGTTATCTTCCGACTTGCTGACCAACATCGAAACAGAGACATAATATAAATACATAAAACTGCAACAAGTCAGTTTTCTGAAATACGTATTTATTATATAAAGCGGTTTTCGAACCTCTTCAGGCTCATCGTCAGATGGTGTACAGGTGGTTCTGTGACTATTTCAAAGCGTAATACTGGGTGCTGACTCTATGACAAGAAGATGGAACATGCTTTACAGCACTGCCATGAGTACTGTTTATATCATGATTTGGATCCAGAACTCAATTCTGCACTAACTGCGACAGTATGGGCAGCTTTGTTATTAGTATCCACCTGTCAGCTTGCATTGTGATAGACAGATGGTAACACATGACTCACTTTTCACAGGATATGTACACTATTGGCCATTAAAATTGCTACACCACGAAGATGACGTGCTACAAACGCGAAATTCAACTGACAGGAAGAAAATGCTGTGATACGCAAATCGTTAGCTTTTCAGAGCATTCGCACAAGGTTGGCGCCGGTGGCGACACCTACAACGTGCTGGCATGAGGAAAGTTTCAAACCGATTTCTCATACACAAACAGTAGTTGACCGGCGTTGCCTGATGAAACGTTGTTGTAATGCCTCGTGTAAGGAGGAGAAATGCGTACCATCACGTTTCCGACTTTGATAAAGGTCATATTGTAGCCTATCGCAATTGCGGTTTATCGTATCGCGACATTGCTGCTCGCGTTGGTCGAGATCCAATGACTGCTAGTAGAATATGGAATCGGTGGGTTCAACAGGGTAATACGGAACCCCGTGCTGGATCCCAATGGCCTCGTACCGCTGGCAGTCGAGATAACAGGCGTCTTATCCGCATGGCTGTAGCGGATCGTGCAGCCACGTCACGAACCCCGAGTCAACAGATGGGGACGTTTGCAAGACAACAACCATCTGCACGAACAGTTCGACGACGTTTGCAGCAGCATGGACTATCAGCTCGGAGACCATGGCTGCGGTTACCCTTGACGCTGCATCACAGACAGGAGCGCCTGCGATGGTGTACTCAAAGACGAACTTGGGTGCAGGAATGGCAAAACGTCGTTTTTTCGGGTGAATCCAGGTTCTGTTTACAGCATCATGATGGTCTCATCCGTGTTTGGCGACATCGCGGTGAATAAACATTGGAAGCGTGTATTCGTCATCGCCATACTGGCGTATCACCCGGCGTGGTGGTATGGGCTGTCGTTGGTTACACGTCTCGGTCACCTCTTGTTGGCATAGACGGCACTTTGAACAGTGGACGTTACATTTCAGATGTGTTACGACCCGTGACTCTACCCTTGATTCGAACCCTGCGAAACCCTACATTTCAGCAGGATAATGCACGACCGCATGTTGCAGGTCCTGTACGGGCCTTTCTGGACACAGAAAATGCTCGACTGCTGGCCTGGCCAGCACATTCTCCAGATCTCTCACCAATTGAAAACGTCTGGTCAATGGTGGCCGAGCAACTGGCTCGTCACAATACGTCAGTCACTACTCTTGATGAACTATGGTATCGTGTTGTAGCTGCATGGGCAGCTGTACCTGTACACGCCATCCAAGCTCTGTTTGACTCAATGCCCAAGCCTATCGAGGCCATTATTACGGCCAGAAGTAGTTGTCCTGGGTACTGATTTCTCAGGATCTATGCACCCAAATTGCGTGAAAATGTAATGACATGTCAGTTCTGGTATAATATATTTGTCCAATGGATACCCGTTTAGCATCTGCATTTCGGCTTGCTGTAGCAATTTTAATGACTTCCGGAAGGCGTTCGATACAGTTCCGCACTGTCGCCTGATAAACAAAGTAAGAGCCTACGGAATATCAGACCAGCTGTGTGGCTGGATTGAAGAGTTTTTAGCAAACAGAACACAGCATGTTGTTATCAATGGAGAGACGTCTACAGACGTTAAAGTAACCTCTGGCGTGCCACAGGGGAGTGTTATGGGACCATTGCTTTTCACAATATATATAAATGACCTAGTAGATAGTGTCGGAAGTTCCATGCGGCTTTTCGCGGATGATGCTGTAGTATACAGAGAAGTTGCAGCATTAGAAAATTGTAGCGAAATGAAGGAAGATCTGCAGCGGATAGGCACTTGGTGCAGGGAGTGGCAACTGACCCTTAACATAGACAAATGTAATGTATTGCGAATACATAGAAAGAAGGATCCTTTATTGTATGATTATATGATAGCGGAACAAACACTGGTAGCAGTTACTTCTGTAAAATATCTGGGAGTATGCGTGCGGAACGATTTGAAGTGGAATGATCATATAAAATTAATTGTTGATAAGGCGGGTACCAGGTTGAGATTCATTGGGAGAGTATTAGAAAATGTAGTCCATCAACAAAGGAGGTGGCTTACAAAACACTCGTTCGACCTATACTTGAGCATTGCTCATCAGTGTGGGATCCGTACCAGATCGGTCTGACGGAGGAGATAGAGAAGATCCAAAGAAGAGCGGCGCGTTTCGTCACAGGGTTATTTGGTAACCGTGATAGCGTTACGGAGATGTTTAATAAACTCAAGTGGCAGACTCTGCAAGAGAGGCGCTCTGCATCGCGGTGTAGCTTGCTCGCCAGGTTTCGAGAGGGTGCGTTTCTGGATGAGGTATCGAATATATTGCTTCCCCCTACTTATACCTCCCGAGGAGATCACGAATGTAAAATTAGAGAGATTAGAGCGCGCACGGAGGCTTTCAGACAGTCGTTCTTCCCGCGAACCATACGCGACTGGAACAGGAAAGGGAGGTAATGACAGTGGCACGTAAAGTGCCCTCCGCCACACACCGTTGGGTGGCTTGCGGAGTATCATTGTAGATGTAGTGTATGTATACACACAGTAGCTATGAAAATTTGCCAACATCAAGCATGTGCAGTACAACTTTCGCTTGTTGAAAATACCTTCCTACGAAGATATAACATAGGCCAACTTTGCTTAGAGACATTATTCGCTTTTGTTTGCACCTCACAAAGTCGATTCACGTGCAAAAACTATTATCAAAAGTGACGTTAACGTGGAAGCCCAAAAATTAAATAAATAAATAAATTACTTGAAGAAGAAACTTTAAATTATCTTGTGTTTTGTATCGTTTCTTAAATTAACATACGAGGGCTGTTTGGAAAGTAAGGTCCGACAGGTCGCGAAATGTAAACCACAGTGAAAATCTAATGAATCTTTGCAGAGATGTGTTGGACAGTGGCTGTACTGTGCCCACCGCTAGCGTGACGTCGGTCTTTTCAGTACTGAGCGCACAGTGAGTACGTAAAGAGTGCCTGTGAGAGATTTCGCCTGATTTTACGCAACCCCACACAATGTAACTGTCATTCCTTCATGACAGTTCTCGGCTCCACACTGCAGGGGCAATGAGGACAACACTTTGGCACAGACAAGACGCTGCAGAGCAGCGTGGAGAATTGGCAGAAGCACAGGCGGCTGCCTTTTATGAGCAAGGGTACTGGAAATTTGGCACAATGCTACGACAGATGTCTCAGTTGGAGCGGCGACAATGTAGAGAAGTAGTTGGAGCTTGTGGCTAACTGTTGGAAATCAAACATTTTTGTTTTCACTGTGATTTCCATTTCGCGACCGATTGGACCTTACTTTCCGAACAGCCCATGTATAATACAGTCAGTTTGTGGGCAAATATTTTAGTCAAATTTGGCGTTAACCTTAATGCCCAGAAACGAAATACATTATTTGCATTGAATTGCAGCTGTTTTGTACGAAGATGAACTTTACATTTCAAAACAACAACAAGAAAACTTCATATAAACTACTGACTTATTTCTGTTCTTTCATTAACGAGATCTCGAATGTTAGTGAAGGCAGATCCTGTTTATTGCAGCTAAAGATAACATGTTGGTAAGTATTGATTAATTTTAACAGCAGAAGGCTCGGAAGTTTAGACATACAGTACAGGAGCTATTCTGTGGTAAAATATTTACATTGACATCAATGGAATTGTGAAATAAGCTAGCAGCCCCGCCACGTTAGTAACACCGGTTCATGCCCGATCACTGAAGTTAAGCAATGGTGGATTTGGTTAGTATGTGGATGGGACATCGTTCGGGGAAAGCAGGTGCCATACCTTACCGTGGTGCCACACAATATTTATTTAGGTTTTAGTCAGAATGTAGAGAGAGGAATGGAGGGGTTGTTGGGGGTCTTTGGGGGGAGGGTGTCAGTTGACTGATCAGCTGTTTTGATCTAGTAAGTGTTCGGACTGAATTGAGAAACAAATTTTTGTGTCAGAATTTTGGTCAGAGATCTGGTAGTCAGTTGCTGTATTTGCAACCACTAACGCAGCAACCACTAACGCAGCAACAGCATGCACTTCTTCAGAGACGCAGGGACGATCTGCCCGATGCATGTCTGCCTTCGTTGAAGGCCTTTGCCCAATGTGCCAGTGTTCTGTACGGCAATGCCGATTCCCCGCAGGCCTCTTTAAGACCTTGATGACACTGTCGTGCTGTACGACCAATGGTACATTCAATATTGATCCACCTCCGTTGTTGCTGTTTCGAAAACACAGTGACACCGTTACGTTAGACCGCTCGCTCACAAGTGATTGTGTTTCCCTCGATTGTGCGCACGCCGGTGACGTGGGACGAGCGAGTCCATTTGCTCGGAGGTAAGGTAGATATGTCAACAACGTGTGCCTTCAGCGACAACAGTAGATTCCATTGCGTAGTGTCTCCACAGCAGCGTTGCCACTATTAAAGTTCCAACCTACGTACACATTTTTCGCCGGCCGCAGTGGCCGAGCGGTTCTAGGGTCTTCAGTCTGGAACCGCGCGACCGCTACGGTCGCAGGTTCGAATCCTGCCTCGGGCGTGGATGTGTGTGATGTCCTTAGGTTAGTTAGGTTTAAGTAGTTCTACGTTCTAGGGGACTGATGACCTCCGCTGTTAAGTCCCATAGTGTTCAGAGCCATTTGAACCATTATTTCACAAGTATTAATATCAAGGTTAATAATAAACAACTTCAAAACGAAAAGGCAGACGAAGTACTTCAGTGATCTTCGGATTGAGCCTAACTTGGATAATGGGCGAAGTGGTTCGGCTGTAAGATCAGAGCTCGTTCGGCAGTCTCGGAGAACGGACATGTTGTCCGGCGAGGTATCCGTTAAGACTAAATGTGGGATGTCTAGTGTGTAAATCAGAGCTGGTTCGGTAGGGTCGTAAGGCATGCCGGGGTCAGTATTAGTTAAGACTTTACGAGCAATATATGGTTATTTAGACATATAGTTGAGAACAGTGTAATAATAATTACAGAAATATGCGGTTCATTAGTTTGCTGAAGAATAAAAATCATTTGTGACTCTAAAAAGGAACGTAATTGTGCAGTTTCTCGTGTTCTGCTAATAAAAAGCTGGAGGTATCTCGTATAAGCAAACTCATTGGAAATGTAATCATTTCTAAAACAACAGTTCCTAGCTAAGAAGACTGCAGGTTGGTGAACATTTGTTAGAACCTATTCATTCCACTCAGTGCGGTGGAAGCAAATAGGCACCTCGCATGTACTGCAGTCTTAGTAGAAATGAGTTCAGTGACACGTCATCTATGGTAACAAAGAGGTGTGAAGAAAAGAAATGTTTTTGAGGCAAAGGGTTTATCATACGCACGTATATATCACTTCTCTCTGGCACTCTCTCTTACTCAACTTGCAGTTTTATATATTTTCGAATTGAACCCCCACAACCTTTGAGCGATTACAAAATTAATCTTTCTTGAATGACTCTCCTTGCCAATTTAGCAAATCTTGGGACATTATTCTTATGATCTGTCATACTCCTGAAACTGAATCGATGTTTGCTATTTAAGTATTCAGCAAAAACGTAAAAAAATGAACAGATTGACACAACGAACACGAAACCGAAAACAATTCAATGAATATAATTTAGTTGAGAAAAAGTGTTGCATAAGTGTGGTTATAATTAAGCGAAAGTTAAGGAATTGCTAGGTCCTCCAGAGAAATGGTGAGGAAAGAAGTGTGTGGAGAACACTAACTGGGAGGGATACGCTGATAACACATCTGAAGATTTTAAATGGAAATATGTTCTAAAGTGCCATTTATTCTCAAAATGCATTTTCAGTGCTGTTTTTTCTCTTTGCTCTGTTCCATGTCCCTAGATATGATACAGGTGTTAAACAGTGGAGAAAGTATTTCAAATATGCGTTAGCACATGACGGACAGTGTTGTGCCAATCTGTTTGCAGTTACAAAACATAAAAGATCTTCAAATGGTTCATATGGCTCTGAGCACTATGGAACTTAACATCTGAGGTCATCAGTCCCCTAGAACTTAGAACTACTTAAACCTAACTAACCTAAGGACATCACACACATCCATCCCCGAGGCAGGATTCGAACCTGCGACCGCAGCGGTCGCGCGGTTCCAGACTGAAGCGCCTAGAACCGCTCGGCCACACCGTTCGGCGTGAAATAATGGTTTGGCAGCAAGCTATTGAGAAATGTTTTAATTTGAAATTCAAGTAAATTTTTCGAATATTAATAACAGAAGATTACCATTTTGGCGCGCAACCTCCGAGCGCAGCAGCCAATCGCGGAGAAAGACTACAATTTAGGCGGTCGTTCTCACGATACCCGTACCTAACAAGACATCTGTCAGCGATATCTCACACCACATTACGTCACCAACACTCTGCTGCCTTCTTAATTCCTCTAAGGATAGCTTCTAGAACCTGAATATAATGGCTGCAAAGCCAGAAATATTACAGTACACATGTTCTCATCAGCCGTGTTCCTACTTTTTGAATTTCAGTGGAGACAACAGAACGTGGCTTTACGGATGGCATTCGTGTCGATGACTTTCAACTTTTACTTGAGACACAAGGCAAACATTTCATAAGAATTTTAAAAGCCCTGACATCTCTCCCGATTTCCATTGTCCTCTGTACCGAGAAGGTACGAGGCTGTTATGTCGAGTGTAGCCATTACCCCAGTAACAGAAGAGTAAATGGGTGGAGAAGGGGAGCGGATTTTCCGGATACGTCACCGCAGACGGAATTCTTTTCCGCTTCGCAGCTGCTGGCGACTAATTTACCAGTTGCTCTGGGGAGCAAAATTACTTTTAATTAAAATTCCCGCGGCGGTTATCAAAATTCTACGAGCGGCTAAGGGCGGCCACGTCATCACGCGCCCCACTAGCGCAACCCCCTCCCCCACCCTGCGAGGAAGGCGTTCCGTCCTCACGGCCGTCGCGCATACCGCCGCAGGGAGGGAGAACACACAGCGGCGCGCTGGACACACGGTCCCCAGATTCCAGAATTTTTACACGAGAGAGTGACTCTGACGTAGTGCAAATGACTTCTGAAGTCCATAATTAAAGACCTCGGCTGGAAGCGATGTGCTTTCAGTCTTATTAGTTGTAAGTTCCACTATTATCGGAGGGATAGCAACTCTGTCTCGAAATTCAGATTATTAATAGTGGCGGCATTGGCTGGATGAGTGCATGTAAACAGTGGTAAGTGCCACGGACATGGCTGCCAGTGGTCGTAACGTGTGTAGCGTCCTCACCAAGAAAATGCCTTCCAGGAACGAGCTGTACGAATCGCAGGACGTTGTGGATTTGTCAGACTCCAATAAAGACCCTGCAGATGTTTCTGAACGGAAACGTCCATCAGAAGGTGTTACTAAACAGGTAAATGTGTATATTTCCTTAAGCAATTTAACAGTGTTAAGTACGTCGCTTGCAATAGTTCACATCTGTTTACGTGGCAGTACGGAGGCAGGCGTGTAACATTGTTGAACTGCTGTAGAAAGATGCTGGAATTAATTTCTTACGAAGCAGTATCCACAGCCGTATTCGTATCTTGAAAACCATACGAAAACAAATGTCAATTATGTATTTACCCGCTCACGCACATTATAAGACCTATATTGCGTTCATATTTATATTTCTCGATTTTATGAGGTTCTTAACGAGTACATGTAACAGACTGTAGATGGATGTAATTTATTATTGTGGGTAAAATTATGCTGAGGTAAGTGGAGGATGTTAATGTTATAGCTCCAAAGTTATATAGTTTCAGAGGAACACCACAGAAATGCATCCTCCGAAGATGCACCAGGCCCTGTCACTGTGCAATAAGATACAGTTGATACAAATGATAAGCGAAGCCTACAGAGAAATCAGAAGTCCGTAACACATGGAGGTATCTAGGAACAAATGAAGCACACGAGGAGTGAAGGAAGCGACATATGGAACATACAGGGGGAAAAAAAAGCATATTCAGAAATTTCTGGCAGATGATTTGCTGTAGTACGCAAAATGCATGCATATATGTTTGTTTACGGTCAAAAAGTGTTATCTCTAATTATAATTTTGTATTTTGGTGAGGATCCGCAGTAATGTTTCTTTAACTCGCTCAGCAAATAAACAGTGGTAAGTCAATACTAAATGGTGTTAAGCGCGTACGGTTTGCAAGTAAACAATGTTAAGTATCCACTGATGTAAGTCTAAGAACAGAACTGTGGAGGGTATTTACCATTCTAAAAATATGTCGCTACGGTAAACACATGTGAAAACAATGACGTAGCCGGTCACTGTGGCCGAGCGGTTCTAGGCACTTCAGTCCGGATCCGCGCTGCTGCTACGGTCAGAGTTTCGAATCCTGCCTCGGGCATGGATGTGTGTGATGTCCTTAGGTTAGTTAGGTTTAAGTAGTTCTAAGTCTAGGAGACTGATGTCCTCAGATGTTAAGTCCCATAGTGCTTAGAGCCATTTGAACAACGACGTATCTGGATAAAAAAAATACATTGGTTGTACACGCAATAATTTTGGGAGACTTTTTTGAAATTTTACTGCACGATTCCTCAAAAAACCCGAAATGTCGCTGACCGTTCTTTACAGTCGAGGTCGAGGTCTTCAGTTTTTATGGTAGTGTTGATGCGCGCAGGATGTAGGTGTAACGAAAACGCAGTTTACCTTCCATTTTGGACTTCAGGTAAATATTATCGCTTGTGAGAAATATCATTTTCGATACGTATTACACGTTAGCAATTTCACTTTTACAACTAGAGAAGCAAGCCTGGAAGAAGACTCTTAAGGTTCAATAAACGGTGAAACATATTGTGATATTTATTCTCTACAGTTGTTATCCCACTGGACAGACGACAATCCATCACCTATGTCCCGCTTTTACCACAGAGATAATTAGAGATCTTCGTAATAGAAGCTTTAGAGATTGGTTGTTCGAGAAGCACGAAATAGCCTCCACACTCAGCGAACTTAACAGCTTTTGACTTTCATCCGTGGAGAAGATTGAAACAAGATGCTTGCAAGGAGACAACTCCCAAGGTCACCTGTTCTATGATCAATACACGTTGTTCAGTTTGCACACTGTTTGCTTTACAGAATGTGTGCTTAAGGTCAACATTTTTGTCAGTTGATCTGACGGTCGTAATGCCCAACACTAGAACCGTAAGTGAGTTACAGGTTTGCTTACATTTGTTACAGCAGGGCAAGCGTTTGTGGGAAATCTTAATCTGACAGTTGGACAGCGGTTTACGATGCTGCTATCTTGCTAGTTGATGGTCAAGTTCCACATATGTTCCGTAAAGGAAAACACGTTCAGTAGCTCTTTCAAACGCTACAGAACAAAAGTACGTCGGCCCATTACCAAAAAAGAAAATCGGAGCCACAATTTCGGCTGCTATAAAATTATCTGAGGCATCACAAAACACGCCACACCATCTGCTGTAACTTAGCGAGAACCACACCTCGGTCTGATTCTGTATACATAGGGCGTTAGGCTTATGAGTGCAGATACTGTGATCATTGGCAGCTTAATACGCATCTGCTTCAGTGTGTTGGTTGTTTGATATCTGTGCCTCACAGTCTTATCGCAAACACGTTACACAATTTACTACCTGACGTTTCCTGCACAGTCATAAACGCAACCGTTTGTGTTCACACATCCACACTTCAACACCTGATCCAGGGGAAAATAAACATTTAAGGACTGCTATTGCCACGTGTGCTTGGAGGTACTAACTAACTAAAAAACGTACAACTCCTAAAACCTGTAAATATTAGTCTGAAAATGAAGTAAATACTGATGTAAACTTGTTCAGTACACTGCCCTCAGTCACCAATAAAAATATCTGCACTCGTACCCCTGCCACCCTGTATTTGTGAGGGCCTACCTCAGCGGCGTCAACAGGAGCGCACGTACTGATATGCCAAACCATTACGACTAACTGTGTAACAGCGAGTAATCCACCTTTGGAACACATCGATTCAGCGTGGACTGGATGCGACAAGTTTTTGGTGTGTTTTCGGACGTATTCGACATACAGCATCCCATAAATTACGGTTGGTTATTTTCTGGGTGCGGACCTGTCGTCCTGTTGCGTCCCCAGTGTGTCGATTTGTGTCCAGATGGGACAAAATTTGATAGCCACGAGGTCAACGTGAGTTCACGGCACGCTCCTCAAACCGCAGTAGCACGATTCTGTCCTTGTGACGTAGTCAGTTAGCCTGCTCTAAGACGTCGTCGCCAACGTGGAAGACACCTACATCTACGTACATACTCCGCAAGCCACCGTACGGAGCATGGAGGTGGGTACACTGTATCACTAGTAGTAATTTCCTTTCCTGCTCGACTCGCAAATAAAGCGAGGGAAAAACGACTGCCGATATACCTTCGTATGAGCCCAAATTTGTCTTATCTTCGTGTTATTTGCACAGAATATATGTTGCCGACAGCATAATCTGTCTACACTCAGCTTTAAATGCCTGTTATCTAAAGTTTCACAATAGCTTTTCGCGCCGGCCGAAGTGGCCGAGCGGTTCTAGGCGCTTCAGTCTGGAACCGCGCGACCGCTATAGTGTGTGATGTCCTTAGGTTGGTTCGGTTTAAGTAGTTCTCAGTTCTAGGGGACTGATGATCTCAGAAGTTAAGTCCCATAGTACTCAGAGCCATTTGAACCATTTTAGCTTTTCGTGAAAAGAACGGTGACCTCCCTCCAGGGATTCCGATTTGAGTTCCCGAAACATCCCCGCAATAACTCGCGTGTTGATCGAACGTACCGGTAACAAATCTAGCTGTCCGCGTCTGAATTCCTTCGATGGCTTACTTTAATTCGACATGTTGCGATCCCAGACAGTTCTCAAGAATGAATCGAGCTTGTGTTACACGTTGTAAGTAGGCTGTTTAGTTTTTTATGTTGGTAACGCCATGTAGAGCTCTGTATGAAAATCACTGACTGTGCTGTGTGCAGTCTGTGGCTGGTTTGCTATTGTAGTGTTGGCCAGTTGGTTGTTAACAGCGCGTAGCGTTGCGCAGATGGAGGTGAGCCGCCAGCACGCCAGCAGTCGTGGATGTGGGGAGAGAGATGGCGGAGTTTTGAGAGCGGATGATCTGGACGTGTGTCCATCAGAGACAGCAAATTTGTAAGACTGGATGTCATGAACTGATCTATATATTATGACTTTTGAATACTATTAAGGTAAATACATTGTTTGCTCTCTATCAAACTCTTTCATTTGCTAACTATGCCTATCAGTAGTTAGTGCCTTCAGTAGTTAGAATCTTTTATTCAGCTGGCAGTATTGGCGCACGCTGTATTGCAGTAGTTCGAGTAACGAAGATTTTTATGAGGTAAGTGATTCATGAAAGGTATAGGTTATTGTTAGTAAGGGCCATTGTTTTATAGGGATTTTTGAAAGTCAGATTGCGTTGCGCTAAAAATATTGTGTGCCAGTTTAAGCACAGTCATTTATAAATTTTTCTAAGGGGACGTTTCAACGTATACACGGTCTTCTTTGTTGGTGAGCTGCACTCTTCTAAAATTCTCCCAGTAAACCGAATTCGACCATTTGTCTTCCCTATTACCCACCTTAAGTGCTTGTTCCGTTTTCTTATCGCTCTGCAACGGTACGCCACAATATTTAATCGACGTGACTGTGATAAGCAACACACTGGTAATGCTACTAAAATTTTCCTACATTTACAGCTATCTGCCATTCATCACGCCAGCTAGAAATTTTATCGAAGTCATACTGTATCCTTCTCAAGTCTCTCAACGGTGATACCTTCCCGTACACCACAGCGTCACCAATAGACAGATTGCAGGCCGCTGCTCACCCTACCCGCCAGATCATTTATGTATACATATTTCATGTGTCGATAGAACCTCGAGCTTTCCTCATCTGATATGGTTTGTGTTTATGCACGTTTATTGCGTTTGCGTGTGCTGATATATTATTTGGAGTATTTGCACGTCGGGACGCTACGTGATATTCAATAGTTATTTGTTTGTCTTATTGTTGGTAGTTGTGGTACATTCTGTGTGTTGCCTTGCATACATGCACCTAGTATTATACAGATTAAATAATGACTGATCATTTGATGAATTGAATATATGAAGTCTAGCTTTACATGAAGAATACACTTATGGTTTTAAGTTTGTTGGTAGAAATAGAATGGAGTTCGTTGCTACCTGAGTGTAGTATTCGTTAAATATCTTAATACATTACAACTGTGAAGGTGCGTTCAGTTACTGCCATGAAAGGGCATATGATTGACACTCATGGCGCAATACTGCCGCCAACCGCCTGCGCTTATCGTGGTGTGAAAGTTTCAATCGGTATTTCGCCTAGATAAGGGCATATACAGATACGACCACTGACCGACTGTAACTAAAAACGTGATTCACCCTTCCAGGTGACAGGTTTCCATTGATCCACGGTCCAAATTCGAGGGTTCCGCGTCCACTGTAAACGCAACGGGGGACATGGCTGGTTCGTCATGTGAACACGGGGTGGTCGTCTGCTGTGGAGTCCCAAGTTCAACAATGTCTGCGAATGGTGTGCCACAAAACACCTGTGCCTGGGTCAGCACCGTACACTGTCGTTATATCTGCCGTATTTTGCCTCTCGCTCTCTTTACGTAGAGGGCAAGCCTCCGATGACCAAATTCCGTAATGAAGCTTGAACAGCCAACAGTTGGTCACGTATGCGTTGATTCACTGGCCTTGTATCACTTTCCATAGATTCTTGCAACCATAGCAAAAGAACAGCCGAGCATCTTCGCCCTTTTCCGAGATGATATTTTCCAGGCTCTGTCAGCGTCACTTATGTCAGAGAATTTCCCCATTTACGGCCACCGTTGTCGCTACAATGATTCTTCATTCGTCTTACCTCTGATTATATACAGGAGGTGGACATAAATCAGGAAACACCTCGAGACACGTATGCTTGGTCATAAAAGGAGATGCCTGACAAGTC
Source organism: Schistocerca americana (assembly GCF_021461395.2). NCBI lineage: Eukaryota > Metazoa > Arthropoda > Insecta > Orthoptera > Acrididae > Schistocerca > Schistocerca americana. The sequence goes on along the minus strand of NC_060122.1, from coordinate 115,768,096 downwards.
TGCAAATGGTTCAAATGGCTCTGAGCACTATAGGACTTAAGATCTGAGGTCATCAGTCCCCTAAAACATAGAACTACTTAAAGCCAACCAACTTAACGACATCACACACATCCATGCCCGAGGCAGGATTCGAACCTGCGACCGTAGCTGTCGCGCGGTTCCAGACTGAAGCGTCTAGAATCGCTCGGCCACACCGGCCGGCGCCAAGTCTGCAGCTTGCGCTGTTGTATAAGGGTCGTTCAATAAGTAATGGCTCTATTTTTTTTCTCAGATTTATTGTTAAGAGTCAAAATTTGGTGTCAATATAGATCAACATGTCTTGTCCATGTCCTATTTCTCTACGTAGTCTCTATCACGTTCTATGGATGTACGCAACGTTGTGAAAGAGCATGTATTCCCTGCTGGGAAAAGCTCTTGTCCTACCTTTTTGCTTCCAGCGCAAAGTAGTGCACCCAGGTTTCGTCCGCCGTAACGATCCGTGACAGAAAGGCCTCTTCGTCGGTCTCAAAACGCTCCAGCAATTCAGATAAAATGACCCTTCTTTGAATCTTGTGGTCCGCTGTGAGCATTCGAGGAAAGCATCGTGAGCACCTCTTTGAATATCCGAGAGTCTCGGATCATCGCAGACACTTTTCCAATGCTGACCGACGACTGTAGAGCCAATTGTCGGGTTGTGATGTGCCGGTCGGCACGAATAATGGCATACACACGATTCAGCATGTCTGGAGCTGTGACAGGACGTTCCGAGCGTAGCTGATCATGGAGCTCTGTTTCTGCATTCCCTGAGGTTACAACTTTTTTTAACCATAGCCAGACTGTACTCCTATCAACTGCAGCGTCATCATACATTGCACACAAACGTTTATGGATGTTCACCACGGTTTCTTTTTAGGCACACAAGAATTCAATAACAGCACGCTCCTTGTGAGTCGTATGTGCACGCCATTTTGGCTCTGCACTACAACTCTGCCATCTGCCGGAACGGTTCGAAACTATACCGGCGCACACAACAAACATCAAATGTGAAGCACCAACAAGGACGTTCGTCTATGTATATTAATGGCTTTTTCAAAAAAAATGTGGGGCATTACTTATTGAACGACCCTCGTATTTGACCAAGAACGGCACCTCCGCAATGATGTCATTACGTTGAAAGTGTCTATCGTGGTCAGGTGTTCTGTGTAATTCTGAGGGCATTACGTCGGGGCTAACTGAATGCAAATCATTGTCAGTTCCACATTAACACACGGAAGGAGCTCCTTAAGCTTGGAATTGCAGGGCAAGCTGGAATTCCAAAACCACTCATCGCTGATGCAAGAACAGTAACACGTAGTTCCGGAGCCATAAACCTGGTCTATAGAGCAACACAGGAGACTCATTTGGTCGTCTGACTCTTGTTTCACAATGTTTCCAACTTTTGGCCGAATTGCTGAAACACGACGGGATTGGGTGATACTTCCGATGCCATATCGTAGTTTTCCGTAGGACTATATTTATCCTGCAAGATCATATTGTAGCTACGGATTATGTGACTAATTTGGGTGATGACACCGGTTTTAAACTGAACATAGTTAAAGTATAGAGCCTAATGTCAATTTGTGTAGAACATATACATTGTATTGTATTGTATTGTATTGTGTGTTAACCGGGGACCTAGAAACGACGGAGAGGCTCCGTCCCCGCCGCAGCCGCAGTGGTCCACAACCCGACGACGACTACCGCAGTCCACTTCACCCCTCCACCGCCCCACACCGAACCCAGGGTTACTGTGCGGTTCGGCCTCCGGTCGGCCCCCAGGGAACGTCTCACACCAGACGAGTGTAACCCCTATGTTTGCGTGGTAGAGTAATGGTGGTGTACGCGTAAGTGGAGAACTTGTTCGCGCAGCAGTCGCCGACATAGTGTAACCGAGGCGGAATAAGGGGAACCACGCCGCATTTGCCGAGCCAGATGGAAAACCGCCTAATAACCATCCACAGACTGGCCGGTTCACCGGACCTAGACACACATCCGCCGGGCGGATTCGTGCCGGGGACCAGGCGCTCCTTGCCGCCCGGAAAGCAGTGCGTTAGACCGCACGGCCAATCGGGCGGGCGAACGTATACATAATATCAATATTCTCGATGTTGTATTGATTACCATCACTCTCAAGCACTGTAGTTCATCGTATCGCTTTGAAGATGGAGATTCGTTTCGTAATGCATATCGAATGGAAGAAAGGATATTTTTGAAACTACTCTTCACCGTTGAAAAATATGTTCATTGGCCAGATACAAACGTGGGGTAGTACAAGAAACCAAGAGATAGTTATACATCTTTAACAAAGTTTCGTAACAGCAAGAACTTCCACTCTGTACTTGCGTTTACATTATGAAATAGACTGGCAGTCAGTTAAGATTTCTGGCCACTCTGGGAAGATTCCAGACGGTGGCCTATGCGACAAGAATTTATAACAAATAGAATCGTCTACTGCAGATAATAAAACTGTTAAATTAATATGAAAATCCCAGAATCTTTTAGAAATCAAAAAGGGGAAAATATTAAATGTAGATGGACGTGAAACTGCTACTATTTCTTTGTAGTTTACGAGACTATCAACGGCTCTACAGCTTCACCATGGCAGCACCATCTAATTTACATGTATTCAATGTGTAAACTATCTGCAAGCGTCGTCATTCGTCATTTAATTGTGACAGTTTCTACCAAAAATACGCGCCTTTGATGAATCATCATTGTACTGTAGCATTTTGACGGTATAGGCCTTACTTTCATAGCATGTAAGCTATTACACGGAAAGCATCAAATAGGAGAAGCCTTTAACTACGGGTTGTAGTACCTCGCCGTTTTCTTATAACTAATCGCACCTATAACGATGTGTTTCCGAGAGACTGTCAATGTTCTGCTGTTTTGATATGGCTTGTATTCGTGCCACTTACGCTATGTCCCAAAAACCACCAAATACGGAATTCAGCTCCTTATGACTTAATGTATAATGGCATCTTCTTTGTCCTGCTTGTGACGTAAAACCAATGCTGCAGCTACATTCCTCTTCAAGAGACAAAAATTTGTGATAGCAGATTCTTCATTTCACGTGGAACGTGGAACTGCACGCCGTGACGTCACCAGATCCTCGCCCTCGAACGTCTTCACGTCCCGTGAGAGGACGCCTTTCCTCCAGCTCGAGGGACCGCCGCTCTCTCTTTCCGCGGAAATTGGCGCGAATCGCGTGCCGAAGAAACAGATGCGACGCCAACTATGTACTGTAGATACATACAACGATTCGCAGCTTACTAACCCCAACGGAGGGCATTTAGTCTCACGGTAGGCACTGTTCATAATTTTCGCTGGTTGGTAATATTCTGTGGGTTCAAGACGCGAAGCTTTTGGACTGTGTAAGACTGTAAGTGATGAAAAGGGTACGTGTGCCGGCCGTGAAAAACCCACCAGTGGGAACGTCAGTTTCTGCGGACAGCAAGGAATGGCGCCAGTGTATATACGCAAATCAGGCGCCGCACCGGGAAGACTACGCCGGACCAGCGCCCTATCCTGCGCTGGCATAAAGGTCGCCGACGACAGCGCTCGTAGGCCAGTTCGCCAGTACAGATCGTTTCTTCAGCTCGGCAGCTCGCCTGCCGGCGTCGTAATTAGTTACGTCTGTGAGAACCAGCACAGCTGGAAAGGTAGTTTACTGCTGGGTTGATAAAACACGTATTCAGTGACTGGAAGTGATTATCACAAGCTGCGACATGGTCGCGAACTGGACAGTCACCCGCATATAGAATAAATTTCCTTTACTTCACGTCTATGCTTATTACATTCTACAGGACTGATTCTCAAAAGACAAGCTAATGTGTTTAGTTATTCAATTACAGCGCTGTCTGCTGATAACTGTAGGGTGCCCAGCTACCCTGGTCTGTCTCCTGCTTCTTAGTGTACGAATTACTGCTGTGACCACCCGAGACATAACAGCAATATCTTAATAATGCAACAAACTATTTTTGGGAAGAAAAACACGATGGTGATTACACAGACGATATACTCGCTGGCACTGTGGACACTGTCCGCAACGACACACGATAAATCTTTGCAAAGGTATAAGATTTCCATGATGGTCATTGAAAGGCTAGAAAATGCCTGTGTGTAAGGCAATGCTTCGTTCATTTTCATTTCTTATCCTATGTTGTCCTGGGTTTCTTGTAAATATCGAACACGGAAATGGGCAACAATCGTATCTTTGAGACAATAGTGGCAACCGTATTCTGCGAGTTGATGTTACGAGTGGTTTAAACAGCTTCACGAGACCTAGCCTGCCTTGGATATTTGAACTGGCTTATCTAGCAACTTTCCGATCTCGGAAACTGACCTGCGGCCGGGAGAGCGGTGTGCTGACCACATGCCCCTCCATATCCGCATCCAGTGACGCCTATGGGCAGAGGATAACACGGCGGCCGGTCGGTTCCGTTGGGCCTTCATGGCCTGTTCGGGAGGAGTTTAGTTTAGCTACCAACTCATAGGGCAAGGCTTGGGAAGTAATCTTAGATGCGGTCTCTATACTTATGAAAATTTCTATCGAGACTATAACGGGACATCCTCCTCTAGCATCACTTTTCCTCAACAGTAGTTGTCGATACCAGTATTATTTTTCGAATTTTGGACAGGTCAGTATTATCACAGCTGCTTTTTCGAAAACTTTTACATAATTTTATACACAGTATGTTATATTTCAAGCTAAAATTTATGAACAGGAACTGCTTTAATTTAGATGTTATAATCGATGAGTACTTAAAATTACTTTTCTTTAGAAACATTTGATATTACGAATTATTTGAGACACTTAAAATTTCTACTATTAATTACGCAGTATAATACTGTTTACTATGTTTATTTCAGGATTCATGTATGTAATATAGAAATTCGTTTGTCAAGAATTGTAAATCCATTGGAATATTTTTATTTCCGCTGAGTGAGGCAATAGTAAGCATGCCTTTGACGTGATCGGACGTATTTTGTATTTTGTGCGAACAATGTAATTTCGGCTTGGTTAATGTGAAAAATCAAAAGACTGTATGATATACTGAAATGTGACAAAATATATTAACGAAACAACAAAAATTCTGCAACAACAATCTTCAACCATGCGAACCCAAATTGTGGGAATTTCAGCTTCAAGAACCAGCCCCTAAACAAGAAGAAAGGGATCTAACTCTAAGTGAAAATATAAGGAAAACTAGCAAGTTTATTCTAATCTTCACTCCCCTCAAATCTTCATAAAAGACTAAGTAGACAACGGCTGCAAGTAGGAAGGAGGGGATAGATTACAAGATCCAGAGGAAAAACCTCATATTCATTGCTAATTTTTTATTTTAATTTTCAATCACGAAACGATATGAAATAGAATAGATAGCCATATTTGTAATCCAAAATCGAGGGAAAAGCTCATATTCCTTACAAAATTCTTATTTCAATTTCTACTCTCAAACAAATACGAAATACAATACTAGGCGTATTTGTATTGGAAAAAAAACAGCGAAACTCATTCTTCACTATTTTTTATTTTATTTTCGTTCAAAAAGAAAGGAGACACGATATAGGCATATTTGTGTAAAAAATCAGTGGCAGAAATTACATCTGCGATCTCGAGCGATACTTCTTCAAAAAAATTCATTTTTGAAATTGAAATATCACAAATGTATGCAGAGCCAAACATAGTTACCGGATATGTGTCTATTTTTTTGAAATTTTCATAATTTTCTGGAACACGTTTTCTCCTAAATTCTTTAGCGGATGCAGTTTTATATGTTTGTAAAGAAATCTCTTCCTCCAACTGTGTTCTATCCATCTGGAATAAAGCTTTGAAAGGCAGAACAACTTCGCAGCCACATCCGTCCTTTCTGCGGCTGGAGAAACTTCAAAAGACGACTTTAAGAAACGCCACAGCTTCTCTATCTCTGAAACGTTTTGTAATCTTGCTTCAAATTCCTTCTTAAGATATGACATATGATTTGAGAATACTGGCATGTCTATTTCGCAATTATTTTTATATTCATAAATTGTTGGAAAGTGAAATAATTCTTGACTCGTAATGCCTTTTTCAAACATACCCATTTTATGACTGAAGGAAGACACATTTTGTATGAGATCACATCTTAATTTCCACTTCCTTGTAGCTCTGAACCGAGCGCATTTATATGTTTTAAAATGTCTTTCAAAAAAGCCACAGCTAGAGTACTGCTTTCGATTGCTAGGAACTCCAAATGGTTTCTTGCTTCTAGTGAATCGAAGTTTCCTATGAAGGATGTTACTCTTGTTTTATTTGCCAAAAACATTCAATCACTTGCCCTTTACTTAGACAGCTAACATTGACGCACTGCACTGCGCCGAATCATACTCAGAGAGACCTCAAAAAATTAATCAAGTTGACCAAACTGTCCATTACTTCTCTCAGATTTTTCCGTGAAGTGCTGCGTGGCGAATAACGCAGTGATAAGATAGCAACCCAGAATTCTTATCTTTCATTATCTTTTCTAGTCCTTATTTTGTTTCGATAATCGCTGGGTCCCGTCCGTTGAAACAGACATCATTTTATCATAACTAATGTTTGATTTTGTCATGAAGTCATTAAAAGTCAATGAAATACCTTGAAGTGTGGCAACAACATCTTTTTTTTCTTTAAAAAGTGCCACGAACAGTTCCACCATACACTTTTTTTACTATCTCACGTCTGAAAATGGCTTCTGGTGTATTAAGTGTCCAACACATTGAAAGGTCTCTGTTGAATTCCTTTCATGTTTAATTTCTTAAATCTGTTGTCATTTACAGCATAAATTCCTCTTCTAAATTTAATGTGGCGTTTCTGACTATCTGGGAGGAGACTGAGTAGTGGAACGTGTTACTTTTACACATAAACAAGAACGATCTGTCACACTACTACACTTTAAAACACAGTTTATATGTAATTCATGTCACACAGTCTCATACGGAACCTACATCCGCTTTCTTTTATATACTGTATATGATAAGATACTGTCATCCCCCTTCCCTTCTATGTGAGAGGATGAATGAGCAAATGTATTTCTAGTTGCATGCTTGAGGGTAGCAGACAAGGCTGTCTGCTAGAGAACAGTAGGACCACCGTCGGAACAGGTAGCTACGCTTTCTAAAAGCAAACAGGTTTCTATCCTTAGTATGGTCCTGTCCGTCCGTTGTCATGTTGGTATAGGAAGCTGCCCCTCTGGTCACTTCCGTTTGTATTTGTGAGCCACCCCTCAGGAAGGGACCATTCAGTCTGTCCGTGGCGAGCTTCTGAAGTGGTAAGATCTCCGGCTAAGCGCGTCTCTCCTAAGTCCGTAGGACAATGGATTTCTTAAGTTCAGCCTAACTGAAAATTTAATCACCGTTATTTCAGGTTTAGCTCTAAAATATCTAATGTTATCTTAAATTGCAGCGCAGTGTAATTCTCGTGTGAAGTTCAGAATATATTCCGGTAGTTGCTTTGTCACTACTTTGTGAGTAAAGTGGAACCACGTGTTGATCAGTAACTCTAACTAAGTTCATCAATCTTAAATGCGAATGTACGTGAGATTATAACGTCTTGACAATAATTTTCAATATAGCAACTTTTCTTTATGTTCAACCCACGTGGGGTGTACTTTGTGAAACCAGTGCCACGTGCTTATACAATTGTTTGACCCATCAAGTTAATAGTAAGACGATAGTAACCAGTTCGAGGTTTTTCTTTTGTAAATTGCTTTTCGATCTAATTTATTTTAATTATCAAAATTATTGTGGAGTTACACTCTTTGTGTAAACCAAGTTGACCACGTGAAGCATGTGGTGTAATCATCAAAGTAGCCCTCAGCTATTCTTTTCGGGAAGATTTCACGAAGAGTTAATATGAATTTAGTATACCAGTGTGTGGTAATTACATGACGGACAGGATTATGCTACGAACGTAACTTCTTTGGGTGAAAATTGAATCGGTTGGTTGTGGTTAATTTCCTCTTGCATATGTTTCAACGTTCTTCGTGTGTTGTTTTATGAATGCAGTGTTGTATGCAGTCTCCCAATCTTGGCTCTATATTTGATGTGTTCCGTAACATTACAATTTCACATTTTCACAATCCTAAATAAGGCACCAGTTTAGTTAGGTATCAAGTTTAATATGCTGAAATTCCAATGATCAATGTTAAAATAAATTTCCAAATATAAACTGATTTATTTCTTTTTATTTAAATTCTCTTTTATATATATATCACCGGTTGTCGTATGACTATTAAAAGATTATAATTAATGTTAGCCTGGTTGGGAATTTGGTAAGCTAGATTGGATACCTGGTGAAACAGTTGCTCAATAATGCAAGGTTAACTTCCCCAGACAGCTCACAGCTTTTAACCCGCTTTTATTGTCTATCAGCACCGCTTTCATAGCAAATTAAAGCAACAACGTTACAACATATACATCGCTGCTTCTTCATAATTTTCTTGTTTGTTCATAAAGCGAACTAGGAAGGCTGTGCTTCTTTTATAAAAAGCGAGATACGCGTGGAGTATTTCTTAACGAACTTCATTTCAGAGGGGAAAATTTTTGTGAAACTGGTGATGAGACGTTTCATAGCGTCGCTTTAAATTGGCACTTCTAACAGGAGCGACAGCTCTATTGCATTCGAGGCAATCTGGAAGATCTCCAGGCCTATCAGATAGCGTAAAACAACATTGTTCAGTCTACTCAGTCAAAGCTTCCTATTTTCACTATCAAACGCTTTTTAGGATTCGTATCGATGCAAACGAAACGTTATAATCCTCGATAACAACGAAACGCTCAGAACAACTACTGACGAAATGGTGATAAAATTACTATACTTCATTTAGAGTTGTTCTTTATTAAAAAAAAAAAAATACCGGCGTCTCTAAGCACTATGGGACTTAACATCTGAGGTCATCAGTCCCCTAGACTTAGAACTACTTAAACCTAACTACCCTAAGGCCATCACACACATCCATGCCCGAGGCAGGATTCGAACCTGCGACCGTGACCCCTTGATGCCTCGGAACGTGTCCTACCAGCCGATTCCTCCACCTAGTCAAGTTGTGCCACAAATTCCTCTTCTCCCCAGTTCTATTCAGTGCCTCCTCATTAGTTACGTGATCTACCCATCTAATCTTCAGCATTCTTCTGTAGCGCCACATTTCAAAAGCTTCTGTTATCTTCCAATCTAAACTGTTTATTGTCTAAGTTTAACATCCATAACGGCTACACTCTAACAAATACTTTCAGAAAAGACTTCTCTATGTTAACAAATTTCTCTTTTCCAGAAACGCTTTCTTTGCCATCGTCAGTCTACATTTTATATCCTCTCTACTTCACCATCCTCAGTTATTTTGCAGCCGAATAGCAAAACTCATCTACTATTTCAAGTGTCTAATTTCTTAATCTAATTCCCTCAGCATCATCTTATTTAATTCGAGTACATTCCATGATTCTCGATTTGCTTTCTTTGATGTTCATCTTATACCATCCTTTCAAGATACTGTCCATTCTGTTCAACTGTTATTCCAAGTCCTTTGCTGCCCCTGGCTGAATTACAATGTCATCGGTAAACCTCAAGGTTTTTATTTCTTCTCCCAGGATGTCAATTCCTACTCCAAATTTTTCTTTGGTTTCCTTCACAGCTTGTTCACTGTACACATTGAATAACATTGTGGATAGGCTACAACCCTGTCTCATTCCCTTCTCAACCACTGCTTCCCTTTCGTGCCTCTCGACTCTTATAACTGCCATCTGGTTTCTGTACAAACTGTAAATAGCCTTTCGTTTCCTGTATTTGACCCATGCCAGCTTCAGAGTCTGAAATAGAGTATTCCAGTCCTTGTGCTATTCGTGGTAGCTTATCCGCATTCCTATTTCTTATTCATTATTGTACCTATTCCTGCATTATATTATTCCTACTTGATTTTGTATTTCTAACCCTGTATTCACCAGACCAGAAGTCCTGTTCTTCCTGTCACGGAACTTCACTAATTCCCACTGTATCTAAGTTTAACCTATCCATTTCCCTTTTTAAAATTTTCTAACCTACCTGTCCGATTTAGGGATCTGACATTCCACGCTCCGATCTGTAGAACGCCAGTTTTGTTTCTCCTGATAACACCGTCCTCCTGAGTAATCCCCGCCCGGAGATCCGAATGGGGGACTTTTTTACCTTCGGAATATTTTACCCAAGAGGACGTCATCAGCATTTAATCATACAGTAAAGCTGTTCCAGGAGCAACACAGCAACGCTGATTTGGTTGATATTGCTCCTACAACTACTGAAAAGGCTGCTGCCCTTCTTCAGGGACCACACGTTTGTCTGACCTCTCAACAAATACCCCTCCGTTGTGGTTGCATCTACGGTACGGCTATAAGGTTGTGTTCCAGCAGCCATTATTTCGTGTTCTTTCTGGAATGCCAGAACTAACATTGCGCCAGACTTTTGTCGATATATCGAATCTGCTAAAAATCAGGAGCTATTCGTACCAGGCACAGTCATGCAACTTTTGTCAGGAATATAGTTGACGTTGTTTCCTGCAGACGTTTGTTTCTTTTACCAGATCATAATATGATAAAAAAGCTGCGAGATAGATTTATTCTTAATTCAATCGTGTACTCTTTGCTTTATGAGTCACACCTCGACTGGCAAAACATGACTGTCACAGTGAAATGAACTTTTATTTACGCGGAAAGATGCATATTTTACGGCTCCGGTGATGTTGTTTCTATGCTAGTAAACACTACTTTTAAGGATCTTTTATATTAGGGAAGGTCCATAAATTACGTGAGCTAAAAATGGGGGAGGGGGAGCCTCCAGCAAAGTCTCAATAATTCTCATTTAAATCGAAAGGCGCAGTGAAAATGTGACGTCAAATTTTTAATTCGTAGAATATACACTGAAGAGCCAAAGAAACTGGTACACCTGGCTAATATCGTGTAGGGCTCCCGCGAGAAATCAGAAGTGCAGCAATACAACGGCCATGGGCCCTATTAATGTCTGCTAGTGCTGGAGGGAACTGACATCATTAATCCTGCAGGGATGTCCATACGTCAGTAAGATTACGAGGGAGTGAAGATCTCTTCTGAACAGCACGTTGCAAGGCATTGAAGATAAGCTCAATAATATTCATGTTCGGGGACTTTGTTGACCAGCAGAAGTGTTTAAACTCAGGAGAGAGTTCCTGGAGCCACGCTGCAGCAGTTCTGGACGTGTGGGGCGTTGCATTGCCCTGCTCGAATTACCCAAGTCTGTCGTAATGCACAATGAACATGAATGGATGCAGATGGTCAGACAGGATGCTTATGTACGTGTCACCTGTCAGAGTCGCATGTAGACGTATCAGCGGCCCCATATCCCTCCACCTGCACACGCCCCACACCATTACAGAGCCTCCACCATCATGGACCCTGCCAACCCTGCTGACATGAGTGGTCCACGGATTCATAAGTTATCTCCAAACCCGTGCACGTCCATCCGCTTGATATAATATGAAACGAGACTCGTCCGACCAGGCAACATGTCTCCACTCATCAACAGTCCAACGTCGGTGCTGACGGACCCAAGCGAAGCTTAAAGCTTTGTGTCCTGCAGTCATCAAGGGTACACGAGTGGGCCTTCGGCTCAGAAAGCCCATATCGATGACGTTTCCTTGAATGGTTCGCACGCTAACAGTTCTTGACGGCCCAACAATGAAATCTGTAGAAATTTGCGGAAGGGTTGCTGTTCTGTCACGTTGAAGGATTCTCTTCAGCAGTCGTTAGTCCTGTTCTTGCCGGATCTTTCTCTGGCCGCAGCGATATCGAAGATTCGATGTTTTACCAGATTCTGATATTCGCGGTACAATCGTGCAAAGCTCGTAGTGGAAAATCCTCACTTCGTCGATAACTCAGAGATGGTGTGTCCCATCGTTCGTGCGCCGACTATAACAGCACTTTCAGACAGGCTTAAATCTTGATAACCTGCCATTGTAGCATCAGTAACCGATCTAACAACTGCGCCAGACACTTGTCTTGCTAAGGCGTTGCCGACCGCAGTGCCGTATTCTGCCTGTGTACATATCTCTGTATTTGAATACACATGCCTATACAACTTTCTTTGGCGATTCAGTACAGAAGTACATTATTATAATGGACGACATTTTGTTTTATAAAATTAGTCCCGAGGATAGACAACACTTAGGTGTCCATAAACCTGTATGGGCTCTCTAAGTTCAACTGAATGTTTTACTAGTATGCATGGCCGGGAGTTCCAGATTTGAAACAAGTGCCACATAAGTGTCATATTTCATTCGCGTGCATCCCTTTCTGGTCGGTCGAAGTCACTATGTCAATCGGTGAGTCATTTGTGATATCAAGCCGATGGCGTTGTGTGTATTTTGATACTAATTCGTGTTGAACACATCAAAAAAAGTTTGGCATCACCACGGTTCCGAGAGTTCCGGAACCTGTACCGAAAACATGAATAGAGATTAACATAAACATCATTTCCGCCCTTTTTATTGCTCATGAAAACTATACACTGCATATCCTACTATCATACAGCGAGACCTTCAGAGGTGGTGTCCAGATTGCTGTGAACACCGGTGCCTCGAATACCCAGTAGCACGTTCTCTTGCACAGGAATGCCTGTATTCGTCGTGGCATACAATCAAAAAGTTCATCAAGGCAGTGTTGGTCCACATTGTTCCACTCCTCAACGGCGATTCGGAGTAGCTCCCTCAGAGTGGTTGGTGGGACACGTCGTCCATAAACAGCCCATTTCAATCTATCACAGGCATGTTCGATAAGGTTCATGTCTGGAGAATATGCTGGCCACTCTAGTTGAGCGATGTCGTTATCCTGAAGGAAGTCATTCACAAGATGTGCACGATGGGGCCGCGAATTGTTGTCCATGAAGACGAATTCCTCGCCAATATGCTGCCGTTATGGTTGCTCTATCAGTCGGAGGATGGCATTCACGTATCGTACAGCCGTTACGGCGCCTTCCATGACCATCAGCGGCGTACGTCGGCCCCACATAAAGCCACCCCTAAACAGCAGGGAACCTCCACCTTGCTGCACTCGCTGGACAGTGAGTCTAAGGCGTTCAGTCTGACTGGGTTGCCTCCGACCACGTCTCCGACGATTGTCTGAAGGCATAGGCGACACTCATCGGTGTAGAGAACGTGAAGGCAATCCCGAGAGTTCCATTCGGGATGGGCTCATCTGTCGCGCCGTATGGTGTCGAGGTTACAAAGATGGACCTCGCCATGGACGTCTGGAGCGAAGTTGCGCATAATGCAGCCTATTGCGCGTAGTTTGAGTCGTAACACGACATCCTGTGGCTGCATGAAAAGCATTATTCAACATGGTGGCGTTGCTGTCAGGGTTCCTCCGAACCATAATCCGTAGATAGCGGTCATCGACTGCAGTATTAGACCTTGGGCGGCCTGAGCGAGACATGTCATCAACAGTTTCTGTCTCTCTGTATCTCCTCCATGTCCGAACGACATCATTTTGGTTCATTCCGAGAAGCCAGGACATTTCCCTTGTTGAGAGCCCTTCCTGGTACAAAGTAACAATGCGGACGCGATCGAATCGCGGTATTCACCGTCTATGCATGGTTGAACTACAGACAACAGGAGCTGTGTACCTTCTTCTTGGTGGAATAACTGGAACTGATCGGCTGTCTGAACCCCTCCGTCTAATAGGCGCTGCTCATGCATGGTTGTTTACATCTGTGGTCGGGCTGAGTGACATCTCTGAACAGTCAAAGCGCGTGTGTCTGTGATACAATATCCACAGTCAACGTCTATCCTCATGAGCTCTGGGCACTGGGTTGATGCAAAACGTTTTTTGATGTGTGTATTTACAATGCGTGTGTTATGCAAGATTCCGAGAAGTCGTACTAGCAAGAAGTTAAGGGTTCGTGGAAGGACGCTATGCCTAAGTTTAGCGACAACAATTCGCTTCGTGATCATATGAATCAAGAGCGTGGAAAGCGACGAAATCATATCATTCAAAGGCATGTACAAAATTGTAGTATTTCATCTGCAAAATAAGCAACAGTTCAGTTTCGGAGCCTGGGGAACACGATGAGAAATACTGGGTGATCCAAAATTCAGTTTCAATATGAAAACTTAGTAAACTACAGAATAATGTATATAGAGAGGTAAAAATTGACACACGTGCTTGGAATGACATGGGGTTTTATTAGAACCACCCCTTGTTGCTAGACGCATGAAAGATCCGTTGCGCGCGTCGTTTGGTGTTGATCGTGTGCTCAGCCGTCTCTTTCGTCATGCTTGGCCTCGCAGGTCCCCAGACCTCAGTCCGTGCGATTATTGGCTTTGGGGTTACCCGAAGTCGCAGGTGTATCGTGATCGACCGACATCTCTAGGGATGCTGAAAGACAACATCCGACGCCAATGCCTCACCATAACTCCGGACATGCTTTACAGTGCTGTTCACAACATTATTCCTCAACTACAGCTATTGTTGAGGAATGATGGTGGACATATTGAGCATTTCCTGTAAAGATCATCATCGTTGCTTTGTCTTACTTTGTTATGCTAATTATTGCTATTCTGATCAGATGAAGCGCCATCTGTCGGACATTTTTTGAACTTTTGTATTTTTTTGGTTCTAATAAAACCCCATGTCATTGCAAGCATGTGTGTCAATTTGTACCTCTCTATCTACATTATTCCGTGATTTATTCAGTTTTCAAATTTATACTGACTTTTTGAACACCTTGTAGTTCGCACCGTTCCTGTGTGGCAAGCTCTGACAATGTATCTCAAACATGCTGGCCCTTTTTGAATACCATACGATTGCCACTGCTCACCTCTTTTCAAGAATGATCAAACTATCCAGCATACATACTGCAAGACTTCTGGAATCTACATTGCTTTGAGTGTGAAGCTGCAGAAAGATAGTCTGACGCTGCTGGCAACACCGCGAGCACCTGTGGTCACATGTCGGACGGAGGAGGCATTTTGTGCCGTGGGCAATGGGCTGCGGTAGGTGCACGTGGAGGCTGTAGTGACGTGTAATGACTGTCTTACTGTACTACCAAAACACATGGATGCCATCTGTCCAATCTCTGAAGTACAGGAAGAACATGAACGTCCATGGAGTGATTGAAAAATTGGGGAACGTGGTGTCGCAGCCTATTTTGTATTTACTTGTTTGCAAACGCCGCGATACGTAGAAAGCCATTTCGCTACTTTCAAAACAGTTAATTTAATTAAACTCGTTGTAATGCATATTAAACCTAGTTATAAGTTTCACCCCTAATTAAATAGAAAAAAATGTAGTAATAGAAGATATGATTTAGGTACGAGGTGTAGAAGTATGAAACCGGAATTTCCCTATAGATGGTGTTAGCCGTCAGTGTACGGCCCGTGAGACAGCGTCTGCAACATCATCTGCTGACGACGAAGGTCAACACACAGCAACGCAAGTTCCATACACTGGTATCTGTTTCAAAGCCGTAAACATGCCGAGTTTTGTGCCTACAAATTGAGATTTACCCCAGCATTGGTTTTCTGTTATCATTTGAAGAAAACTGCTGCAGAATCGTATAGAAAGCTTGTCGAAGCTTTCGGCGAACATGCTCTTGGGGAAACAGTGTTTCGAGTGGTTCAAAAATCTCAAAACTGGTGATTTTGACGTGAGAAATGACGAACGCGGGAAACCACCGAAGAAGTTCGAACACAACGAATTGCCGGCCAAATTGGATCAAGATGATACTCGAACTCAACAGAAACTCGCATAACAATTGAATGTGAAGCAGGCCGGCCGGAGTGGCCGAGTGGTTCTAGTCTGGAACCGCGCGACCGATACGGTCGCAGGTTCGAATCCTGCCTCGGGCATGGATGTGTGTGATGTCCTTAGGTTAGTTAGGTTTAAGTAGTTCTAGGGGACTGATGACCTGAGAAGTTAAGTCCCACAGTGCTCAGAGCCATTTGAACCAATTTTTGAATGTGAAGCAGAAAGCCATTCCTCTTCGGTTGAAAGCTGTGGGAAAGGTGCAGAATGTGGGAAAATGGGTTCCGCATGAACCGAGTGAAAGACAGCAGGCAAATGGAAAGACCACTTTTGAAACGCTGCTCGCCAGACACAAAAGAAAGTCATTTATCCGTCGAATAGTGGCAGGTGATGAAAAATGGATATATTTTGAGAATCCTAAGTGTCATAAATCACGGATGAATTCAGGCAAACCATCGAAATCCATTGTAAGACCAAACCGCTTTGGAAGGAGGACACTGCTCCGGGTTTGGTGGAATCAGGATTTTGTCATATATTACGAGCTGCTAAAATCTGGTGAAACAGTCAGCACTGATCGCTACCTACAGCAAATGGTCGATTGAAATCGAGCATTACGTGAAAAACGACCGGAATATGGAAAAGGCAACACAAAGTCATATTGCTCGATGATAACACCCCATCACTCACAGCAAAACGGGTCAGAGAGACTCTCGAGGCGTTCAGTTGGGAAATACTAGGGCATGCGGCTTATTCTCCAGAACTGGCTCCGTCCGATTAGCATCTATTTGCATCGCTGGGACACGATCTCGCTGAACGACGCTTCAATTCGTATGAAAACGTACGAAAATGGCTCGCTGAATGGTTTGCTTCAAAAGAAGAAGTAGTTTTCTTTTTGTGTGTGTGTGTGTGGGGGGGGGGGGCATTCATAGCCTGCCAGAGAGATGGGAGAGAAGTATAAATAACAATGGAGATTCGTTTGAATAAAATAGTGTTTATCAGTTTCAAACAACAGACGTGTAATTATTGCAACCAAATTCCGGTTTCATATTTCTACACCTGGTTTTTTAGTGGTGTATTGTTATAGCATGAACATAACAAATAAATTTAATTATTAAAATTTACAGAGTAAACCTCACGTGGCGCAGAGGGGGGGGGGGGGGGGGGGCATCAGAATAATATATCACCAAGGAAGAGGGGAGAGTCGAAATTAAAAATAAAAGGCACCTTAGCCAATTAATGGACGTCCTCTTACGCCCCTAATAATGCTGGTATACCACAGATAAGCTTCTCATTTTTGCAATACAGTCGGGAACTGAAGGTTGCAGCAGGCTACTTTCACATAAACTCAGCCATGCGGTATAATAACGGAACCACCACAAAGCAAAACACCATAATAGAAAAGCGCGTTTCTCCCGGTCTTCTCGGGAGCAGAATTCCTTCCTTACACCTGGAAATAATATACAATGAGTTCCCTCCGTCAATTTACCATTCGCTCCGAACACTGGATTCTTCTAATTTCCTCCGCTCCATGTACATGGAATAGGCAAAATAATGTGAACAGTGGTAGTAATGGGATGGTGTTGGACGGGCAACACCGCTGGTAAGGTACGTGTCGCGCTGGACTGTGCGTGTTCTGTACGGACTAGGCATCAGTGCAGGTTGTTTACGAGTAGTGCCCATTTCCTATTCGCAATCAGAGGCCGAGGTCGACGTGCAATGAAAGATCTAACAGAGTTCCAAACAGGGCATATTGTGAGGGCCCGATTAGCTGGAGCATCAGTAACATGACAGCCAATTTATTGAATGTTTCAAGAGTAACTGTTTCAACAGTCATGACAGCCTACATAAAACATGGAAAGACATCATCGTGCAAACGTAATAGTGGGCGCAGATCAAAAATAAATGTCAGAGATCTCCGTACACTAATTATGTCAAAACAACACAAAACTACGGCGGTTAAAGTGACTGCAGAGCTCAACAGGCATCTTCGAGACCCCGTATCTATAGTTACTATCCGCCGAGAACTCCAGAAAGCGAATTATCATGGACAAGCTGCTGTACCGAAAACCTAATTGACGACAACCAACGCAAAGAAACGTAAAACATGGTGTCAGGAGCACAAATCCTCGACGACTGATTAGTGGAAACACGTCATATGGTCCAATGAGTCAACGTTTTCGTTATTTCCAACATCGGCCCGGATTTACGCCTGGAGAACTCCAAAGAATCCTACAATCCTGATTCTTTAATTTCAACGCTTAAACATGGATGTGGAAGTGTGATGGTGTGGGCAGCCGTGTCATGGTATTCTGCTAGTCCCATCACTACTCTCAAAGGCCGCGTTACAGCCAAAGATTATGTGAACAGTTTAGGTGGTCAGGTGCACCCCAGCAGGCCACTTTGGCCGAGCGGATCTAGGCGCTTCAGTCCGGAACCGCGCTGCTGCTACGGTAGCAGGTTCGAATCCTGCCTCTGGCATGGATGTGTATGATGTCCTTAGGTTAGTTAGGTTTAAGTAGTTCTAAGTCTAGGGGACTGATGCTAAGTCCCATAGTCCTTAGAGCCATTTGAATCATTGAGGTGCACCCCATGATTCAAATGTTGTTCCCATCAATGATGCTATATTTCAGGACGACAATGCACCCATTCACACAGCCAGGACAATACAGTCGGGGTATGAGAAGCATGCAAGTGAACTGCAGCGTCTTCCCTGGACAGCACAGCCCCGGACTTTCAAAATTTCGAACCCTCGTGGACGGTATTGGAGCGCAGACACCGGAGCAGATTTCAGTCTCCCTCGTCACTATAGGAGTTAGAAAAGGTTCTGATCGAAGAGTGGCATTGCATTCCATTGGAGTCTATTCAGTCATTATATGCCAGTATACCAAGAAGAATCGCAGCTGTATTAAGGGCAAATGGGAGTCCAACGTCTTATTACACTACTGGCCATTAACATTGCTATACCAAGAAGAAAAGCATATGATAAACGGGTATCCATTGGACAAATGTATTATACTAGAACTGACTCGTGATTACATTTTCATGCAATTTGGGTGCATAGATCCTGAGAAATCAGTGTCCAGAACAATCACCTCTGGCCGTAATAACGGCCTTCATACGGCTGGGCATTGAGTCAGAGCTTGGATGGCGTGTGAGGGAACAGCTGCCCATGCAGCTTCAACACGATACCGCAGTTCATCAAGTGTAGTGACTGGCATATCGTGACGAGCCAGTTGCTCGGCCACCATTGACCAGACGTTTTCAATTGGTGAGAGATCTGGAGAATTTTCTGGCCAGGGCAGCAGTCGACCATTTTCTATATCCAGAAAGGCTCGTACAGAACCTGCAAAATGCGGTTGTGCATTATCCTGCTGAAATGTAGGGTTTCGCAGGGATCGAATGAAGGGTAGAGCCACGGGTCGTAAGACATCTGAAATGTAACGTCCACTGTTCAAAATGCCGTCAATGTGAACAAGAGGTGACCGAGACGTGTAACCAATGGCACCCCATACCATCACGCCGGGTGATAACGCCAGTATGGCGATGCCGAATACACACTTCCAATGTGTGTTAACCGCGATGTCGCGAAACACGGATGCGACCATCATGATGCTGTAAACAGAACCTGGATTCATCCGAAGAAAAGACGTTTTGCCATTCGTGCACCCAGGTTCGTCGTTGCCTCCTGTCTGTGATGCAGCGTCAAGGGTAACCGCAGCCATGGTCTCCGGGCTGATAGTTCATGCTGCTGCAAATGTCGTCGAACTGTTCGTGCAGATGGTTGTTGTCTTGCAAACGTCCCCATCTGTTGACTCAGGGATCGAGACGTGGCTGCACGATCTGTTACAGCCATGCGGATAAGATGCAAGTTATCTCGACTGCTAGTGATACGAGGCCGTTGGGATCCAGCATGGCGTTCCGCATTACCCTCCTGAACCCACCGATTCCATATTCTGTTAACAGTCATTGGATCTCGACCAACGCGAGCAACAATATCGCGATACGATAAACCGCAATCACGATAGGCTACAATCCGACCTTTATCAAAGTCGGAAACGTGATGGTACGCATTTCTCCTCCTTACACGAGGCATCACAACAAAGTTTCACCAGGCAACGCCGGTCAACTGCTGTTTGTGTATGAGAAATTGGTTGGAACTTTCCTGATGTCAGCACGTTGTAGATGTCGCCACCGGCGCCAACCTTGTGTGAATGCTCTGGAAAGCTAATCATTTGCATATCACAGCATCTTCTTCCTGTCGGTTAAATTTAGCGTCTGTAGCACGCCATCTTCGTGGTGTAGCAATTTTAATGGCCAGTCGTGTAATAAACCATTCCCACGTAACTACAGGCGTTCACATTATTTTGCCTATCCCCTGTATGACCCCTCACGTCGTGCTGTCGCGCCTCGGCGCAGCCACTGCCCGCATCATTCAGACTTACGGCCGCCCACGTCAGAGTAGTCCTAACTGCCCGTGCCACCCCCGCACTCCTTCATCCCGACATACTTCCCCCCTGCTTACTGTTCTGGTTGGATGTCTCAGCAACTCCGTAAGACCAAGTTGGAGCCAGGCTCACGCGCAGCCTCCCTACTCCCGGCTGATTATCTGCTATAGCTGTTGTTGGAAGCCAGAGATATCACTTCGAATAGGAATGCAGCACTTTGTGGCTAAAACAACACACACATCAGTCTTGGATTCGTAATCGGCGCCTGATGTCCCGGAGCATCTACGGTTCCGTAACATCGTTGCTAACATTACTGTGGACGGATTTATACTAAATCAAATGGTTCAAATGGCTCTGAGCACTATGGGACTTAACATTTGTGGTCATCAGTCCCCTAGAACTTAGGTTAGTTAGGTTTAAGTAGTTCTAAGGGCATCACACACATCCATGCCCGAGGCAGGACTCGAACCTGCGACCGTAGCAGTCGCGCGGTTCCGGACTGGGCGCCTAGAACCGCTAGACCACCGCGGCCGGCGGATTTGTACTGCTTTGCCCGGTCGTCACTACGCTTTTGTATCTGACCGCTTGAGTAACCCTGCCTTCGATCTTCACCACGCTGCTGCAGACTACACCCTCCATCACCGGGGAACGTTATCCAGCGAGACGTTATTCTCCCTGCGGCCTAGGTGCCATATCCGTCGATAGCACGTTTCTGGGTTCTGAATCCAATAATGGCGGATAGTGGGCTACACCTTCCGGCGAAGGTCCAACTAAATGAATCGTCACAGTGGATGTCATTATTGCCCCATCCCCTACATGCTATTTTCTGCTGCAAGTGCATTTCGCACAAGTGTTGATGGGTGCTTATTGATGAAGGTTCCTACTCGATACGTTATCATTTCTTCAAACTGTATTGTAAGACAACTTTAGTCTCGAGAGCCGTGGCCAGCTGTCTGTGGCTTCAACGACCGGGTTCGTCACAGGTTTTTATCCAAGGCAATATACTTCTTCCACTTAAGATGAAGCCCATACTCCATACATCGTAAGAACGAACCTCATGTAAACATGACACAATGTATTCTTCCGCTTTTCCTGGAATCTCATTGCGTTTCGTTTCACGTGGAGCAGAAGCCAAGCTGTCCCGAGTACAGTCAAGGACGATAACGAGGGTAAGTTTTATGCTGTGCGTTACGCATACATTGACTCAGCATTAAAACGGGACAACAGCTTTACCAGCGCATTTAACTTGGAATGCAGAGGCCGGCCACCTGGTCCAACTAACCTGCAGTGATGTGAACAGTTGCAATAAATACGAAAAAAGAGACGAGCAGAGAACAATGTCGACTTGAATGTCATTTAATTATTGAACAGAAGGAAATAATGGTGAAACTCAGGCGATACGCTGTATAGGTGATCTGCTGGAAAACACAACATGCTCTTGAACTTAGCTAACATAGTACTGTAATTAAAAACGAGAGTGATGAAAATTCCTGACTTTAACAAGGCTAATTTTTCTGTATAAGCTGCATTCGGCGTAGAAGTGCATTGTTGGGATTTCACGATGTGTTTAAACATTGAAGGCACTGAAGGTATTACAGTCAGTCGCCTGATACCCTCCGAACTTGTTCCATATCGGGCTCCGAGAAATCCGGTACATTTAAGTGCTACTAGGTTGATAACGAGGCGACCAGCAAAAGAATCTAAAGTCACCAAAATGTCCACATTGCCTTCTCCTCTTTTATGACGTGCTGTCCTGCAATTCGCTATCGCTCGGCAGTGACGAGCACAAAGCTTCGTGCACTAGTTCCAGCGAGTTTGGCAGCTTAAATGTCTTGTTATTTCCCGAGATATATCCGTTGACTTGGCTCCAGATCAATTCTATTGGGTTCAAATTGCATTGTTAAGGTGACAACTGTAAAAAGGCAGCATTTGTACAGTGTGCTCGAATCCTTGAAAATTAGTGTTTCCCGTGTTTCTACGACGCCTATCACTCTGGCTCGTGTGAGACCACATCTGTCATACAAAACAATGGGCATACTCAGACAAAGAGTATGTGATTTTTCATTTTTCTCCAAAAAATTTAATTGTGTTATGTTTCCTCAGCTTCAAAATCTTTAACGATCTTTTATAATATGTCAATATTAAAAACGTCTACACTACTGACCATTAAAATTGCTACACCAAGAAGAAATGCAGGTGATAAACGGGTATTCATTGGACAAATTTATTATAGTGGAACTGACATGTGATTACATTATCATGCAATTTGGGTGCATAGATCCTGAGAAATCAGTACGCAGAACTATCACCTCTGGCCGTAATAACGGCCTTGATACACCCGGGAACTGAGTCAAATAGAGCTTGGATGGCGTGTACAGGTACAGCTGCCCATGCAGCTTCGACAGCCGGCCGGTGTGGCCGAGCGGTTCTAGGCGCTTCAGTCTGGAACTGCGCGACCGCTACGGTAGCAGGTTCGAATCCTGCCTCGGGCATGGATGCGTGTGATGTCCTTAGGTTAGTTAGGTTTAAGTAGTTCTAAGTTCTAGGGGACTGATGACCTCAGATGGTAAGTCCCATAGTGCTCAGAGCCATTTGAACCATGTGAACCAGCTTCGACACGATACCACAGTTCATAGTGACTGAGGTATTGTGATGAGCCAGTTGCTCTGTATCCAGAAAGGCCCGTACAGGACCTGCAACATGTGGTCGTGCGTTATCCTGCTGAAATGTAGGGTTTCGCAGGGATCGAATGAAGGGTAGAGCCACGGGTCGTAACATACTGGAAATGTAACGCCCACTGTTCAAAGTGCCATCAATGCGAACAAGAGGTGACCGAGGCGTGTAACCAGTGGCACCCCATACCATCACGCCAGGTGATACGCCAGTATGACGATGACGAATACACGCTTCCAATGTGTGTTCACCGCGATGTCGTCAAACACGGATGCGACCATCATGATGCTGTAAACAGAACCTGGATTCATCCGGAAAAATAACGTTTTGCCATTCGTACACCCAGGTTCTTCCATCACAGGCGCTCCTGTCTGTGATGCAGCGTCAAGGGTAACCGCAGCCATGGTCTCCATGCTGCTGCAAACGTCGTCGAACTGTTCGTACAGATGGTTGTTGTCTTGCAAACGTCCCCATCTGTTGACTCACGGATCGAGACGTTGCTGCACGATCCGTTACAGCTATGCGGAAAAGATGCCTGTCATCTCGACTGCTAGTGATATGACGCCGTTGGGATCCAGTACGGGGTTCCTTATTACACTCTTGAATCCACCGATTCCATATTCTGCTAGCAGTCATTGGATCTCGACCAACGCGAGCAGCAGTGTCGCGATACGATAAACCGCGATCGCGATAGGCTACAATCCGACCTTTATCAAAGTCGGAAGCGTGATGGTACGCATTTCTCCTCCTTACACGAGGCATCACAACAACTTTTCTCCAGGCAACGCCGGTCAACTGCTTTTTGTGTACGAGAAATCGGTTGGAAACTTTCCTGATGTCAGCACGTTGTAGGTGTCGCCACCGGTGCCATCCTTGTGTGAATGCTCTGGAAAGCTAATCATTTGCATATCACAGCATCTTCTTCCTGTCGGTTAAATTTTGCGTCTGTAGAACGTCATCTTCGTGGTGCAGGAATTTTAATGGCCAGTAGTGTATTTGAAATGAAAACCTGAATTCTGCGTGTGATATGTAATTAGGAACTAGAACACGTATATTTTTTGAAAAATGATGATTAAGTAAGAGTTAATTACCACATACTTGATAAATCCCATTTTGTTATCTGAATGTGTTCTATATTGTTCGTTGAATTGGTTCGGTGTGGACGTACTATGACACCCGTTTTGGTTGTTCGTGGATCAGTTCGCTCAGTTTTTTTTTTTTTTTTTTTTTATTACAGAGGGTAGGTAACACGCTGAGCTACCGTGCCGGCAAATTTAAATGATTCAGGTGTTCTGTCCGAACATATCTCACAATGGATTTCGAACCGGCGGCTACCGCTCAGCTAAATTATGAACCTACGACGCTACCGACTACGCTACAAAGTAATTAGAAGTTTTGTCTCGTATATTTGCTGCACCATGTTCCTCGAAAATCGTGAAACCTGATTTTTCTCTGTAATGTTGTGAAAAACATTAAGAACAACTTGTTTCTAACTGTTAACGGTGTTCCGTGTGCGTGTTTCACTATGAAGCAGGATGTAGTCTCATCCATTTTCGCGGTACATATGAACAGCGGGACAATCAGGTCACAAGTAGTGCTTGCAGAGAATGTGACTGCACCCGATTTTTGAAATGAAAACTACGTAGCTAAAGTATGATTAAGAGAAACGTTCATGGCTGTTAATACAGCAGAATGTCGAAGTTTCATTTACAGTGTCATAGTAATAAGACATCTAATACAAAAGTTCGATCTCCTTCCAAGAGCGGAACAACACCAGTGTATGAGAGTTACGGCTACTGACCAATCATCGAGATGTGTTGTTTGTTTACATCGGGTTTATTCTTATGCTGAAGGAAGTATAGCATAAAATTCTTCACTCTACTTTCACCCGGCCTTCTGGCACCAGAACATGTTGCACGACTATGTGCATCATATGCCAACAAGTTACTGCAACTAATAATGATCAACATTCGACTATCAGTCATGATTCGGAAGCGAACACAGACGACTTTTAGCATCTTTCAGTGTGGTGTGAAAGAACCCCCCCCCCCCCCCCCCCACACACACACACTTGTACTAAACAACCAGAAATAACTGTTTAGCCTGTGAGTCCGTATAGGATCGTATTAGGGGTGTACAGTATAACCGGCCGTGCTCTTCCATCAGAGTTCTGCGATCCGTGCCTGGACTTTCTCAGTGAGTCGTCGTGTACGATTCTTTCCACTCATTTTGCCTAGAAGCTCTCGAAGTTTGTATCTGTATCTCCATCTCCAGGCTACTCTGCAAATCACACTTAAGTGCCTGGCAAGAGGTTTCATCGAAACACCTTCACAATAATTCTGTTATTACGCTCTCGGAAAGAGCGCGGAAAAATCGAATACCTATATCTTTTCGCGCAAGCTCTGATTTCCCTTACTTTTTTTATAATAATTGCTTCCCCCAATGTAGGTCGACATCAACAGAATATTTTCTCATTCGGAGGACAAAGTTGGTGACTGAAATTTCGTGAGAAGACCCTGCCCCAAAGAGAAACGCCTTCGTTTTAATAACGTACACCTCACATCCTGTATAACGTCCTTGGCATTCTCTTCCCTACTGCTCGATAATACAAAACGTGCTGTCCTCGTTCGAACTTTCTCGATGTACTCCGTTAATCCTATGTGGCAAGGATTCCACACCGCGCAGCACCGCTCCAAAAGAGGACGCTCAAGCGTAATGTAGGCAGTCGCTGTAGTAGATCTGTGGCATCTTCTAAATGTTCTGCCAATAAAACGTAGTCTTTGGTTCACCTTATCCACAACGATTTTTGTGTGTTCTTTCCAATTTAAGTTGTTGCTAATTGTCATTCCTAGGTACTTCGCTGAATTTACGTCCTTTAGATTTGACTGGTTTATCGTGCAACCGAAAATTAACGAATTCCTTTCAGCACTCATGTGAATGACCTCACACTTTCCATTATTTAACACGAATTTCCAATTTTCGCACCGTACTGATATCTTACCTAAATCGTTTTGCAGTTTGTTTTGATTTTCTGACGATTTCACTAGACGATAAACAATAGGATCACTTGTAGACAACCTAAGACCGCTGCTCTGATTGTCCTCTAAATCGTTCATATAGATAAAGAAGGGCAGAGGGCCTATAACATTACCTTGGGAACGAAGGTTCAAGTGGCTCTGAGCACTATGGGACTCAACTGCTGAGGTCATTAGTCCCCTAGAACTTAGAACTAGTTAAACCTAACTAACCTAAGGGCATCACAAACATCCATGCCCGAGGCAGGATTCGAACCTGCGACCGTAGCGGTCTTGCGGTTCCAGACTGCAGCGCCTTTAACCGCACGGCCACTTCGGCCGGCTGGGAACGAAGGGAAATCACTCTGTTTTTCTAATAGGAAATCACGAATCAAGTCAGATAACGAAATTCTGTAAGCGCGCAATTTGATTACAAGCCGGTGTCCGAAGCCTTTTGGAAATCTAGAAACACGAAATCAGTTTCAAATCCTTTGTCGACATCAATCAGCCCTTCAGTAAAGAGCTAGTTTGTGTTTCACAAGAACGACGTTTTCTACTTCCATGTTGACTGTGTGTCAATAGACCATTCTCTTCGAGGGAATTCATAATGTTCGAACACAATATTTGTTCCAGAATTCTGCTGCATATCGACATTAACGATATGGGCCTGTAATTTAGTGGATTACTCCTATTACCTTTCTTCGATATCGGTGCCACCTGCTCAACTTGCCAGTCTTTGGGTACGGATCTTTCGTCAAGCGAGCGGTTGTATTTGATTGTTAAGCATGGAGCTATTGCGTCAAAATATTCTGAAGAGAACCTAATTGGGATACAGTCTGGACCGGAAGACTTGCTTTTATTAAGAGCTTTAAGTTGCTTCACTACTCCTAAGATGCTTGTTTTTGTTAAGTGATTTAAGTTGCTTGACAACTCCGATGAATCTACTTCTAAGCTACTCACGTTTTCAGCTATTCTTGATTCGAATTTTGGAATATTTACTTCGTCATCTTTGGTGAAGGAATTTCGGAAGGCTGTGTTTAGTAACTCTGCTTTAGCGGCACTGTCATCGGTAGTATTTCCATTGCTGTCGCGCAAGAAAATGGTTCAAATGGCTCTGAGCACTATGGGACTCAACTGCTGTGGTCATCAGTCCCCTAGAACTTAGAACTACTTAAACCTAAGTAACCTAAGGACATCACACACATCCATGTCCGAGGCAGGATTCGAACCTGCGACCGTAGCGGTCGCGCGGTTCCAGACTGTAGCGCCTAGAACCGCTCGGCCACTCCGGCCGGCCTTGCTGTCGCGCAGAGAAGGCATTGATTGTTCCCTGTCGCTTAGGCACGACCAGAATGTCTTCGCATTTTCTGCCCGGTTTCGAGACAAAGTTTCGTTGTGGAAACTTTTATAAGCATCTCGGATTTAAACCTGGACAAAATGTCGAGCTTGTTTAAAATATTGCCCGTCCCTCGCAGAAGCAGTATCAGCCCCGTCGAGCTCTCTGTAAAGTGCAATTCTACGTCCTGTGATTCTAAGTTGGTGAAGTGGGTATTATTCGGAATAACGTTCGAAAGGGATGCCATTAGATGTATTTATTTACTAAACACCATAAACTGATAATATCGACACAATTAATAATGATTAACTGGAAACTATCAATTTATTGAGAGAGTGATGTTTCCACAGAACTAGATCGGAAGGCATCCTCTCGGCGACTGGCGGTATGGCGTGCAGCCTGTACCTCGCACTTAATACTGGGTGACATTTCGTAGACGTTCGTACATTTGCGTCAGCGTAAGCATTATTCATTTATTTATTAAGACGATAGATTTCTGGCGTTGTAATACTGTTGTAAGGAAGTACTTCTGACCTGCGGGCTTCTCCTAATTCTATTGAAGAAAGCGATTTTTATTAGCAAATATTTATGTAGCAGGATTAGTTCCTTCGCACAGCAATAGCTGTGCTTTCACTATGTAAGTCGTTGCTGACGTAACGGGCGTTCTCATGTCTAGTCACAGCTTCTCACGCCACCATCCAATGGCAACGCCGTATGGTCAAATGGCTCCTTCAGCCCACGTGGGAACCGAAATCTTAGTTCCGGTGCGTGCGTTCTGCAGTACCGCTCTTCACACCGAATGCTTCGTGATGTCAGCAGATGCGACACAAAATTGTAAAACTAGAAAGAACGGAAATAAAATGTTGCTTGAACAGAAGGGGTACCTTACAAGAGTCACCAACATCGACATGAGAAGCACTTCATTATTATAAACCGTAAACTGTTAAAAAAATCGTGCCGCACACTTCTTGAACAGCCTGAAATATTCAATTCTGAACGTTGGTTCATCATCTCTACATATTCATTTTAAAGCATTCTTTTTGGCATAAACACCTGGGGCACCCTGCTTACGTGGTAAAACTATAGCTGCACCAACCGGAAGGTTGATTTGAAGACGATATTGCTTGACTAGGCATGCAGACGCTACGCCTTTACACTTTGCTGCAACCTCTGAACTGATCTACACAGCCAGTTACAGAGGGGCCTAAGATTTAACATGGACTTCGCATCACAATGCATTTTTCTAATTGACTGATGATTGCTAGACGTGAAAGAAGCAATAAGTGAAAAAAAAACCGTATAGCTGACTAGGTAGCTAACCGCAGGACTTCGGATCCGTAGTCTCACTCATATCCACTGACTCACCTAATGCATTCTTCTATTTTTTTGTTTAATTTTGTACAAAGGGTGTCTTTCCATCTCTTCAACCCACTTCATACTCGCCATGATCACCTTCTTCTTTGCCAGGGTGAAATAAAGGAATATCCTTCTCTAGAAGTCTTATTTTTTTCTTTCAATGGACCAAAAAGCTTCTGTTATTCCTCTGACAATTTAATATTTGAAATAGTCTTCATTCCCACCCGTGCTGTATGTAGTGATTCTTAACCCGACAATGCTTCTTTCCAGGTAGTGAGTAACCAGTAAATCTCAAATTGTGTAAAGAACCGAATCCTCCTGTATTTAACAGCTTCAAATTATTTATTTATTCGGATCCAAAGCAAATACAACACACGGTAAATACCGTTAGAAACAAAAGAGAGGAAGACTTATTAACCTACACTACTGATGGCCAAAATGGAGCAGCATTGTCTGCTCCCGGAATCGCTAGCAGACCTCCTCCTGTGCAGGATGCAGGACAGAGTTGATAGGCCACCAGGTGTTAGATGGTGTCTTCTCCCCGCAGCCACAGTTGGCGGAATCCAACGAGAAGTGCCATTTCTGGATGTTGCTCCTGGGTCTTCCAGTTCCAGATCAAACGCTGTTGAGCGACCTCTACATGTTCCAGTAAATCTGTTCACAACCAGGTGACGGGATTTTTGAAGGAGATGGCCAGGCAGAGTTATTCTCAGCCGAGAAAACCACAGATGTTCCCTTGCTGAAGTTGCCGTTGTTTGCAACACTAAAGTGGGCCTAAAACGTCTTGTGCCTTCTGTACATCAGCCTTGGGGCTGCTGTAATGTGCCCTGATAGTGGTTTGTTTTCCTGATAAGACTGATTAATTTACAAATGTGATAATTCCTTAAATATTTTACGTTAAGCAAGTACGGAATAAAAAGTTTATCAAAAGCATCGTTGCGAGTAGCTAAGTGCTCCCATTATCAAACACTGTATAGTTTTAATCTTGGTAATTTGCGCTCCGTTTTAAAAAGACCTATTCCTTTCACGGTGCGCACTGTTTAAGATATATCTGCCGAATTACGCGTCGTGTAATGATGTAATTTTGCAGTTACGTTAAGTGGTGTGTGTGTGGCTGTCTGCCAAATGTACTGCAAACAAAAGTCAGTTGTAAAGAAGAAATAAATTAAATCGTCATGTTTGATGCTGCAGTTTGACTGCATCAACAGCGGAAATGTAATATGTGATATACTTTTTTCCTTTAATCACTCTTCAGGGGGCTGTCAGCGAGAAAAGGTTGCGAGGAAGTTGGAAATTATGTGTAAATTTTGTTGCAGTTCAGTAACTGCTCTCATTCTGAGATACTAGGTTAGTACAGTCTCAGTATTTGCACCGGGTTAGTTACTCTAATTTTCCACCCCAACGGCCACACCTTTGACAGGTAGATCCTTCTCACCCCCATAGCGCTTGTGATCAGATAGCTGACGATATGTGCACCGAGTTTGGTTGAAATCGATTCAGTGATTTAGAAAGAGAGGTGGAACATAAACACATTTTTATTATCTATAGAGATCAAGCCTTAACAGCTTTCGCATCACTGTGTGTTGATAGTTCTAATAATCTGATAACTATTGCAAAGTACAGGTAGTGTGCCGTCATTAACCCGACAGCCAACAAATTTTCAAACAGTATAGTGCTGGAGTGTTCGCCGAACGTGTGGTTGCCGATCTTAGGCAACCATAACGGTGAACCCCACAACCGGCCTCGCAGTTCGTGCCTTGCTATCTGGATAAACCATCTGGCCATCCTCTCCTCAGTGATTAAGCGGCTGTCTGGCTGAAACGGAGGCTTGTCTGCACCGTGTACTTCTGTGGCATTGTCTTTATGCTTTCAACAACCCACTTACTATGTTGATGGAATCGTATCTAACAATCGTGCTCAGTTAGACATGTAACAGTAGCTCGTTTCGTCTCACAAGTACAGGCCAAACAACATTCTCAAAATCATAGGTTGCTGGTGACTGAGTTTATATGCATCATCTTTAGCGTAACATAGTAAAAGTTTATTTTTTCGGTTATCGCACTCTTTAACTGAATGAAATTTTCACTCTACAGCGGAGTGTACGCTGACATCAAACTCCCTGGCAGGTATGAAGTTTGTGCATGAATGAAATAAATAAAAAGTGCAGGGAAGACAAGTAGAAATAGCTATAGGAAATGTGCGAAGGTATCTAAAAACAAAATGACGTTGGAAAGACAGATTCAATTTATAGAGAACTCAAAATAAAATTGGGAGAAATTGAAGCCAAATGCGTTAGCATATAGAGTGCAAACGGAATTCCACTGTGAAAAGCAGAGGAGACATGCAAGGACTACACTGGAGGTGAGTAAATGACTGCTGAAGCGACAGAGGGAGAACTGTGTGTCGATTTGGAAGGAATAACGGATATAGTATTAGAACCTGAAACAGCTTGCAAAGACTTTCGATAAGAGAAGATATATGGGACTGTTTGCTAACATTCGTTCGGAATTCCGATAATCACGAAGGTGACAACTAATGTTTGTTCAAGTTCATATGTAGAATCTATGAGTCTTAGAAATACTATCGGATTTTCAGAAGAATATCACGCATGCAAACTCGAAGACACCAAAGGCATGAACACTGAAGCGTCAAAGAAACTGGTATAGGAATGCGTATTCAAATTTGGAGATATGTGAACAGGTAAAATACGGCTCTGCGGTCAGCAACGCCTGTATCAGACGTGTCTGGCGCAGTTGTTAGATCGGTTACTGCTGCTACAATGGCAGCTTATTAAAATTCAAGTCAATTTGAACGCGGTGTTATAGTCGGCGCACGAGTGATGGGACGCAGTATCTCTGAGGTAGCGATGAATTGGGGATGTACCGTACGACCATTGCACAAGTGTGCCGTGAATATTAGAAATCCGGTAAAACATCAAATCTGAGACAGAAGTACAATCTTTCGGAAAATGTTAGCAGATTTCAGTACTGGGCCAGAAAAAAGTGTCAGCGTGCGAACCATTCAACGAAACATCATCGATATGGGCTTTCGGAGCCGAAGGCCTACTCGTGTACCCTTGATGACTACACGACACAAAGCTTTACATTTCGCTTGGGTCCATCAACACCGACGTTGGACTGGTCCAGAAGCACTCTTCTGAATTCAAACACCTTCCCTGGTCACCAGACTCCCCTGACAAGAACATTATTGAGCATATCTGCGATGACTTGCAACGTGCTGCTCAGAAAAGATCTCCATCCCCTCGTTCTCTTAGGGATTTATGGACAGCCCCGCAGGATTCATGGTGTCAATTCTCTCCAGCACGACTTTAGATATTACTCGAGACATGTCACGTTGTGTTGCGGCACTTCTGTATGTTCACGGGGGCCCTATACGATATTAGCCAGGTATACCAGTTCTTTTGGCTTGTCAGTGTACAAGCAAATGCAAGAGCTGCCGCACGGTCAGCATAACAGCTCATGTATACAAATCCCCGACAAGAGTAATATGAAGAGGAACAGAAAATAAGATTGACGATATGTTTGCTGACGATCAGTTGGACTTTAGGAAAGGTAAAATCGCCAGAGGCGTCTCTGGTGTTACGCTTCGTAACGAAAGTAAGACCAGAGGAATCAAGACATCTTCATACGATTTGCGCACCTGAAAAAAAAATAATTCTCCGAAGTACGATGACGCTATAAATATGAAAGTCTTACAAAAGTGGATATAAGCTATAATGGCAGATGAGTAGTCCTACTACATGTACAAGATTTAATAGGGATTAATAAGAATGGAAGACCTAGATACTAGTTCTCAGATTAAAAGGGGCGTGAGACGGGTATGCAGTTTTTCGCCCAGACTGTTCAGTCTATACCTCGAAAAGAAATGTTCACGCGTGGAATAAAATTTCAGGAAGAAAGGATATCAAAGGTAATATCGAATAATGACAATGTTATCCTCTTTTAAAATGAGGATGACTTACAGGACCTGATGAAACACTTCAACTTCTTTTTCTGAACTACACTCAGTACATAACTGGTATTTCAGCAATAATTCCCTAAAAAACACCCTTCTTTCCGCAAAATATTCGTTCAAGAATGAATATTAACGCATTGTGTCTCGGTTTGAGTCGTGTGCATATAAGAAGGGAGAACTTTCATGGCCCAATGTAGAATATAAGCTGGCCTGCAACGTTTCTTGAATGAATTTCACTCGATGATTACTGCTAATTCTCTGGAAAATTCTACAAATGTAAATTTGACTTTCTTTGTGCTTACAATGAGGATATGAGGCCTAATTTGTAAGCCTAGCGCCTATTCAGAAATAAACATGAACCACAATAGTCACGTTGAACTCGTTCAGGCTCATCATGAAGCCTTTTCAGCTCTCGTCAACTCTAAGTTACCTTACAGGCAGTTATACTCATGCAAAGAATCCAAAATTTTTCTTCCGATGACGGCTTGTTGTGAATAACGACTCAACTTAGGGCAGACTGCAGTTAATTGTTGATGTTCACATTCGACTGCAGATGTAAGTAAGAATATGAGAGCACGTCGGAAAAAGTGGTGAAATTATTATGAATATTACGGAAGGTCGTAGAATTAAAACGAAACAGGAGGGTGTCTGAATGACTTTGCATTATTACTCATAAATCCGATAAGAAAGTGCAATATCAAGATTATAATCGTCCCTCAACTGATCATGCAGAGTACACACTGAGGCGATGAAAGTCATGGGATACCTCCTAACGTGGTGTCGTGCTTCGTTTTGCCAGACGTAGCGTGGACTCAAGAAGTCTTTGGAGGTCTCCCGCTGAAATACTGAGCCTCTATAGACGCCCATAATTGCGAAAGTGTTGCCTTTGCAGAATTTTGTAAACTAGCTAACCTTTCGATTACGTCACGTAAATGTTCGATGGGATTCACGTCGTGCGATGTGAGTGCCCAACTCATTCGCTGGAAATTTCCAGAATGTTCTTGAAATCAATCGGGAACACATGTGGCCTGGTGGCATGGGGCATTGTCAACGATAGAAATTCTATCATTGTATGGGAACATGAAGTCTATGAATGCCTGCAAATGCTCTCCAAGTAGCCACACATGACACACTTTTAGTCAGTGACAAGTTTAGTTGCATCAGAGGACCCAGTATATTGCATGTAAGCATAGCCCACAACAATATATTGCCATCACCAGCTTGCACAGTGACTCGTTGACAGCTTCGGTCCATGACTATGTGGCGTCTGCGCCACATTAGAGCCCTTCCATCAGCTCTTACCAGGTGACCAGGTCACGGTCTTCCAGTCGGTCGTCTAAAGACCAACCGATATGGTAAGGAGATCGGGGAGGGGGGGGGGGGGGGGGGGGGAGGGCGGCGCTGCAGGCGATCTCGTCCTGAAAGCAAAGGTACTCAAGTAGGTCGTCTCGTGCCATGGTTCATCAACGGCATATTTCACCGCACTGTCCTAACGGATACTTTCGGCGTGCGTCCCACATTGATTACCGCCATTATTTCACACTGTGTTGCTTGTCTGGTAGCACTGAAGCTCTACGACAAAGCCGCTGCTCTCAGTCGATAAGTGACCGTCGACCATTCCGCGTTCAAAGTCTGTTAATACCGGTCACCGAGCGAGGTGGCGCAGTGGTTAGCACACTGGA
Organism: Schistocerca americana; assembly: GCF_021461395.2. Classification (NCBI taxonomy): domain Eukaryota; kingdom Metazoa; phylum Arthropoda; class Insecta; order Orthoptera; family Acrididae; genus Schistocerca; species Schistocerca americana. The sequence continues at coordinate 115,733,835 of NC_060122.1, read as the reverse complement.
CTCGCATTCGGGAGGACGACGGTTCAATCCCGCGTCCGGCCATCCTGATTTAGGTTTTCCGTGATTTCCCTAAATCGCTCCCGGCAAATGCCGGGATGGTTTCTTTGAAAGGGCACGGCCGACTTCCTTCCCCGTCCTTCCCTAATAAGATGAGGCCGATGACCTCGCTGTTTGGTCTCTTCCCCCAAACAACCCAACCAGTTCCGGTCGTGCGGTCATAATCACGACAGAAACCTATTCACACGAATCACCTGTATAGAAATAACAGTTCTGCCAATGCATTTCCCTTTTATACATTGTCTACGTGATATTACCGCCAGCTGTATACGTACATATCGGTATCCCATGACTTTAGTCACCTCAGTGTAATTCCACAGGACATGAGAATCACTACAAAACGAAACCACATGCAATCGTCAATGCCCGTAATAACGTGAAATAAGAGGAGCCTAAGATGAGCCATGGTTTACACTGGTGGATGAATAAAATGAAGTTCTGCTATTGATTCTTGATCAAGAAACAAGACATTTTCAATGAACAACGAATGTTAACTTTGGATGCAAGAGGCAGTATAGTTGTGAAATGAGAACTCTGGAATTTACTGATATTTTTTTAAAAATACAACTCATATTAGTGACAACGATACTAGCTACCCTTTCAATACAAAGCTATCACCCACTCACTTCGGATTTCATTTTAATAAACAATTTCAGAATAGGAGTATACAGACGAAGCAGTTCGTACATCATAAGCTCCCGCCAAAAATCCGCACGGGCCGAAGTGATTTATGATGATCAGTTATGTTGGTAAGGATGGGCCACACGGTGCAATCTAGGGGCCGCAGAATTAAGACTTGAGTTGTGCGCCGCATGTAATGACCTTAAGAAATCGCGAGTCTGCGACCAATGCAGAGAAGAACGGAGTATAGGGTATGTAAATTGAGGTACATGATGTGTCAGGATTATAACCGTTATATACTCGATCTGCGTTACGTGTGACTTTATAGGTATAAATTTCTGAAACATTTTGTTTGCTGTTTATGGCTTTAGTCACTTCGTGTGTTATATATAAACAAAAAGCCTTTGGAAACCCTGTTAACTATGGATGCTCATGAAGAAGCACAGTGAGGCTTAGATTTCCGGTAAATTTCACAGCCTCACGTCAAGTGGTACGGATTCGTGACCTGAATGCTACTTTTGCGCAGGGGTAAGGACAACTTTGTAGACTGGCAGACAATTACAGAATCTCAGCGTCCTGCTTTGAGGTGGACTTGAAATGGGCCCCTCGCATGTCATGCATTCCCGATACAAATGGGGACAGTTTACATGCTGTCTGTGGTACCGCAGAGGAGGGAATGAGCAGCTACGGCGCGTGTTGCGCTTGGCACTGACTATATCGAATACAGTTGCCAGCGTCCTGTCGGTTTTATCGCCGTATGTTTCTTAGAATTTTTTTATTTTATGTTATTTATTTATTTTATTTTTTATTATTTATTTTTTTATTTATTTTTTTGCAATCAGGAAAATAATTTATGCTCGTCCAGTGTATTGCAGAATAATTCTTTCATGAATACAATCAAGTATTTGAAGATGGTCATACAGACAAACAGGTAGTGAATAACGTGCTTAAATCACTAGCGCTTTCTGCAAAATATTTCTGTCATTTATATTTCCTGATTCAAATAAAATCGAGGATCATTAACGTAGGGCAAAAACAGTAATGGTCCTATGTTTGAACCTTGTGGAACATCCATAGTGATTTCTTCCCAGGCAGATGACGTGAAATCCTAGTTTTTACTACTCTTACATCCCAGAACAGCTGCATCTTCTTGTGCATCGTAGCGCAGTGACACAAACAGAACAGTTTTATTAAAAAAAGACCACGGCAACGAGAGCTTGCGCTCAAGTCCCCCCTTACCTGACGCCGTGCGAGAATTTTCCTCCAGATTCCGTCTCCAGAGGGCTTCTGGGACTACACACCTGGAACGCCTGGCAGGCAGGCGGCTCTGTTTGCAGAGAGCGGACGCCGGCCGGCTGCGATATTTGATTTGCTGTCCTGTCGCTCGCTGGTCCGTTCTCCCGTTGCGTCGTCGCCTTCTTCCGCGCGACGAGACGTGGAAAACAGCTCCACACGACTCCACAGACACACTGCTCGCTGCAGCCAACCGAGAACCGTAAGTACACAAAGGTGTTACTGCACCACGCTGCAGTTTTCAGGGATAATTCAAGAAAACTGAAGTACATGGCAAGGGAGAATGTGGACTTAATTGAGTTTGCCTAAAAACCGTACAAACAATTTTTTCTCGTTTTACACGTCTAGTTCCGCAGGATTAAATTGAGCAGAAACTCTCCTTGGTCAAAGAAGGTGTAAGTACATGAAATTAACGGAAATGAAGGAAAATGTATACGAATCCTATGCAGATGACGAGCTGTGATTATATATTATTGCAATTAGCATACGACACAGAAATTAGCCTAGTTTTTCCAGGACATCCCCGACATAATAGAGGATGTGATCCGTGAGTAAATTCTTCAGATTATACACGAATGTGCGAGGATTACTGCTAAGATTTTCTCAACTCCTGTGGTAGCGATCTAGCAGAATACTGCACGTATTTCTGCACAAGAGTCAAGGAAGCGCGATCCAAATGCAAATTCGATATCTGACTTGCATAAACCGAGTGAAAGCTGCTAATTATGGGGAATAAGTTCATATTATTAAGAAAAAACAACATAAAGAAGATAAAAGTTGAGAGACCAATGTCAGAATTCCCAGATACCTGAACACGAGTCGATAAGAGGTTCGTGAACTTACAACACATACCACTCGAACTGCTCGTTTCTGAGCCATAAATACGGTCTGTGAATCGTAAGAGTCACCCCAGTATATAAAGGCGTTTGTCATGAGGGAATGAACAGAGCAAAGTAGATTACTGACGGAAAAGTATCAACAATAATCGACAGTCCAACACGAACATTAAAGACAGCTAGTCCAGTTTCTGAACATGATTCTGAGGTTGAGCTTTCATGAGAGCATACCGTCTATCTGAACAGACAGTAATCTGGACTGTTCAGACTCACTAATATGTGCATATCCTGTCTAATCAAAAAAAGTCAGTTTTAGTTTAACTGTGTGTTTGAAACTGAGTCTTTCTGTGATTTAACATCAATTTATTTTTAACAGGCCATAAACGTGTGTCTTGTACTGCACTATTCGTTAGTAATGCTCTGAAATACCCCCACTGAAGTCTGCCTCAGTCAGGCGGAACCTCATAGCCGTTATCATACTGTGAAGAACCATATTTTGCTGTCTGTTCTTAAAGTATGAGAGGAACCAATTTATTGTGAGCTATATCTCTTATTCCACAATGGTTCAACATCTGCTGTAATACAGCATTTCAGCCAAACACATTAGTTAAATCTGTATGGCGGTACGATGTGGAGAATCTGTAGAGGGAAGGAAGACTGAATAGCATTTTAACATAGCGTCGACGACGTGTTCATCAGTGACGAAAAGTTCTGATTGGGGAAGGATGCGGGAGAAAACCGACTGAAGCCTTTTAAAGGAACCACTTTGACATTTCAAAATTTGTGTGGACAGACCGTAAACAATTCGTTGGAAAATTTCATTTACTGACACGAAATAATTCCGTACATACGCTACGTTGGCACATAAAATATCTTTTCTGCTTCCAGAGATTTCATGTGAGTTCCATGCAAACAATGAAAAGAGTTAATTTAACATCTCTGTAGTTAGTCTTCATAGTAAAGCACAATCACACACCACCGTAAACAACAGTGGAAGAGACAAATTGCTAGTATTATGTAAAGTAACTTGCTGATACCCAGTCCTTGTCCAGATACGCATTCATTCCAATCTTCTATTAGTCCATCTTCTCCTTCTCTCTCTCTCTCTCTCTCTCTCTCTCTCTCTCTCTCTCTCTGCCTATCTCCTCTTTCACCTCCTCTCTCCCATCTCATTCACCCCCACCCCCCCTCGTTCTCTGTCTTCGTGATCCTGCCCCTTTCTCTCCCCATCTCTGCCTCCCATGTTTCAGTCCATCTACTCCTCTACCCTTTCTCTATTTCGCCTCCGCCTCTTTCTGTCCATCTCCTTTTCCCCCTTCTCTCTGCCTCTCTCTTCCTCCCTTGTTCAGATCACCTTCTCCTCTTTCCTTTCCCTGTCCATATCCTCCTCTCCCCTCTCTCTGCCTATTTCGCTTCTGGCTCTTTCTGTCCACCTCCCCCTACCCCTTCTCCTGCCTATCTCTTCTTCTCCTGTTTCAGTCTACCTTTCTCAGTCCACGTCCTCTGCCCCCCCTCTACCTGGGCCCATCTCTCCCCTTCCCTCTCACATTATCAAGCTAACCACAATAGGATGCTGGCGGTTCTTACTCCCAGAGTATGTGTACCAAGTTTGAAATTTTGTTGAAACCGTTCCAGGGGTTTAGGATGAGATCTTTATATTTCTCTTTGCCGGCTTACACATATTTCAAATATATTTAACACATTTTACACCTATTTGTACATGTATTTCACCTGTAATCTATTCGTAGCGAATCTCACCACGAAGCTTCATTTTTACGCTGCTCAGTGATTAAGAGGTCTTATCTCATAAATTATCTGTCATACAATGATATAATTTTTCTGGTACATTCAGTAGTATATGTGAATACTGTCTGCAAAATGTGTCGCTACTTAAGTTAGTAGTGATGTAGAAATAAATTAAAACTTCATGTTTTATGCAGCAATTTTACTGCATGAACAGCGAAAATGTACTAAGCTATTAATTTTTATTCCTTTCATCATTTTGCGGGTGTCGTTAGTGACAAAAGAACGTTTGACATTATGTGTCAACTTTGTTGCAAATTTCTAAGTGCTCTCATTTCAAATACTGGGTTACTGAAGTATGGGCATCTGTGTGTTGTGGGCTACGCTGCTTTCTCACCCCTACCCCCGCCCCTTTGATAAGTTGGTGGTTCGTACCCCGACAGCGATGATTTGCAGACAGTATGTGATTAGTCCACAAGTTTGGTCCATTAGCTTCGGACGAGATGTGGAGCATACGTACATGTATTCATACATGTATAAGTGTATACATTTTTATAATACGTTTGGATGTCTACCTGTACTGAGATAGAATTTCCACACGTGAGCACGATTTTGTTTTGTTTCATTCTTATGCGACTACTCTGACTGTGACCAATGATTATCCCCAATTTTAGTTCGACAGTTTAGCTATACAAGTGAATGAGCGCCACAAAATGGGACTGCGAACCAGTAACTAGCCCCGAAAATTTGAAGAACATGCAGCTGAAATAATGAAACGAAGTATACGTAAATAAAATTAAAAATGAAATATGTAAATAAAAAATTAAAAGCGAAGTTAAGCTGTGAATCTTCTGTTTTCAAAACAAATACTTTATTAGTTATGGACTCGAAAACTGGGTTCTTTTCTGAAAATAACTGAGGAAATTATAACTGATATCAGTTAACAACGGTTTAACGTGGTTGTGAATGTTGGGCACTTAAGAAACGACGGATAACAAGCATAGAAAGTGTGATGGTGAGGTTTATGGTGCAACCATGAAACGGTGAAGAAAAGGGCAATTGGAAGGTGCACATAACAAGAACGCAAGAAACCAGAACACTCAAGTCATTGCTAAAGTTTAAGACGAAACATATGTAAGAAATATAGATTGGTTAAAGAAAAGATGGACGCAGTAAAATAACTGAAGCTGGAACAAACAAGACAACATTTAAACTTGTGTTGACGGCGATGTATGCGGTGACAGAGATTACTGCACTGTGATAAATGAATTCACACTGATGTTACAGCAGTAGCAAATTTCCACTTTGAGATGGCAATCTAATAAGCACATGGGCAGAAAATTGTTCGGTGTCCTATCTTTACAAGAGCAAATTCCATTTCTTTTCCTTTCTAGCATCAACGACAATACACTGTCAATGTTTTGAATTGATTTAAGTAAACCTTCATCGTTGAATCGTACATGTCCCTATAACCATCTCTATGAGATAGCTTCTGAATTGGAAGAATAATCATGACCACGAACGCCACCTAGCGTCCAAATATGCCTTTCGCTCCAACCTGATTCACTAATATTCTCTATTCTTCTGTTCTTTCTGTCTCTACCCGTCTTTCTTCGTATTTTCTTTTATATGAGATATAATCCTGTAACTTGTGTAGTCAGTATACCTTACAAGGAAGTTAGCTGGATACTACGTTCCTCCAATTCTGAAAGCTGTTTGTACCTTCACCATCATCGATGGTGAGGTAGTTTCACTCATCAGCATTTCGAACGGCTTGATTCTGCCCTTCATCTGCTGCCACACCATACTATGTGGAGCCACTACAAGGCGTTTTGTATGATAGAGTCCTTATCTCCCACTGCTCATTTTACCCCTCTTCTAGTGTTTCCAGTTCCATGCTACCCATTCCTGGAGCCCATAGCAGATGTCCTACTAACAAACCCCTTCTGTTGACTTCTTTCTTCACATATTTTTATTACTTTTTCGTTCTCTACGTTACTTCGCTACGTCCGTGTTTCAAATGTTTCCTATTGCTTGTGCTCCCGTTTTCACAAAGTTCCACATATCGCTCCTATCCAAAGCTATGCAGCAGAGGGACGCTTTTACGAAGTTGTTCCCCATTGCTGATTCAGCATTTGATACGAACGGAGCTCTTTGATCTCAATAGTAATATATTGCGGTAGCGAAGAAAGCCTTCTATCTTCTAGAGGGATACTTTTACGAAGTGGTTCCTCATTTCTGTTCTAACATTTTACACCAAAAGAGCTCATTTATTGCAGAAGACTTTTCTTGCCTGCCGCAATATTGTACTAGTATCTTCCACGCTTTGAATATGCCGCGTAAGTTTGCTCCTTACGCAGGAGAATTCTTTAACTTTCTGCACTCATTTGTCGTTCGTCACTTTGTAATTAAGTGTCTTGCTGTTTAACTTTCTGCTGCTCTTCCTCTCTAAATCGTCGATAGTGAAACCATATTCTTTGCTATGTATGCTGTGAACTCCTTTAAACAAATGAAATCTTTCTTTTCTTTCGGCCAGAAAAACTGCATGTTGACAGATGTTATGTGTTATAGGTGATAGGCAGCAACCACTGCTCGTACTTCCAATTTCTTGAAGTGCTCCATGCCTGCAAATTTAGCACAAAGTGCTTTTTGATGCACAGAAGAATGAAACCCATCTGTCGACCGTTCTGATTTTTCCTCTTTCATTGTCATCTAAGAGTTTAAATTTTTACTGCTTCGTACTACACTGAAGCGCCAAAGAAACTGGTATAGGTATTGCGTATTCAAATACAGAGATATGTGAACAGGCAGAATACAGCACTGCGGTCGGCAACGCGTATGTAAGACAACAACTTTCTGGCGCAGTTGTTAGATCGGTTACTGCTGCTAAAATGGCAGGCTATCAAGATTTAAGTGAGTTTTAACGTGGTTTGTTTGTTTTTTGTAATTTAGGGCGCAAAAACAACTGGGATCATACGCGCCCAAGTCAAAACTATAGAACATGAACACACAGAGAAGTTGAATGACTATACGTCAGTCCCAATGGACATAATAGGAGACAGCTAAAAAAACAGGAACGTGGAGGAAGGGCTAAAAAAACACCATACGGAAATGGAAGTCCAAAACTAAAACTTAAATGGCCTTCGCCATAGCGATTCGGCGTTTAAAAAGTAAAACGCGGTAGACAGCCTGCACGTCATTCGCTAAAACGGCTGAGAAATCAGACGGCAAACCCAAGCTGGAACGTAAATTGTCAAAAAAAAAGAAAAAAGGGGGCCATTCTAGCAGGAAGTGGCGGACAGTTAAAATTTGGGCACAATGTGTACAAACTAGTGCGGCAGCGCCACTTACCAAATGACGATGGCTACGAAGGCAGTGCCCAACACGCAGCCGAGTTAAAATAATCTCCTCCCGGTGGGAGGGGCGAGAGGAGGTCGTCCAAGCCGCTGGGAGAGGTTTAATGAGCCGAAGCTTATTCCCGTGAAGGGAGGACCATTGGCGATGCCAGAGGGATACCACCTCCTGACAGACGGAAACGCAGAGATCATCGGAGGGAATATAAGTAGTCGTGGGCTGAGGTACGAGGACTGCAGCCTTGGCAGCAGCCTAGTTTCCTGGCAGACCGACATGACCAGGGACCCACAGAAACATGACACTGGCTCCACCAAGAGTCAGCAAGTGACGGTTTTCCTGGACCCACTGCACTAAGGGATGGGCGGTGTACAGCGCACAATGACTTTGGAGCGAGTCTGAACAGAGGACACAATTGGAAAGGCTGTGTCGCCGGATGTACCCCTTTGACTGATAAGGCGAGGAGCTCGGCTGTGAATACTGAGGAGTGTGCCGGAAGCCGACATCGAAAGACACAGGTTCCAATGAAGAAGGCACGCACGACCCCATGGTCAGTCGGAGCCATCAGTGTAGACAAAGGTACTATCGCGAAGTTCCATGTGAAGGTCGTGAAACTGGAGGCGATAGACAGAGGCTGGAGTGATGTCCTTAGGAAGTGAATGAAGGCCAAGATTACCATGGGCCTCTTCACGAGTGGTGAAGGGTTCACACCCAATGGGAAAGTTGCAGGTAGTGTGAAGTTAAGCAGCCGTAGCAAGTGGCAAAAGCAGATTCCAAGAGGTAACAGAAAAAGGGACGAGCCACATACTGCCGATCAAAGGAATCATCAAAGAAGTAGGCATAGGAAGGATGGCCGTGCATGGCAAACGGCATGCGTATCTGCTGAGGAGAAAGTCACGGCGGTAGGACAGTGGTGGCTCAGTAGCTTCAGCATACTGTAGCGGCACAACCGTTTAAAATAGGAAAGTTAGATTCGGTGAAATATTTCTGAGTGCACAAGTTACAGCCAGGTGCGGGCCTGTTGACAGTAAGTTATGCTGGTCAGCAGTTGTTAGTTGAATGGAGACCACAGGGCCGTCGAACCGCTGGAAAAAGAAAATGCATGGCGCAAGTTAGAGGCAGAAGGGGCCCACTGGCGCAACCTAGATGAGTACGTGACTAGGAGTGGCACGTTAACAAAACAGGGACGCACAGCTGCATATAAATAGGTGCCGGTTTTCTAACAAGGGGCATTCAGGTGTGGCAGCTCTCCTGGATGGTGGGGCAGATGGGACGCCAGCATTCCAGTCCATGGCGGGTCGCTGGTTCGACCCTCTGAGGCCAACATGGGTTCCGTAGCCAAACAACGGCACGCCACTTGACGGCTCGCTACCACGAGCAGTCTTGTTGGCTCCCAACACATGTTGGAGGCATCCCGAGGCGAGGGCCGCAGATTTGGCTGTCGGATCACAAGCGCTTGTGTCGCCCACAATCTTAATCGTGACAGTGAAGAAGCACGCAATGGTCCACCTGTGGTTCCCCGCTAGCGGCGCTGAGGCAACAGGGATCGAGGCTACTGAGTTGGCTGCCGGTGCATTCTAACGTCGTCAAAACTCCATGGCTGTACACGGCTAGCAAGCCACAGTACATTGCATGGGTCTTTGATGTAGCCCTTCCGCGCCAAGCTGTTTTGCAGACAGCAGAGTGGCGTCCTCGGCATCTAAGGACCCTGTGACGTAGATAGAGAGTAATGCGGCACTGTAGCTGGGAATAATAAAACACTTGAATATCACAGCGCAGTTTTAATATAGCACATCCTGACAGTTTCCATCCACATCCTACACTCCTCCACTGAACGCCAACATCTACATTTGGCAGTGACAGCTACAATACAGACTCTCAATCAGGCTGATGTAAAAGGCGCCCGTGGCCAAACGGATGCCACAATGGTGGACAGTGTTGAGATGGGGTAAGAGGAATGGGCATGCAGACACACAAACAAATCACCCATAGTCAAGTTTAGAACGGACAAGGGACCGGAACAAATGAAGGAGAGTGGTGCAATCGGCACCCCAGGAAGTACCATTGAGGACACACAGGAGATTCAGGGACCACCTACAGCGGGCTGCCAGGTAAGAAACATGGGAGGACCAAGAGAATTTCCTATCGAGCAATTTTGTAGCTTCAACAAACGGAAGGGCAGCAGGCTCAAGATGTAGAGACGGTGTCAGAAACCATTTACACCGCCAGAAATTCATACAGACTGTTTTGTCAGGGGAAAAGCGAAAGCCATTGCCAATGCTCCAAGAGTAAAGACGACCAAGACAGCACTGAAGACGCCGCTTAGTGAGACATGTCCTTGGAGATCTGCAATAGACGGCAAAATCGTCCAGTCCAGTGGGAGAGAGGTCATTATGCAGTTAATGGAGACAGCGAAGAGGATGACACTCTGGACGGAACCCTAAGGCACACCAGTTTTCTGGATAAAGGTGTCCAACAAGGCAGAACTGACACGCCCGTTGAAAACTCGGTACTGTAAAAATGCCTGAAGAAAACAGGACAGGTGCCCACAGAAGCCCCACATGTAAAGAGTACGGAGGATACTTGATATCCAGCAGGTGTCATAGGCCTTCTCCAAATCGAAAAATACGGCCACAGTCTGGGATTTCCGCAGAAAATCATTCATGACATGGGTGGAGAAAGTAACGAGATGGTCAAATGCAGAATGCCACGCTCGAAATCCACACTGTGCATTCGTTAGTAAATGTCGAGACTGGAGTCACCACACCAGCTGGGCATGAATCATAAGTTCCATCACCTTGCAAACGCAGCTGGTAAGAGAGATGGGGTGGTAGTTAGAAGGAATGTTTTTGTCCTTACCGGGCTTAGGTATGGGTATGATGGTGGCTTCAGATGCGGTTGTACTTTTTAAGCAGAAAGTGATTGCCCACAAGAGAAAGGTGCTGCAACATCTGAATGTGGATGGCGTCTGGCCCTGGGGCGGAGGATTGGGATGAACTGAGAGCATGATCTAGCTCTCCCATAGAAAAGACGGCATTGTAGCACTCACGATTCCGAGAAGAGAAGGGTGTTGTCCGAGCCTCCTCCGCTCGTTTCCGATGTAGGAAGGCAGGGTGATAGTGGGAAGAGCTCGAAATTTCCGCAAAATGGAAGCCCAAGATGTTGGAGACAGCAATAGGGTCCACGATGACATCGTCAGCGACTGTCAGTCCGGAAATTGAGGAACAGATCTTGGTTCCAGAGAGCCGTTGGAGATTGGTCCACACGACAGAGGAAGGTGTGGAACTGTTAAAAGAACCAGTGAATGAAATCCAGCTAGCTCTTTTCTTATCCCGAAGAACGCAACGACGCTTTGCACGCATCTGTTTATAATGATTGCAGTTTGCCAGCGTAGGGTGGCGATTAAAAACGCGGAGAGCACGTCTACGTGCGTGAATTGCGTCGCGGCATGCGTCAGTCCACCAAGGGACTGGGACACGATGTGGTAGAGAGGAAGTGCGGTGATGAAACGTTCTAACCAGTAAGGATAACTTTTGTGAGATATTCTACCTGGGCATCACAGCTGTGGAAGTCTTGTTCTTCGAAGGTCGCCAGGGAGGAGTAAAGCTGCCAGTCAGCCCTAGAAAGATGCCATTTAGGCGTGCATGCGGATGGAGTAGGTATCAGCAAACGGATAGCACACGGCGCTTGAGACGATGGGCAAGCTGGACAGTGCAGAGGGTTAGGTCCAAATGGGTATAGGTGTGCGAGAAGTCGGAAAGGAATGTGGGTGCTCCAGTGTTAAGGCAGAAGAGGTTAAGTTGGTTAAGATGGTCAACCAAGAGGTCACCTCTCAGACAGGTTCTCCCAGGATGATGTGCACCACAATCAAGGAGTAGCAAAAATGAGGGAGGCAACTGCCCAATAAGTTGAAGGAAGTCTGTCCTGATGACAGCGAATGATGGAGGGACATATAGTACAGAGGGAACGAAAAGGCGAGCTGCCACAGCTTGAAGATTGGCACTCAGCGAGATGGGTTGACTATGAATGTCATCCCATATAGCAGGATGACGCCCCCATGAGAGGTAATGCCGACCTCAGGGGGAAGGTCAAAACGAATCAGTAAGAAATGTGAAAGCTCAAAGCGGTCGTGAGGATGCAATTTCGTTTCCTGAAGGCAGAGTACAAGGGGACGCTGCGACGCTAGAAGCAGCTGTAAATCCTCTTTGTGGGACTGAAGGCTGCAAACTTTCATTGGAGGAGAGTCATGATGAAGAGACGTGGGAGTATGACCTTGGCGGCTCCCAAGTGACAGCCGGGGTCCACAGAAGTATCAGCTTGCTTGTGCGGTCTGTGGAGTCCAACGACGAAAAATGGTTATCGGTGCGCACGGGCGACACGCAGGCTGGCCGGACGAAGGCATCTCGTGCCAAAACCATCGTAGAGGATCTTCGAGGTGGCGAAGGAGAAGACTTTTTGCCTTTGGAAGACTTCTTCGAGCCTTTCCAGATAGATGAAGACTCGGGTGTTGTTTCACTGGAGGGACAGAGGAAATCTTCAAGGGAGTACTCCTTCTGTCCTTTCCAGCCTACCAGTTGTGTAGCTGTTGGTTTCGCCCCTTGAGGCGAGAGTTTGATGGCTTGTTGTACAGCTGGTCGGGGGGATGGCGATGCTACCTAGACACTGGGGAATTTAACGACCTCAGAGCTAAACTGCAGGTCACATGCCAGCGTGGCCATGTCCTTCATGGAGCGAGGGGTAACAACAATAGAACTTGAGAACACAGGGTTTGCGACTAGCCAGTAACTCGCGAGCAACTGGATGAGGCACGTTTTCCTTTACCCTTTACAGCCCACTCATCAAGGTACACTGGACAGTCCCGAGAGGAGGCGGTATGGCCGCCATTGCAGTTGATATAGCGGGGAGAAGGAGGTGAGACAATCGGCCTCGTGCACATCCCTACTGTAAGTAGGCTGTTTATGTCTTCTTATTGGCAACGTTACGTAGCGCTCTGTATGAAAGTCACTGGCTGTGCTGTGTGCAGTCTGTGGCTAGTTTGCATTGTTGTCTGCCATTGTAGTGTTGGGCAGCTGGGTGTGAACAGCACATAGCGTTGCGCAGTTGGAGATGAGCCGCCAGCAGTGGTGGATTTGGGGAGAGAAATGGCGGAGTTTTGAAATTTAAAAGACTGGATGTCATGAACTGATATGTATATTATGGTTTTTCAACACTATTAAGGTAAATACATTGTTTGTTCTCTATCAAAATCTTTCATTTGCTAACTATGCCTATCAGTAGTTAGTGCCTTCAGTAGTTTGAATCTTTTATTTAGCTGGCAGTAGTGGCGCTCGCTGTATTGGAGTAGTTCGAGTAACGAAGATTTTTGGTGAGGTAAGTGATTTGTGAAAGGTATAGGTTAATGTTAGTCAGGTCCATTGTTTTGTAGGGATTTTTGAAAGTCAGATTGCGTTGCGCTAACAATATTGTGTGTCAGTTTAAGCACTGTCATGTATAATTGTTCTAAGGGGACGTTTCACTACCACATGTGACACATTTGGCTTGGTGTCGACAAGACGTTCTAGTGTGATTAAAATGATGACACTGGTGGCAGTGCATCTGTTTCAGAATGTATGGTGGGACGGTGATAATTTCATAGCCTGCTTGCCTGCTTTGGGCTTGGACGGAAGCTTCACTCTATCGAAGGTGGCAGAGAGAGTGCGGGTAGGCACTAAGGAAGAATCTATCTTTTTCATTACACGATGAACGGCAATGACACCTTGATCACCGAGGTAAGACTGTATTTCGACCTCGGTTAGACCATCGAGCAGCCTGGTGTAAATTACACCACGGTAAGAATTCAAAGTTCTGTGGCCCTCGACACGAACTGGGTATCTGTGAAGAAGCGAGGCAGCAAGAATCAGAAGCGGTCTCCGAAAGCAAAGTGCCATTCTGTAAATGAGAGCTTGATTTTATACGGCCAGCATTTGCATCTACTCCTTTCAGGATAATAAACGGGTTTACCGTGGCGAAGGACTGACCAGTACGCGAGACCACGAGGAACTGTGGTGCAGCAGGAAGTGTCTTTGAATCATTAGCCTCGTTGCGTTTACGTTTTGTAGAAGTTGAGTGGGGAAGATGATTGACTCATCGCGAGGAAATCCCCCATGATTGCCAGCGTCTCCGATGGCACGCTCCTTCCAACTGGGGCACCCCCTTCACAATGGCGCGCACCCGCCTTAGGTGATTGTTCACACCTCGTTTTAACGTGCTGTTATAGTCGGTACACAAGCGATGGGACACAGCATCTCCGAGGTAGCGATTAAATGGGGATTTTCCCGTACGATCATTTCACGAGTGTACCGTGAATGTTGAAAAACGTCTAATCTCCGACGGCGCTGTGGCCGGAAAAAGATCCTGCAAGAACAGAACAAACGACGACTGAAGAGAATCGTTCAAGGTGACTGAAATGCAACCCTTCCGGAAATTGCCTCAGATTTCAATGCTGCGTCATCAACAAGTGTCAGCGTGCGAAACATTCAACGAAGCATCATCGGTATGGGCTTTCGGAGCCAGAGGCCTACTCGTGTACCCATGATGACTGCACAACATAAAACTTTAGACCTCGCCTGGACCCGTCAACACCGACCTTGGACTGCATGTTGCCTGGTCGGACGTGTCTCGCTCCAAATTGTATCGATTGGATGGACGTGTACGGGTATGGAGACAACCTCATAAATCCATGGACCCTGCATGTCAGCAGGGGACTGTTGAAGCTGTTGGAGGCTCTGTCAGGGTGTGGAGTGTGTCCAGTTGGAGTGTTATGGGACCCCTGATACGTCTAGATACGACACTGACAGGTGACACTACGTAAGCATCCTGTCTGGTCGTCTGCATCCATTCATGTCCATTGTGCATTCCGACGGATTTGGGCAATTCCAGGAAGACGATGCGACACCACACACGTCAATAATTGCTACGGAGTGACTCCAGGAACACTCTTCTGAGTTTAAATACTTCCGCTGGCCACCACACTCCCAAGACATGAACATTATTGAGCATATCTGCGATGTTTTGAAAGTGCTGTTCAGAAGAGATCTTCACCCCCCTCGCACTCTTACGGATTTATGGACAGCCCTGCAGTATTCATGGTGTCAATTCTCTCCAGCACTACTTCAGACATTAGCCGAGTCCACGGCACGTCGTGTTGCGGCACTTCTGCGTGCTCGCAGGAGCCCTACACAATATTAGGCAGTTGTACCAGTTTCTTCGGCTCTTCAGCGTACAACAACTTCACACGCTTGATCTTTTGTGTGTGGCTTATAACTGGATATCTGCTTCTTGCTGATACTGGGGAACACTGACATAGTCCGTTGTGGACAGCTGTGAAAACAGATCCGTCACAGATGTAGGATGGGGGATTGCTGCTCTGATCAAGGCCGTAAGAAACTTGTGACGTTGTCTGTCACGGAGCTGTCCTATGGCGAGCAGGAACATGAGCAGGCGCCAGAGATCACTCTCAAAACTAGCGAGCTGTTAAGCGCTGTTGTAAGCATTCCGGTTTGAGTGGCAGTGGCTTATCTACAATAAAAGTAGTGTCCCTGACTGAGGGAGTGATTTTTGGACTATAAGAGACGGAATGTCAGAATAGACCACAGTCACTCAACCAGAAATTTTCAACTGTAGAATACAACAGCCATGAAAGTGTTTACTGTATGACATCTCAGGAATACGAACATCTTGCTACGCGTCCTCTCCAGGTAGTAGACCCAACAATTACAACTGTGGGACAAAGCGTTGTCGCCGCCGCCAGCCGTCCTCTCACGGGATGCGAAAACGCACGTAAAGGATGAGCTGGTGGCGTCACAGAGAAGAACTGCGCGATCCACCAAACTGTGCAGCGACAAAGAATTTGGCATGTCAGAGTTTAGCCTCTTGGAGAGAAACGGGTCCAACGAGAAGCGATATCGTCTTACACAGAACATCGGAACAGTGATATTGTATGACGGTAAACATCACGTTTAGTGGGTTTTATTTTTCGCAGAGGACTTGGTATGAATGTAAGTTGTTTCAGAGCATCGGAAAATTGAGGATCTCGCGAGAACAAGTCGTTTTAGCTGCGATTTGTTGTAATAAAATGACAGGAAACTACATATCGGTAGATAAGGGTTCTTGTAGATGATGTTTTTAGTGTTATAGCACGTGTGCTGCGACAGTATACCTTTTCAGAGCTACGACACAAGCTACCAAAAGCTTGTGTTTTTCATGCAATTCTGAATATTAAATATGAAATAATGATTTTTGCAAACGCTATGTCAATAATTTTATCTTGGAACTCTTCCATTGGTCCGTGTTTGGATTAAAAAAAAAAAAAAAAACAATACGCGAATCGTGGGTCTGCCTTGATACAAAAAACTTTTGATATTTATTTACTTATTCTGTAAGTTAGTTTCAGCGGCAAATATCGCCTTCATCATTGCGTTCTTAAATTGTAAAGCATGCAGAAGTAGCATAAACCATTATAAAGCATTGTTACATGTGTACTACTTGGTTTTTAGATATTGTTTTCTGTGATTACTTTCATAATACCTTATTTTCTATACGTCACAGCATCGTTTTAAGACTGTTGTTGCGGTTTGTGGCATATTTTCTTTGTCTGGGATTGCGGTAGTGTTGTGGATATACACCAAAACTGTGTCCACAACGTTACTGCAATCCCAATTGTATGCTGACAGATAGTAAAAAAGGTATTATGAAAGAATACAATATTTAAACGCAGAATACAATATTTAAAAAACAAACAGTAGACATGTAACAATGTTTTACAATGTTTCATAGATATGCTACACTCCTGGAAATGGAAAAAAGAACACATTGACACCGGTGTGTCAGACCCACCATACTTGCTCCGGACACTGCGAGAGGGCTGTACAAGCAATGATCACACGCACGGCACAGCGGACACACCAGGAACCGCGGTGTTGGCCGTCGAATGGCGCTAGCTGCGCAGCATTTGTGCACCGCCGCCGTCAGTGTCAGCCAGTTTGCCGTGGCATACGGAGCTCCATCGCAGTCTTTAACACTGGTAGCATGCCGCGACAGCGTGGACGTGAACCGTATGTGCAGTTGACGGACTTTGAGCGAGGGCGTATAGTGGGCATGCGGGAGGCCGGGTGGACATACCGCCGAATTGCTCAACACGTGGGGCGTGAGGTCTCCACAGCACATCGATGTTGTCGCCAGTGGTCGGCGGAAGGTGCACGTGCCCGTCGACCTGGGACCGGACCGCAGCGACGCACGGATGCACGCCAAGACCGTAGGATCCTACGCAGTGCCGTAGGGGACCGCACCGCCACTTCCCAGCAAATTAGGGACACTGTTGCTCCTTAGGTATCGGCGAGGACCATTCGCAACCGTATCCATGAAGCTGGGCTACGGTCCCGCACACCGTTAGGCCGTCTTCCGCTCACGCCCCAACATCGTGCAGCCCGCCTCCAGTGGTGTCGCGACAGGCGTGAATGGAGGGACGAATGGAGACGTGTCGTCTTCAGCGATGAGAGTCGCTTCTGCCTTGGTGCCAATGATGGTCGTATGCGTGTTTGGCGCCGTGCAGGTGAGCGCCACAATCAGGACTGCATACGACCGAGGCACACAGGGCCAACACCCGGCATCATGGTGTGGGGAGCGATCTCCTACACTGGCCGTACACCACTGGTGATCGTCGAGGGGACACTGAATAGTGCACGGTACATCCAAACCGTCATCGAACCCATCGTTCTACCATTCCTAGACCGGCAAGGGAACTTGCTGTTCCAACAGGACAATGCACGTCCGCATGTATCCCGTGCCACCCAACGTGCTCTAGAAGGTGTAAGTCAACTACCCTGGCCAGCAAGATCTCCGGATCTGTCCCCCATTGAGCATGTTTGGGACTGGATGAAGCGTCGTCTCACGCGGTCTGCACGTCCAGCACGAACGCTGGTCCAACTGAGGCGCCAGGTGGAAATGGCATGGCAAGCCGTTCCACAGGACTACATCCAGCATCTCTACGATCGTCTCCATGGGAGAATAGCAGCCTGCATTGCTGCGAAAGGTGTATATACACTGTACTAGTGCCGACATTGTGCATGCTCTGTTGCCTGTGTCTATGTGCCTGTGGTTCTGTCAGTGTGATCATGTGATGTATCTGACCCCAGGAATGTGTCAATAAAGTTTCCCCTTCCTGGGACAATGAATTCACAGTGTTCTTATTTCAATTTCCAGGAGTGTATTTCCGCATGTTTTAGAATTAAAGGAGCCACTGATGATGGCGATATTTGTCGCTAAAACTAGTTTGCGGGTTAAATAAATAAATATCAGAAGTGATTTTCATCCAGGCGGACTCAAAATTTCCGTATTGTTACAGTGAATGTCATATGCGGGTACCTGTTTACTATGCCGAGTTTGTACAGCAGTTGATGGCGTCGAGTTGTGAAGAGATAGGCAGCAAGTTCGCGCCCAACTCGTTCCACACTTTCTGAACCTCTTATTTTCTAAAAGATTCTTGGTCTTTCATATTCATTTAACAGTAGTACTATCGCAAAATTTGGTGTTGTTTATCATAAATATTGCATTTGCTGCAATTCTTGTTGCAAAGGCTGGAATGTTTTCCCAGTGGCCGGAAATGTTAACTGTCTACGTATGACAGTAAACAGAAGTTACACACTGAGAGCTTTTCGGTATGGCGAAACTTTATATACATATAAATAATGGTCTCTGGGTCTATAGAGTGGCCCTTGTGCGCATCTAGCCGGTAAATATATTTTTCAGTGATTGGTGAGAAGCTTCGAAAAAAATCTTCTCTCCCATTCGAATGAAACTGGCACAGTCAATGCCATCTCTGCGCGATACCAATGCACATACCATCGAAGATAGTGTCGCCAAAGCAGTTACTAAACACAGCCTTCCGAAATGCCTTCACAAAAGAAGACGTAGTAAATACTCCAGAATTCTAATGAATAACGGCTGCTAATATGAGTAACGTAGAAGTAAATATCCTTGGAGTAGAGAAGCTACTTAAATCACTAAATAAAAGCAAGTGCTCTGGTCCAGGCTGTATACCAATTAAGTTCCTTTCAGAGTATGGTGATGCAGTAGCTCCATACTTAAAAATCACGAAAAATCCGTACCCAAAGACTGGAAAGTTGCAAAATGGTTCAAATGGCTCTGAGCACTATGGGACTTAACATCTGAGCTCATCAGTCCCCTAGAACTTAGAACTACTTAAACCTAACTAACCTAAGAACATCACACACATCCATGCCCGAGGCAGGATTCGAACCTGCGGCCGCAGCGGTCACGCGGTTCCAGACTGAAGCGCCTAGAACCGCACGGCCACACTGGCTGGCTGGAAAGTTGCACAAGTCACACCAATATTCAAGAAAGGTAGTAAGAGTAATCCACTTAATTACAGGCCCAAATTATTAACGTCAATATGTAGCAGGATTTTGGAACATATATTGTGTTCGAGCATTGTAAATTACCTCGAAGAAAACTGTCTATTGACACACAGTCAACACGGATTTAGTAAATATCGTTCTTGTGAAACACAACTTGCTCTTTACACACACGAAATGTTGAGTGCTATTGACAAGGGATTTCAGATCGATTCCGTTATTTCTGGATTTCCGGAAGACTTTTGACGCTGTACCACACAGGCGGATTATGGAATATCATCTCAGTTACGTGACTGGATTTGTGATTTCCTGTCAGAGAGGTCACAGTTCGTAGTAATTGACGGAAAGTCATCGAGTGAAACAGAAGTGATTGCTGTCGTTCCCCTGCGTAGTGTTACAGGCCCTTTGCTGTTTCTTATCTGTATAAACGATTTGGGAGACAATCTGAGCAGTCGTCTTAGGTTGTTTGTAGATGCCGCTGTCGTTTATCGACTAATAACGTCATCAGAAGATCAAAACAAACTGCAAAACTATTTAGAAAAAATATCTGAATGGTGCGAAAAGTGTCAGTTGACCCTAAATAACGAAAAGTGTGAGGTCATCCACAGAGTGCTAGAAGAAATACATTAAACTTCGGTTACACGATAAATGAGTCAAATGTAAAGGCCGTAAATGCAACTAAATGCCTAGGATTTACAATTACACACAACTTAAATTCGAAAGAACACATAGAAAATGTTGTGGGGCAGGCTGACCAAAGACTGCGTTTTATTGGCAGGACACTTAGAAAATGTAACAGATCTACTAAGGAGACTGCCTACACTACGCTTGTCCGTTCTCTTTCGGAATACTGCTGCGCGGTGTGAGATCCTTACCAGATAGGATTGACGGAGTACATCGAAAAAGTTCAAAGGAGGTCAGCATATTTTATATTATCGCGAAATATGGGAGAGAGTGTCGCTGAAGCGATACAGGATTTGGGGTGGACATAATTCAGACAAAGGCATTTTTCGTTGCAGCAGAATCTTCTGACCAAATTTCTCCTCCGAAAGAGAAAATATTTTGTTGACACCGACTTACATAGGGAGAAACGACCACCACGATAAAATAAGGGAAATGAGAGCTTGTACAGAAAGATGTAGGTTTTTGTTCT